>NW_008705254.1:6014295-6102713 GCF_000326865.2 Helobdella robusta
ACATTGTTAATGTTGTTTAATGTTAGTTGAGTTAATGACAATAAAGCTTAAGTGTTCATGTGTTGATATGTGTGTATATGTGTGTTTGCGTGCGTACGTGTGTGTGTGAATTTTGTTTGTGTGTGTATGTTTGTTTGGCTAGTATGGACTGTGCAAGTGTATATAACCATTGATGAATAATTAAATGATGAGAGAAAGTGAATGGGGATGTTATAGTGTTAGGTTACATGAAATTTATTTCTTGATACGTGTTACTTGACACCAGGCATTCAAAGATCGAACGATGTTTGTTTAAAAATATTGATGATGATGATGATGATGATGACGACGACGATGACGATGATGAGGAGGAGGAGGAGGAATACAGCATGTTTAAAAATGGAGCAAGACGGTTACAGAGGAAATTATGATGAAAAAATTTAAAATTGTATTTCTATTTAGAATTTAGTTAAAAATCATGTTACGGTTACGACATCATCATCATCATCGTTGTCGTCGTCATCGTCATCATCGTCATCATCATCATTATCGTCGTCATCATTATCATCATATCAAAAACAACAATATCAACAGTCTCACTAACATAACAGCCATCATCACCATCAGTACCATTATCACAATTATCCTCATCACCACCATCACCATCAGTAGCATCAGTGTCATAATAATCATTATCACCACCATCATCATCACAACTACCACCATCATCATCACAACTACCACCATCATCATCACAACTACCACCATCATCATCACAACTACCACCATCATCATCACAACTACCACCATCATCATCACAACTACCACCATCATCATCACAACTACCACCATCATCACCACCATCCGTGTTGAGCAGCAATAACGAACAACGTCACCACCAATTAATCGAACGTTTACAGACATTCGTTATTATGAAAAGAGCAACATTAACAACAACAACAACAACAATAATAATAATAATAATAATAGCAACCACAACAATTACAACAACAACAACAACAATAACAACAACAACAGCAGCATTAATAACAATAATAATAATAATAGCAATAATAACAACAATAACAATAATAAAATGCTTGTAACACCAACAATCATGAGAAAGACGATCACAACAATAATTATCATGACAATAATAACAGCAATACATAGTCACTGACAAGAAGAGTAGAAGAAGAACGCTGAAACGCAACTTAAACTTACACATTGCAAACTCTTACCAGCATCATTAACAACATTTTAAAGATATTATTAATGTTGCTGTTATTGTTAATGTTATTGTTGTTATTGTTGTTTTATTAATATATACAAAGATCATTAAAATTTGAGATGCAAACGAACAAAAACGACCCCAAAATGCCAGAAGTTTGGAGGAAACTTTATCAACACCAGAGTGACAAACGCATAAACATTAATGTATGCATAACCAACACAACAATCATTATTACATCAATGCCAATGCGCAACAGTATAAATACTATAAAGGAGTTTTAAATTAACAACATTTTGAACCACAACAACTTTAGCAACAAAATATATACAATACAAACGTTGCAGCATCAACAACATCAACAACAACAAAGTCAACAACAACGACGACGACAACCACAACAACAACAACAACAGCAGCAACAACAACAGCAACAACAAGAACAAGAGTAGCAGCAAGAATACTTGAGCGTAAGTAATTTGTGGCCAGTAGGTGGTTTGTTGTCTGCATGCGCCTGTCTAGCCATCCAACGACTCCTAACATGTCATTATGTTTATCTGCTCCCATACAAATTTTTGTGCACTTGTGCAAGTCTGTCTCTCTTTCTTTTTTTATCTCTTTTTTTCTCTCTCTCATTTTCTCTCTTTCTCTCATTCTCTTCCCCTCTTTATCTCTCCCCCCCTCTCTCTTCCCCCTCTCTCTCTCCTCTCTCTCTCTCTCTGTTTCGCTACATGCCTCTGCCTGTCTGCACGTATGTCTGGATGTCTAGCAACAAATTGTTATTGTGATCTGCGTCTACCCCATGCTAGTATTACTATAACAGTTAATATGATAGTTAACAAAATAATAAAGTATATTAGAGTTGATGTTGTTTATGCTGTTGTTGTTTTATTGTTGTTTGTTGTTGTTGTTGTTGTTGTTTGTTGTTGTTGTTGTTTGTTGTTGTTGTTTGTTGTTGTTGTTGTTGTTTATGATGTTTATGATGTTCTAACAAAGGAAACGTGACTACACAATACATATATAGTTATGAAGATATCCATATTTCTGAACGCATTGTAATTTAGGAGTTTTAGATTTGTTAGAGTGGCTTCAAGAACACTACGTACAGTAATAAGTAAGAAATAAGTTGGATATAAGCGATCAAAATGGAGAATGAGAAAATGATGACGTCAGCAAAACTGGATGGCTGGATTTCGAAGAGTTTGCATCATAAGGATGATAGAAAAAAAAAGTTTAAATGTTTACAATGCTGCTTGTATTAATGTTTCTTTTAATTATTATTGCCAATGCTAACAATTTTAATTATTATTATTGTTATTATGGTTTTTGTTGTTATTATTATTGTTATTTTTATTAATTCTATCATCATGATGGTCGACAGGATGTCGGTGTTTATCGGCGTATGAAATTATTATTGTGCGTGTGTATTTGTTTGTTTGTGTGTGTTTTTTTATTTGTTTGTTAGTGTGTGTGTATGTATGTGTGTGTGTGTCTTTATTTGTTTGTGTGTCTTTATTTTTTTGTGTGTCTTTGTTTGTTTGTATGTATGTATTTAAGTTTTTATTTGTTCGTTTGTGTGTGTGTATGTGTATGTATTTTATTTGTTAGTTTGTTTGTTTGTGTGTGTGTTTTTGTTTGTTAGTTGTTGTTGTGTGTGTGAGTGTGTGTGTGTCTTTATTTGTTTGTGTGTGTGTGTTTGTAAGTGCACGTATTTTTGCTTCTGTTTACTTTAAGTGCAAAAAATATTTATTTATTTGTTCAGATTCGTATGTGTAACTAAGTTTGTCGTAGGTGAGTTAATATGAAAAATGAACTTATAAATAAAAATAAAGTAAATTAATTAATATGTGCGTGTGTGTTGAGCGTTTTCATCTGAAAATAATGAAAAAAAACAATAATAATAACAAACGAGTTATTATATTCAAAACATCAGCAGCGGATCATCTGCCGCACATTGTTTCAGTTGAGACATTTGTATGGTAGCAAGAGAGAGAAGTTGTGTGGGTGGGCCAGCAAACATGTAACGCCTGTACACAATCACGTAAAATTAAAAAGAAGAATTTTACTGTACTCAAACAAAATGTTGCAAATCAGTTAAATCTTAAATGTGATTATGTTCCTGGTCAAACAACATCACATGTTTTCTTCCTTGGTGAAATGTCATGAAACCACAAACTAGCCCATCAAAACATTTGTTTTTTTTTCTAAGTTGAAATTGATGACTGCGATTTATAAAAATATTACAGATATATTCTTAGATTGAACTATTAATTGCTGACAAAAGATAAAAAACTGCAGATGATAATGTTATTTTATTACAAGCTTTTTATCACCAAAATCATCAAACAATGCGCATTAAATTTTGTTTCCTAAACAAACTTAAGCAATATTTCACGCAGACACGCACAAACACTCACACAAACACAAACAAACATGAGCACATGTGTTTTAAACGAACAGATAAACACGAAAAGACACGAACAAACATACGGAAGAAAAAATTTATGCAGGAACATATGAATGATGATTCATCGTTGCGTGGTGTGGGTAATTTGTAATTTATCAAACAAACTTCTGACTTTCTCAACAGACAAGACTTACGTGCTCCGATCATTTATAACAACAGCCAGCATACATCCTACACATGTGTGTGTGTGTGCATGAGTGTGTGTGTGTCTATATAATTGTGTATGTGTGTGTGTGTGTGTGTGTTTCTGCATTGCATATGCATGCCTGCTTATATCTGTGTCTTTTTGATATTTTACAAATTACCAAATATTATTATTTTTACGTTTTGTTCATTTTCAACGTACAAGTATATGTTAATGTGCGTGCATGTGCATGTGTGTGTGTGTGTGTGTGTGTGTGTGCGCATGTATGTGTGTGCATGTGTGTGTGTGTGCATGTGTGTGTGTAAGCATGTGAACGTCTGGATGTGAAAGCAGATGTGTGTGAAGGCACCATTCATAAAAATATGCTACATACAAAATATACATTCATACAAACGCACAATAAAACAAAAAAATCGAACATACATTACATACATACATAGATGAATATAATTCATACATATATAAAAACATAGATGCCTATATTATATATATATATATATATATATATATATATATATATATATATATATATATATATACATTATTAATGATCATTTATCATACAAAATGTTAAATCAAAGAAAACAAATATGTTTTCAATTCATTTTTAAAATTGTCCAAAATTTTTTTAGCTCAATTAGTAACCTTTGCAGGGCGTTCTAAACCCTCGGGCCAGCAACAGCAAAGTCACGCAATCCTATTTACAAACGACTAACTGGCACCATCGAAATGTTCATATTGTCTGATCTCAAACTGAAATACGAGATGGTTGTTTTTCTGACAAATTTACTGGACAAATAATCCGGTGTCAAGCCATTTAATAATTTGATTACTGTGACTGCTATTTTGAAAATTATCATTTTTTTGATTGTCAACCAGAAGAGTTCGTTGAAAATCGGCATAACGTGATCGAACTGAGGTCTACCTATCCAGTTTAGCCGCACGATTCTGGATTGATTGTAGAACCGCTACTGACGTCCGGGACAGTTTGTAAAATTAACTCTTACAGTAGACGAAATGAGATGTTATAAGAGCATGTACTAATGTTTCCATACTTGCCCTGCCTAAATAACGCCAGACTCGATATGATCTTTGTGTGTTCTTTAATTGTGTGATTAAAATCAACCAAAACTTTTAAATTGAATGCTATTGTGCTGAACATTTTATCAAAATTGTTCACTACAACCGAGTATATATCTAGCTTTGACAGCTGCTACCAAGTACCAACCGGGAGTAACTGGGTTTTGTACTGAATCAACATGAGTGAATTGTTTAAAATCCAGCGTTCAACATCGGTCAAACATTTGAAAAATCTATCGATACCACTCTGAAATATTTGCGCCCGACCAGTAGCAATCATCTGAACATCATCAGCAAACGCGTGGCAGATGATTTAATCATCCTGGCTATGTCTGATATGTATAGAAAAAACAAAATCGTCCCTAAAACTAAACCTTGAGGTACTCCAGACGAAACAAAATTTATTTCTGATAAAATATCTTTAAACAGAACTTGCTGGATGATTTAGTAAGTAAGACTAGAACCATGCACGCACATGCAGTATCACAAGTAGCAAAACTATAATATAATTTAATTAACAGTATATGACAATCTGCATCAAACCATGGAACTGCCTGACTCCTGCTGGTGTGAAACTCGCGTAGAGAAACTAATCTGTCAACTATGCTTTCTAGTTCATTATCAAACAACATTAAATTAGCATCAACATCATTCCCCTGCCATGAACCTGCAACAGCTGAGTTTATAGTGCTTTTTGTAAACTGATCTTTGTCTAAATCTTTCCAAGACCGAGTTAACCAAATTTAACCAAATTTTTTAAATTTTTTAACCAAATTACCAAACGTTATTGTTGCCTCTATACAGATTTCAAGAGATTACACCACACTCGGATAAACCACCGGGAAATAAGCAGGGAAATCACGAGAGCTAACAATCAGATCCAGTGTACCGTTAAGAGAATGAGTTCTACCATTTACAAAGCTGACCAGATCAAACATTTTGAATATTTCCAGCAACCATCCAACCCCATGCCATGATTCCGTTAATACCAAAACATCCAATCCTCCATGAATTGTATTTAATAAACGAAAAACAACAAACCCATTCGAATTACCATAAATATTTTTGAATTTTATGTTACAATCATTAACAACCATCCTACTAATATTCCATTTAGCCCACATTTTACCACGCATTATAGCTAAGTCATTCCTGTTGATATTTGCACCACCCGCCACAGTCTCACTTCTCCACGTCCTTTGAATTAAAAATCCCCCTTACAAACGGCATTCATTTTCTGGGCCTCCTTATTACTTCTTACTGGTGTTATTAAAATCATCATTAATAGTTCTGTTATTATTACTATTGTTGTTGTTGTTGTTTTTGTTATTTTTATCCCAATTAGTAGTAGTATAAGTGTTGTAACAAGAACCGTTGTTGTTGTTGTTATTCTTCTAATGTCTCTGGGAACTTAATTGATTTGTTGTGAGCACTTCATTCCAGAAAAAATTGTCGTAGTAATAGTACAAACATCGGAAATGTGGCTCCAGGTTCCATGCCATGAATTTGTTACATACGCTTTGTCTGTTGCTATTATTCAAGCTTTTATACAAAACAATTTATTTATGTGTAAAATATATTTTAGACACACAGACAAACCACACACACAAAACTTTTTCAAACGAATAAAGGTACACAAACACACACACACAGTATAACACACACAACACACACACACAGTATAACACACACACACACACACACACATATATATATATATATATATCCGTGGTTTTTTGACGTATATATATATATATATATATTCCAAAATATATGTATGTAATTACAAAAAAACTCGTACAATCGAACGAACGCACGCACTCACAGACAGACGCGTACAAAAGGTTGCACACAATGAGCAATTGAAATGACGAGGAAATCTTTTGGTCTCCTATTATAACTTCGATCATGGACTGCTGATTGGCGCCTGTTGCTTTTGATCAATTGAATGTGAATGTGCGTCTGTGTGCATGTGTGATTGTCTGTGTGTGTCTTTCATGCGTGTGTGTGTGTTTGTGTGTGTATGTTGTGTGTGTATCTATCTTTGTTTATGTGTTTGTGTGATGTTTTTATATAGAAGTATGTGTAGTGTAGTTATCCACCACACGTACATACATGTGAGCGGGTGTGTTTGTTTATATGTATTCGTGTGTTAGTAGATGCATGCATGTGTGTTTATGTGTTTGTATGTCTAAATAGTTTCACAAAATATTATAAGAATGACTCATATTAAAATTATTTTGTTTACCAAAATTTGTAAGCCGAAAATTTTTTCACACAATTTTAGATTCATATTTCAGCGTGGTGATGTTGTATAACATAATGGTAGTAGGTGAATCGTGAAGAGAGGTATCGACGCCAAAGCACTTATATCGTCTTTCAAATTTCATTGAGATATGCGCTTTTATTTATTCGTTTGCTTGTTTGTTTGTTGCTATGTTCGTGGTGCTGATACATTGATGTGATTTTGAAATTTATGGGTAAAAACTGGAGAATACTTGATACTATTCTACTACCGGATCGATGTACCAAGTAGATATGAACATTTCATAATCAATCTCGCCAATCTTTTTAATCTATTTTTGTCGGGCATCGTCAACCACACAAAGGCATTCCGTCGTTGTAGATTAATAACAACAGCAAAAAATAAATTTACTTGTCCATAAATACGAAAATGCACAAAACATGAAATAAAAATATGAGCTGCTCTAGCTAAAATATTGTTTTGGTTTCAATTTTTTTGTTGAATCGAAACGTCCTACGCTTATTAAAACGACGAATTTTAACACGGTAATTAAATCTGAACGACTCGTTAAAAATAAAAACTTTGTAACGTTGTTTACTAATTAGTATTTAACATCTTTATATTTTTGTTTTTATATTATTTTGCGTTCTGCTATAATTTTTATACCAATGCATTTAAAACGTTTCCACACATGTGATGGCATAAACGTTGCTAATTTTTAAAACGCAGCTTTTTAAATGAAAATTTCATTTAGATATATTGTTAATACATGAAAATAACAACTGAATCACATTTATTGAAACTAATAAATTATTACACAAAACTAACAAAAACCTTGAATATAAAACTCAGGGTTATTGGGCAACAAAAATATCGATCAACAATATATTAATTATGTATTCTAATATGACAACAATGACAGGATATTGCAAATTTAGAACCATTGAAATGTCTTGAGGCTAGCAGGAGGCAGACGTGCAGTTCTTTCTACGCGGTGGCATCTCAAACCCAACCTGGAGACGCAAATGCGTGATGGGGTGTTGGTGTGCCGGCCAACCTGCAATTAAACTCCAATTTGTCTGTAGGCATTCGCTCTAATTAAATAACTTTGGATGATCCTGTAACTAACGTTTCATATGATACATACACAAATAAATATACACACATACACAAACTTACACACACATGCACACACGCACACACACGAATTTAGAATCGCATAAAATAATCAAGCACTGTCATGCCAGCACGCTAACTTAACGAGACGTAGAGTTGAAAAATGAAATTGTATCTATCTTGGCATAAAATATGTATGTGTGTGAGTAAGTGAGTGTGTGTGATGTGTGGTTTGTGACGTATTTGTTTGTTTTTTTAACTACATATAAAATACCTGTATCCGTCACCAAACACCCACCCACACCATATATAATCGTTTAGAAAGAAAAAGAGAAATAGAAGAGGAGGGAAAATAAAAAAATAAAATGGAAGAAAAGATGGAGAAAAGAAAACAGGAAAGAAAAAAAGAAAAGAGAGAGGAAGAGAGAAAGAGAGAGAGAGAGAGAGAGAGAGAGAGAGAGAGAGAGAGAGATTATAAAAGAGAGCATGTCATGTTACAAGTGTGGATATCTGATACGAATCAACAACAACAACAGAGCAGAATAGCAGCAGATCGTTCATTTATGTTCTCCGTCTCGACATTCTCTCGTGATGAATGACTGAATGAGTGGCTGGCTAGACGAATGAACGGACGGACGGACGAACGACTGAATGAATGAATAAATGGATGGATAGATGGATGGACTGATAATAAGATGGATCAATAGATAAATGTTTGGTTGAATGAGTTAATGAGTGAGCAATGAAACGATTGAATGAAAAATGAAGAAATGATAGAGTGACGGGGTGATGTGTTTATCAATGGAAAGCTGTGGAATAAAAAAAATTTCAGTATTAAATATCTAAATTAAATAATTAGAAATAATAAAAATTACGTCAAACAAAACCATGCAGTCAAATAATTTATAAAAAAAATCAAAGGGAATGAATAAACAAACACACAACATACAACATTTCATTATGTGGTTTTAATTAAACATAAAAAGACAACCAACTTAAAACAACAATGATTTTTGAACGAACGGATGAACAAGCAATTGATCTTAGACAAAAACTAACAAACAAACAACAATACACTATAAGATATTGCTTTAAACTTCAACGTTCGTTACTACAGACACCGATGTTATAACTTCAATGAACTCAATATATCCAACGCCTGTGTTGAAGCTTCCAGCGATCGTCAAGTGTTCGTTATTCCGTAGGTTCAAGATTTCAGATAAATGATCACAACTGCTTGAAACGCAAGCCTGGTTGTGAGTTTATTCGAATGCCAACGGTAATAGGAACACTAAACTAATCCAAGTAGCTGCATAAACCACATTTACGACTTGGCTTCAAACTTCGCTTGTAACCTAACTACTCACAAGTCCTTATATAGCCTCTACAGTAGATTTTTACTTTACAATCCTCTATGGTATGAAAAGATTCTATGGTTCAAAATCGATCACAAATAGCGAAGACAACAAATTTAACAAAATAACAATAATTAATTATATGGCGTAATTCAGACCAATTCGGTTTGTTAATGAATGATTCAATGAAGGAAGTTGATAAACATTCAAACAGAGAAGTAGAGAAGAAAATATTGCAAATAAAATGTGAAGTGAACTTATGGATGGCAGTAGTGTTGTAGACGTCTGTCTTCTGCAAACAGATGATTAATTTGATGTTTAGACATCAAAAATACCCAACAAAAATTTACAAGTCTGTATGTGTTTTTACAAATTTGTTTATGTGTGTGTCTATGTGTGCGTGTGTTTGTGTTTGTGTGTGTGTATTTGTGTGAATGTGTAATTTATAATTATAAAAAATATTGATTATTTTTTTATTATTTAACTGCTCAAGCACCCACACGTCAATCAATGGTTTATTGTTCTATAATTACAGCTTGTTGCACATGTACTTAACATGTAGATACTTTAGGTGCATGCACACTTGCGACTCGTCGGTGTGCACGTAATGCGCAGTCATGCACATGGGAGCGAACAATAAAGAAAATGTATTCAAACTTGGAAACACGCCACTGAAAAATATGAATATAAAAGAGGTAAAGGATCAAGGAGTGATAATACATCGGAGTGGTAAGGTGCGCGACAATGAACCGAGGCGACTAAAAGTGCAAACAGGATTCTAGATAAGATAAAAAGGACAGTAAAGAGCAGAAATATGATTGTCATTTTAAACCTGTATAAAGCATTGGTCCGACCTAAGTTGGAGTACTGTGTTCAGCTCTGGATTCCAGATTTACTAAAAGAGAGTCATATGTTTGAGAATATTCAAAGGGGGCCAAAGAGTCACGATATGTCATATGAAGACAGATTTGAAAACATTTGAAAAAGAAGAACAAGAGAAGATTTGATTCAGACATACAAAATCATTGCTATGAAGAAGAATTTGGAATCAGTGAAATTTTTGAGCTTAGGACGAACAACAAAACATGGAGGCATAAATATTTTTAAGATTTTTAAAAAAATGTCGGAATTGATAACGCAAAAATTTTTCAGCTGCAGAGTTGTCGACGGGTGGAGCAAACTGGGAGACGAATTGATACGCGCAGAAGCAACGAATAACTTTAAAGCAAACTTGGCAAAAATAGGGTAATAAAAAAGTCTCAGAGTGGCCCTGTCCTGTCTTCTTCGATCACTATTAAAATCCTTGTTATGTTATGCTTAATTTATTGATACTCTGGGTACATGCGCACTTGCAACACAATTTGGTGTGAACCTAATGTAGATACTCTGGGTACATGCGAGCTTATGCAAGACATCGGTATGCTCCTAACGTTTAGATACATACAAACTTGTAGCACAGACCATTACCATTAAGCTCCACATGATTTCCAGGATATTTTCAATCCATGCCAAAACATATGAACCCCGTCTACGTGCAATTGTTTTTTATATGATGAATGAAGATAAAACTCAAAAGCAGGTAGGCTCTCTGTAGACAATTTTTATAATTTTTAACGTCAACCATGCGAAATATTTCAAAATAACATGAACTGATGCAGAAACAAATGGATGGAAATTAATTATGCAAGCGTATGAACTAACTAACTGAATTTAACAGTTGTGTAAATGAATGAAGGAATGAACTTGATGAATGAGTAAAGAGTGACCCAGCGTTTGGGTGCATGTATACAAATTGTTTGTTTGCTTGCACGCGTCCAACTGAGCACATAACGGGCATGCACATGATCGTGGTGGAATGTTTGCGGTGTTTGAATCAAATGGTCCATCATTGATTGCATGTCAGGTAATTTTAATTAAGGAATAGAAATAAACATTCGCTGGCATTTATGAAATATGTTATTCGTTCGTTACGTTACTAATTGCAGATGCTTTGTTCAAGACAGATTTGCTTTGTAGTTGTTCTCTACTTTGAAACGCATTGTTCTAGCTATTTAATTGTTACACTGATTTCATTTCATATTTTTTTAGATAACTTTTTGAGCATCGTCTTAACGGTCATCGTGTGCATGCAACCACTTAGCAGAGGTTTCCATTCCATTTCAATTCCTACAATTAAGTCATCTTCAAAATCCTTGAACGGCGTGCTTGGGGCTCGTGACGTTTGCTCATTGGTTAGAAATATTTCCATAACTGCCAATCTTTCTGATTGCATTACAAAAGATTGAATTATAAAATTTAAAAAAACTTTATAAAAAACCCCTAAATTAATTTAATAATATTTGATGGAAATTAATTAGTAAAAATAATATTAATAAAATATTCGTTCCTGAGCAGTTGACGGCGTTTTTCTATGTAATCAGCCGGTTCATGTTACTGCTCCTCAGAAATGAGATAAAAACAAACCCGATTGTTGTACATTAATGAGGAAGACAGGGGAAATCAGTTTTTGTCAGATTGCATCTCCCGCTCCATCTTCTTATTAATTGCAAGCTCTCTGCAAATTCATTCACCCGTTCATTCGTTTACTTATGCATTTATTTATTCGTTCGTTCATTCATTCGTTCTTTCAATCATTCACTTATACATACGTTCATTCATTTTTAACATTTGTTCGCATTCGTTCTTTCAATTATTTTTTCTCTTCATATATGATTTACATATTAGTCATTAGTTTCGATTTTTTTTAATGAAAACTTAGTAAACATTTAATTGTTATTATTATTATTATTTAATGTTGTCGTTGTTATTATTATTATTTTAATTATTTATTTTCCAAGTGGTCATTCAGTTAATAAATTATTCAAGTGCTGTTCTGTCGTTACTAGCTACTTTGCAACTCAAAATTTTAAAATATCATCCTTAGGCAAAAGAAAGAAAAAAGAAATCACGACAAAAGTATTTGCGATGATGATGGCAATAGTAACTGAAGTGCAGACAATAATAATGGTGATGATGACGATGATGACGATGATCATTGAAGTGAAGGAACGAATTCTTTTGAATGTTAAATTCAATTTAAAAAGTAAATTTAAATTCAAATCGACAACAGATTCATTTAAATTTGTTGCTGTATTTTACTATATTTTAGTCAATAAATAAATAATTGAACAAAAAATTTCTACAATAAAACGATAATGAAGAAAAATGAATAAATTAATTAATTAGTTAAATAAATCACTTAACAATATATTTACAAATTCATTCATTTATTCATTCACTCAATCATCAAATCTTTTATCATCCCTTTCATGCAATTGCTTCTAAATTCAATAAAAGATAATATATATGAATATACACACACACATATATATATATTAATATATATATATATATATATATATATATATATATATATATATTAATACATATATATATATGACTGCGTGTATTTTTATGTTGAAAGAGAGAGAGAGAGAGAGTTATGAAAAGTGAGAAATGTAGAGAATATGAATAGAATTTCTATGCGAAGCGGAGCATTAAATACGTTATTTATGTTATTTATTTCAGAGCAGAATGTATGAACTCTCATTATTATCCATTTGCGAAATTGTCTAGTTAGAACGTCTGCGTAAATATCATACATCAAGTCCTCTGTAGAAATCCTTTTAAATTTATTGTTCATCAGTTCATATACGAAAATAGATATCTATATGTGTTGTTTAACGTTTTGTAAATATGATATATATTTCGTTTAATGTTGGATGTATATGATAGTATGTTGTTTAACGTTGAATATATATGATATATAGTATATAAATGTATATATGTATATATGTGTGTGTGTGCGTGTGTGGTATCTGTGGCGTGTGTGTGTTTGAGTGTGTGAACACACACATAAGAATATAAATTTATTTTCTGTTAGCATGTTTTAGCATTTTTTTTATTTATATCAGATGAAATGAAATGTTTGCATGTTCTTATGTGCGTTCTTCATGTTCTTACGTTTGCTATGTTCGTACACCTCATGAGAATGCGTTTAGGCGCCAACTTCGGGTGGTCAGAAGAAACTTCGCCTTGCTGGTTTTTTTTCAAACGTTTTTGGATCTCCCATCATTTTAATAAAAATCCGTATTTATTAAAATTGAAAATAACAAAAACGAAAATATCAAATGATTAGAAAATTTAATTTTTGCACGCCATTATTTTTGCCTGGCCAAATTATAAGGAGAATCGGCGCCACTGAGTTTATGTGCATTTTATAAATACGATGTGCTTAGCTTATTTGTATAACATTGATGGTGTTCGTTGCTGTGTTCACATACATGTTTGCATGTTAAATTGAACAGCTGAATGTTTTATCTTTCGAACATTATTATATGTAATTTGAAATTGTAGAACAACATTTATGAAGGTACAAGTTAACTTGAGCACATGAATCAAATCATTATATAATTTTTCTTTGGTTATAATAGAGAATAATATTTCATATAGATCTGCTTGGTGTGTTTGGAGATCTGTTTGCATTTGAAGCAGGTTACTGCGATGTTACGATGTCGTCTCGTTATATAATTTCAATGAATCACACAGCCGGACTCGGTAAAAAGTTTCGTCATCCAACGTCCCATTGAACTCACCCTGGCCAACGCCCCATTTCAACTTTCTTACTTCAAATTCAGCATCATATCTGTGCTTTTAAGCAAGCAGATCCCAGCCAGCTAACGACAAACAAATATGATTTACATGAATCATTAAATCATTTCAACATTCTTCCACACTTTTAAAATCATTCACATCATCATCATCATTATTGTTGCCCTATGTCTCACCACAACCATCAACATTACCATCATCATCATAATCAACATCATCATTCATCATCATTCCCATCACCATCATCGTCGTCGTCATCATCATCATCATTTTCCTCATTTATAACAGAATTAATCAACATAATAAATATTTTTGTTTGTACTAACAGTCCCCATTTACAGAATCACATCAACAACGTTCTTGTCATCACAATCATTATAAAAGTAGTCAAACTAACTTCATGTTTATTAACATCATCATCACCATCATAGTCGTCATCATCATCATAGTCATCAACAACAATATCAATCCTTATCATCATCATCAGCAATTACAACTACAACATTTTCCTCAACATCATTCTCATCATCATTTTCATCATCATCATCTTGCTAACCAGAAACTCAATATTTTACTGGCGTCGTACGTTCAAAGGGGGTCGTGAACTTTGAACTCCTGTAGACGAATAGACGTACATCAACATCATTCATGTCTCTTTCCTGCCATCTTTCTCTTCATGTTTTTCCATCTTTTCTACCGTTCAGCATTCTTTGACATTTAAATTTTTCTCTATGTGCCTAAATCACTCACTTTATTTAGCTCACTCTTTCTCTCAATGGTTCTAATTTTAATTTTAATTTTTTTTTTCTATTTCACTTCTTGCTATTTTTTTAAAATCATTTTAACATGTTATGAATCTCGTCAAATTGTAATGCAGTTAACAAAATTTGTGTTCAATCTTTTCATTGGATTTACAATCACTTTAAACATCGAAAGCATTGATCATCCTTTCACAGTAAACCTCATCATCATCATCATCATTATTGCCATCATCTACATAAGTGCTCATGAACCTTCAATCAGCTTCGTCATTTGTTATCTTCCGTCATCATCTTCATCTCCACGAGTCTCATCACCGGTTCATCTCCTCTACCACTCTCTGCACATTCTTTTGATTCGCAGCATTTTTGGTTTCCATCATCATCATTATCATCGTCATCATTATCATTGTCATCATCCTCATTATCATCATCATCTCTTTCATCTTTACGTTTATTTGCCTACTTAAGTATGTCAATAAAAAGCAACAAAGTAATAAAACCTGTGTTTTTATAATCACACAAACACACCCACACATACATACATGTATATATCTGTGTATGTATACAACAAACATGTAGGTGGATGCATGTATGTATGTATGTATGTATGCGTGTATGTATGTATGTATGTACGTACGTATGTATGTATGTATGTATGTATGTATGTATGTATGTATGTATGTATGTATGTATGTATGTATGTATGTATGTATGTATGTATGTATGTATGTATGTATGTATGTATGTATGTATGTATGTATGTATGTATGTATGTATTAAATCTATTCTGAAAAGGCAATATTTCTGTGATTTGTTGGACAAAAATAAAAATGACTCGAAAAAAAACTTGGTCAATAATTAATAGGTTAACAAGCAGGCAAAAAAAGATCAACCCTGCATCGATCACAGATAATGAACAAATTATAGCATCGCCTGCAAATTTTCTAAATAACTACTTTGTTAACATCTCTCAAAACCTTCAGAAATCCTTACCGGATAATCAATCATGGAAAGAAACAATTCATCATTCATCAGTTGCCAAACTCGTTTTTCTGTTTGCAAACTACAACAGAAGAAATAATAACTACAGCAAAACTAATCAAAGCAAAACCGTCTTCTGGACTGGATGAAATACCTAGTAAAATTGTTATGGCTACCATCCGATCAACAGCACATGTGCTGGAACATCTTATTAATCTGTCTTTTATGTCAGGTCAATTTCCTTTTTGTTTCAAAACGGCTAAAATCATTCCCATAGCAAAGGAAAGAGGAAAATCAGATTTTACGAATTATCGACCCGTCGCACTATTACCTGCTTTTTCTAAAATAATCGAAAAGTTGATGTACAACAGGTTAATCCTTTTTTTAGAAAAAAATCATTTGTTAACGAATTCTCAATTTGGATTTAGACAAAACCATTCAACAGAATTAGCTATTATAGAATTACTTCGTAAAATCGGGAGAGAGACAGAAAATAAAAATTATGTTGTTGGTACTTGCTTAGGTCTTACCAAGGCATTTGACTGTATAGACCACAGGATACTTCTGGGAAAACTTGAAAAATATGGAATAAAAGGCACAACGCTAAAATGGATACAAAGTTATCTTTCAAATCGAAATCAGTTCGTGAAATGGAAAAATGAAGTATCAGCGATAGTGCTCAATAAATTTGGGGTGCCGCAAGGGTCGATTTTGGGGCCCCTGCTTTTTGTTATCTTCATAAACGACTTGCCAAACTCTTCAACTTACTTTGATTATATCTGCTTTGCAGATGATACTAATGTTTTCAGTGTAGGCAAAAACATCAATGAATTGATTGCAAAAACTAACGTAGAAATTGTGCACATTAGCAACTGGTTTAAAAATAATAAGTTAACAATAAATATGAAAAAAACTCAGATGATTGTGTTTGGTCCAGTAAATTTTTAAAATTATAAAGAACCTTTCAAAATTGTAATAAATGGTTGTGACATCATTGAAAGTAAAGTAGTCAAGTTTTTGGGAGTCTTTCTGGATCAGAAATTATCCTTTCGGTCACACATAGACAACATCAGCTCAAAACTAGCCAAATCTATTTGTATAATAAACAAAATAAAGTTTTTCTTGCCGAGAAGATGCTTGAATATGCTATACAATGCCTTGTGTATGCCTCAGGTAACTTACTGTAATGTAGTGTGGTCAGGTGCATACCCCTCAGTCACCAGCTCAGTCAAAAAACTCATGAAAAGAGCAATTAGAGTCATCACCTTATCAACTAAATGTGAACATGCGCAATCCTTATTTAGATTAACAAACAATTTAAGTTTTGATCAAACATGCACATTTTGCACAATGATATTTGTATACAAGCAAGTTTCAAACCAGCTGCCATCAATTTTCGGAAACTACTTTGAACCTAGCAACAACGTGAGAAGACAGAAGTTTCTTCTTTCTTCTAAATCAAAGACGCATATTCTATTCAGTCACATCATAACCAGAGGTCCAAGAACATGGAATATGATGCTAAAAAAGGGCTTGCCAAATGAATCGCAACAACTATCTCAATTTAAAAAAAATTTGAAAAGCTTTATTATTAATAATACTATATAAAGTTGTTTTTATTCTAAAGTAGGCATATATGTGTGTCTGCGTGAGTGTATATGTACGTACATGGATAAAATTTATTTTGTTAATATTTGATTTATATATATTTGTTTATGTATGTATATATGGGTATGTATATGTATGTATATATATGTATTGTAAACTCAATTGACATTAAATTTTGTAACCAAATTGAATTGTAAACTTATAAATTCAAACTAACATTAAATGATTATTTAATGTAACATTGTTCTGTTGATCTCGATGATTTATATATGAGTATGTGTATGCGTATATGTATGTGTATGTATATATATATATATATATATATATATATATGTATGTACGTGTATATATATTTACAGAATATGACTTTAATTAAGCTAACTGAAAACATTTTTTCTAATTTTCTTACATCTGTTTCATTTGTGATAAGGTGGCTGTGCAAGATGAGCTCATCATGAGCTCGATCACAATCATCCTGCCTTCTTAATTATTATTTTTGGGAAGCAAATAAAAGATCGTTTCGTTTCGTTTCGTTTTGTATGTATGTATGTATGTATGTATGTATGTATGTATGTATGTATGTATGTATGTATGTATGTATGTATGTATGTATGCATGTATGTATGCATGCATGTATGCATGTATGTAGTTGTTGTTGAGAAGGAGGAGGAAGAAGGAGGCAGACGACAAAGGCACCAAGATGGCGCATGCCAATTTTTTCCGGTTGGAAACAATGCTCAATTGAGTGATTGTATCGCACAGAAGTACTTGCGCTAAGAAATTTATTGCCAGCAAGCAATATTGCTAATGTGCTGTCTGCTGTCGCTTCCTAGAGGATCTTATTCACCACTCATGGTCACGTTTTTTATTTTTATTGAAGTTAAGGATGACGGCCGCAAAGAAAATTTTAATTAGCTCCGTTCGAGATGCTATCCATTTATTTGATTCAATGGAGATGATGACAGCTGTCTTGCGCCTGGAAGTATCAAAATTTTCAAATCATTTTAAAACAAACGAACGAACGAACCGCGAACAACTTAGCCAACTAACGAACAAACGGGAAACAAACGAACTAACGAATAAAAAAACATAAAAACTAACTAACAAAATAACTGACGAACAAACGAGTAACAAACGAGTAACAAACCAACAAGCAAACAACAAACGAACAAACTACAAATGAACAACAACAAACAAAAGAACAAACAATTAAACAAACATAACAAAACAATGATGAATGAATATTTTAATGGTGAATCGTTTATAATGATCAAACGTTACAACGCGCTTGTTCACATACGAAATCAAACAAACTTTTTATGGAATGCTTTTGAATTCTTAACATATTTTGCGTCTGAAATATTTTGTCTTTCAGCTGAAAAAATGCTTCGGTTGTCATCATCAACATCATCATCTCCATCATCATGACAGCTATCTTCATCATCATCGTCATCATCTTTATGATTTGTAAACTTTCATCATCATCCTCTTCTTCATCATCTGCATCTTCATCATTTTCATCCTTATCGTCATTAACAACTACATCATCGTCATCATCATTCTCTTCTTCTTCATTTTCTTCATCTTCTTCATCTTCAACATCTCCACCTCCATCATCATCATACTCATCTTCTGCAACATTTCATCCCCACGTTCATCGTTCATGATCTTCATCATGCTCTTCAGCATTTCATCATCATCCACATCATCTTTACCACTTTCATCATTATTTAAAATTTATAAATTTATCGTAATCATCATCATCATCATCGTGTTTGTCATCATCATCATCATCAAATTATATGAACGCCATCATCACGAAATCATTTTCACCATGTGCTCACCTTCATCAGCACGATTACGTCATTATGATTCTGCTAATCGTCATTGTCATAAATCTTGCTTTCAACATCATCGTCGATATAGTAATCATCAACAGCAACAATACCATGCATCATCATCCTCATCATTCTCATCATTATCATCATCACCATCATCATCATCACAATCATCATCACCACCATCATCATCAACAACAACAACATTAAAACTATCATCAGCAGCAACAACAATATCAACATTATACCATCATCATCATCATCAACAGCAACAACATCATCATCACCATCAACAACATCATCATTACCATCAATAACAACAACAACATCATTACTATCATCAACAACATCATCACCATCATCATCTACAGCCAACAACAACGTCACCACCAGCATCGTCTGTAACTCACTGATCTCCATCCATCATTACGCTATGTTTCCATAGTTGCTTGCTTCGTCTGTCATCATTACAACCATTTATCATTATTTATCATCACCAATTCCTTCTTCCTCTTCTTCTTCTTCCCCATCACCATCATCGTTGTCACCATCGTCATCATTATAACAATCACCATCGTCACCATTGTCACCATCATCATCATCATCATCGTCATCATCATCGTCTTCGTCGTCTTCGTCGTCGTTATCATCATCATCGTCGTCATCATCATCATAATCATCGTTTTTGTCATCGTCATCATTATCATAATCATCATTTTTATCATCATCATCATTATCATAATCATCATTTTTATCATCATCATCATTATCATAATCATCATTTTTATCATCATCATCATTATCATAATCATCATTTTTATCATCATCATCATTATCATAATCATCATTTTTATCATCATCATCATTATCATAATCATCATTTTTATCATCATCATCATTATCATAATCATCATTTTTATCATCATCATCCTCGTCGTCGTCGTCGTCGTCGTCATCATCATCATCGTCATTAATCTGGCTGAAAACATTTTAAAAATCCGGCTGTCTCTTTGTTAAAAAATTTCACAAAATAAAATTATTTCTTGCGAATTTTTCGTTTCATGTAAGCAAAAATAATAATCATCTTATTTCTTCCTCCTCTGCACGTCGCATAATATTTTTCATCTCTTTCAATCATCATTATTATTACCATTATTATCATCATTATCATTATTATTATGTTTGACATGCACAGCCTTTCTAAAAGCTGGTTGATGGTGAATCCAGGGTTCATCCAGATCCCAAAGAGATTCATCCAAGTATTTTTCTTATAATTCCTGCTGTTCCTAGTAATGCTATCTTCTGGTGATCCTGGTAATTTCTTTAGCATTTCTTCCAAATTTTTACTTACTGTCCCAAGAGCTCCCACTACTACTGGAATTACTTTTGCTTTTGTATGCCACATTCTTTGTATTTCAATTTGAAGATCTTTATATTTGCAAATTTTTTCAGTCTCTTTTTGCATAACATTATTATCATCAGGTACCGCTACATCAATCAGTAAGCATATGTTTTCATTTTTATCATAGATAATTATATCTGGTCTATTTGCCTGAATAGTTCTGTCAGTTATTATTGGGGTGTCCCATAGAATCTTTCCATTGTCATAGTTTGTAATCTTCTGTGGTTCGTGCTTGTAGTATTCTGCAGTTGTTTCCAGTCCAAAATTTCTGCACATCATCCAGTGAACATAGCTTGCAACCTTGTTGTGCTTGTTGTGTCTTTTAGTGTATTCTGTTGGTGCCATTACTGTGCATCCTGATATAACATGGCTGATGCTTTCAACTTGTCTGTGATACATCCTGCATAAATCATCCACTTTTTGCTTTAAAATTTTTTTCTGAAAATACTTTGTGCTTAAAGCCTGGTTTTGTGCTACAATTAGAAGACTCTCCGTTTCTATTTCCAGACCTGAACTTTGTAAGCATTTCCATGTGTATGTTAAATCAATTCCTTTTTTATCTATACTGTTGATAAATTGACCGTGGAGTGATTTACATTTGTATCTATTTCTGTGGTTGCTTTCTTGTAGTTTTTTAAAATCTTTCTTGTTAATTTCTTCATGAATGGAGTACAGACGTTGTATTTTTTCCACTTCCTTTGAAATTGAATATTTCTTTTTATTTTCATCAGCTTTTGCAATTATTTCAACATGTTTATCTTGTTTTGTTTGAATATAAGAGTTGAGATTTATCAGAGATTTTTCAAATGAATCTTCAATTCCAATAATGCCTCTTCCACCATCTTTCCTGCTAATATATAGTCGGTCGACATCTGCATTTGGGTGGTGTGCTCCTCCCATTGTGAGTAATTTTCTTGTTTTTCTATCTATCGCTTGCAGTTCGGATCTCCGCCATTCAAGAATACCATAACTGTAAGTCATAACCGGGATTGCTAGGCTGTTAATGGCTATCACTTTATTTTTGGCATACAACTGGGTCTTTAATATGGATCTTATTCTATTGTTATACTCTTTTTTTATCTGTTACTTCATCATTTGCTGTTGAATTCCTCCCACCTCTTCCATTCCCAGGTATCTGTACGTCTCCTCTACATCAACACCTCTGATATGAGTTTCAGGACCAACATCAACACCATCATTTAGCATCACTGTCCCCTTCCTTATTTCTCTGGTGGCACATTTCTCTATTCCAAACATCATTTGTATATCTGTACTAAAGTTTTTCACAATCAGTAGTGCTCTTCTTAGTTGATCTTCGTTTGGCATGAATAGTTTCAGATCATCCATGTACAGGAAATGGCCAACACATTGATCAAATATTTTATAACCTAACATCTGCTTGTTAAGGATACCAGTAAGTGGAAATAAAGACATGCAAAATAACAATGGTGAAAGTGAGTCTCCTTGAAAAATTCCTCTTTTTATTTGTATAGTGTCTGTGATTAACAAATTTTTGTCGTGGTAGAGACACATTCTGGTTTTCCAGTTAGACATTGAATTTTCAATAAATATTCTGATATCACTTGGTAATTTATATATATAGACATTACTTCCAAAATCCAGGAATGTGGGACACTATCAAATGCTTTCTTATAATCGATCCATGCTATATTTAGATTTCTTTTTTCTTTTATTGCTGATCTGATAATTGCCATGTTTAGCATAAGCTGATCTTTACATCCTCTCGAAGATCTTTTGCATCCTTTCTGTTCTGGAGGAAACAGTTCATTCGCAAGTAGGTAGTCATATATTTTTTCTGTTATAGTACTGGTGAGAACTTTAAACATCGTTGGCAAACATGTTATTGGTCTATATTTGCTAGGGTCTCTAGTGTCTGATCCTTTGGACAATAAATACGTCACTCCCTCTGTCAGCCATTGTGGTATAAGTGTTGCATCTTTAATTATTGCATTGAAAGCCTCTGTTAATGCAGGATGAATCCCTGATAGTTTTTTAATCCAGAAGTTTTGTATTCTATCTGGTCCTGGGCTTTTCCAATTTGAAGATTTTTTAATAGCTTTAGTGACTTCATCAAGTGTGAGGTCTTTCCATTTACTTTCCTCCAAATGATTAAGTGATCTTTTTACATCTGTAATCCAGTCTGCTTCATTTCTGTGATATACCCTATTTTCTAGAATTTGTCTCCAGAAGCCATCAATTTCTGTCAATGAAGGAGGATCAGTACTTTATTCTTTCTTGTTTTTTATTTTTCTGTAAAAATTTTTGCTACTATTATTAAACATTATATTTTGTAAAAACTGATCACTACGTCTAGTATATCTTCTAAGTCTTTGCGCTTTAGCCTGTAATTTCATTATAATTGTTGTAATCTGTTGTTATTATTATTATAATTATTATTATTATTATTATCATCATCATCATCATTATTATTATTATTATTAATATTATCATTATCATTATTGCTATTATTATTATTAAAAATACAAGTTAAAAAACCGAACATTGCTAATTGTGTCTAATTATCTAAACTACATTCTGTTTTTGTTTGTTATTTTCCTAAAGGAACTCTCGCGGAGACAAAGGCGCCAACTGCTTTACAATTCTAGACTGACTGTTTGGATGTTTTTGGTGCTTATGTGTCTAATTGTTTGTTTGTTTGTTTGTTTAAATGTTTTTGTTGCTTGTATGTTTGTTGACTTGTTGTTGTTTGTTTGTGTTTTTTTTCTTGATGTTTGCTTGTTGCTTGTTTGTATGTTAATTGTTGCTTGTTGTTTGACGTTTGTTAATTTTTGTTTGTTTGTTTTTTGGTGTTTGTTTGTTTATTTGTTTGTGCGTATGTTTGTTTGTTGTTTGTATTTTGTTATTGTTTGTTTGTATGTTATTGTTTGTGTGTTTGTTGTTCGTAAGTTGTCGTTGTTTGTTATTTGCTGTCAATGATTGTATGTTGTTTTTGTTCTTTGCCTTATTTGTTTGTATGTTGTTGTTTGTTTGTTATTGTTTGTTTGTATGTTGTTTTTGTTTGTTATTGTTTGTTTGTATGGTGTTTTTTGTTTGTAATTGTTTGTTTGTATGTTGTTGTTGTTGTTTGCTTTTATGTTGTCGTGTTTGCTGTTTTGTTTTGATATTTATATTGATGTTATTTAATATCTTTTGTTGTTTGCAGACAATTGTATTGAATTTTCTTTTACGCGAGCCTAGTTTGGTGTTTAGTATGCTCTCTGCTTCATTCTTCATTGTTCAACTAGGTACTGCTCTTATTTGATTTTGAAACGGTATTCTTTTTATATTCGTTCATACACGAATACGTCATTATAGCCACTATCATTGTTATTGTTGTTTTTATTGTCGTTGTTATAGTTGTCGTGATTGTTGTTGTTGTTGCTGTTATGATTTTTTTATTAATTTACGTTTCTAAGCATTTATCTTCTGTATATAAAATGAATCTTTTTATATTGAGCGCATGAAGAGTTTCACATGGCCCTTCCATAAGCAAACTGCATGGCACCCACACAACTTTTTTATCCATACTTTCCTATTTCAGCACCTTAAAATGCGTACAACTGAAAGATCACATACATTCATTGCGACATGCACTCAAACATTCTCACAAGCAAAAATTTGTACATACACAGACACACACACACACACACACACACACACACACACACACACACACACACACACACACATAAACCTACATAAACCGACAAATCTTTTTTGCAGACCGACAAGACAGAAGTATACATTACGTAAGGGCGTAGAAAAATGCAACGAACTCAAAAACTATTTGGACTTCAAAAAATATTCCTGCCTTAATGTGGCTTCATTGCAAAGTACGAATCTAAATAAATATAACCCATTTGCATCAACAAAGACAGACATCCAGCAGAAAACATATAAAAGCATACAACAACATACATCAACAAACAATATACAAAAAGATACAAGAGCAGACATACAAAACCAACATCAAACGATGATGAACAAAAAAAAATAAAATAAAAAACAGCATACACAAATAAAAGGGCAAGTTTACACATTAGACAACAAACATTAACATAATACAACAACATCAGCAACATTGAAAACTGCTGGACATCAACAACACAAAATAGCAATAACAACAAAACACAAAACAACAGCAGCAACAACAACAAATATTCAAACAACAACAGCATAAACGTGAACACGTACAATACATCGTAAATCAACAAATATCAACGTTATCAACACCATTAACAAACATCCAAAGACACGAGTACAAAGACACACATACAACTATATATACCTGCACATATATATAGATTGTATGTGCATACATTTATGCATGTATATATATATATATATATATATATATATATATATATATATATATATTATACGAAAACTTGTATAGCGACTTTTATAGAACTACGCAAAGTCGCTATCCAACATAACTAAAAAAAATTTTTGTCCTTTTAAGTAATCAAACAAAAACATAAATATTTCGAAAATAAACATAAGTATACATTGTAAAAAGAACTAAAACAAAACAGATAAATCCTTCAAATTCATGCACAGATGCACACATATACTCTCGACCATACCCAATCACTCAAAGTAGTGTAACAACCATATAAGAACCAAACAGCAACCATTTTAAACCAAATCATAGATACATTCATCCACACTTTATCCACACCGATCACGCACAAATACGCTCAGAAGATGCACGATAACATATAATTCAGAACAACCAACAGATAAATACCCAACCACCAGCACAATAATTATAAATAGATTCAAATTATTAGAAACACACGAAACACACACATCTCCTCACATCCAAAACACATTCAACGTAAGCACATCCCATCATATATATATATATATATATATATATATATATATATATATATATATATATATATATATATATATATGTTGGTAAGAGACCATAATTTTTACAATATTCTATAAATTCTACCGAATGTTTGGCGTTAATATGTTTGTAGTTCGTTTTTTCGATTTTTCTCACTAAAGTTTTTTGGTGAACGTTTAGTTTATTAAACGTTCACCAAATTTATAGAATTTATAGAATATTGTAAATATATATATATATATATATATATATATATATATATATATATATATATATATATTATTAATAGAAAACTTAATATAGCGTTCGTTATAGCAGTTTTCACAAACTCTATCAAATTATAACTAATATTAATAACAAAATAGCAAGAATGAAAAGAGATGAACTATAATGAAAAAAGGTGTGTCTTTAATTGTCTTTTAAATTCAGCAATGTTCATTCCAGGCATTTTGAGGGCTGACGGAAACAAATCTATTGTTTCCTAAACAATAGATTTGTTCATATGAACAAATCTATTGTTTAGGAAACAATAGATTTTGAAAATCTAAAACAAATGTTCGAATCATTTAATAACTTAATATGATGGCAGAGTAGTGCATTAGGTTTAAACCCTAAATATGAATAAAATCTCATATTAATGAACCTATCAGCTTCAATATCTTTTATTATTAGAATACTTATAGCCCTAATAGCCATAGCATTTTACACACTACTTGAACGAAAATTACTAGGGTACTTTCAACTTCGAAAAGGTCCTAATAAAGTAATTTTCATGGGGCTTCCGCAACCATTTGCTGATGCTATCAAATTATTTTTAAAAGAGCAACTAACCCCAACCAATGCTAATAAAACCTCATTTATTATTGCCCCAATTATAGCGCTATTCCTATCATTAATGATATGAAGGATCTTCCCACATCAAAACACTGCATTTTGAATTCAATTTGGAATTCTATATTTCCTATGTATTTCAGCAATAAATGTATACACTACATTTATTGCTGGATGAAGATCAAACTCTAAATATGCCCTTTTAGGGGCATTACGTAGGGTAGCTCAAACAATCTCATATGAAATCAGAATAACACTCATTCTATTAGCCGCATTAATAGTATCTATATCTATAGATATTTCTATAATATCAAATTACTTATATTCAACAATCATGGTAATTATACTACCTGTATCAATTCTATGGTTTATTGCCAACTTAGCAGAAACTAATCGCACACCATTTGATTTTGCCGTTCCATACGACAGGGCCTGACACAGCAAAATCACGCGATCCAATCTTTAGCTGTCTATGAGGAACCACAAGAATGTTCGAATCGTCAGACTTCAGACGCACACCAGATGCGATCGACGTTTTTAATTTTAGTTTATCTGATAAATATTTTGGAGCCAGATCATTTAGTGATTTGAAAACTGTGACAGAGATTTTAAAACAATTCTTTTATTTATGGGCAACCAACGCAACTCACTCAGGATCGGTGTGGCATGATCATACCATCGACATCCAGCCACAATTTAGGCAGTACGGTTTTGTATCGATTGCAGAATTTTGATGGATCTAGCCGGGAGTCCATAAAATAAACTATTGCAATAATCGACACGTGAGTGCACCAACGCATGCGCCAGAGTCTGCATTGCGTCTTTATCAAGTGATTTTCGAATTCGTTTCATTCTTCTAATCTGTGCCAAGCATGATAAAGAGATCATCTTTAAATTGTTAGGTTTGAATCAATTATAAAACCTAGGTTCGACACTGCTTTACAGAAATCTATTTTTTTATCATTCATAACAACTGAATTTATATCCAAGTCCGCCAACTGCTGCCAGGTACCAATAGGAAGAAATTTTGTTTTAGCCCGGTTAAGCTTCAATTCATTTCTCGACATCCACAGATTAACCTCCGCCATACATTCAATGGATCTCGTAATCTCGTCTTGAAATAACTTCGGTTTGCCTGATAACATAATTTGAATGTCGTCCGCATATGCATGGCTTTTAAAATCATATGAATCAATTATCTTCAGCACATCAGATGTATAAAACAGAAACAATAAAGGACCCAAAACAGATCCATGCGGCACACCAGAGCAAACCACAGTGACGCAGGACAAACTCCCGTTGAACGAAACCTGCTGTGTTCGGCCAATCAAGTAGCTTCTGAGCCAATTTATTATTTCCCCAGATATTCCAAAATTTTGATGTAGCCTGAGCAGTAACATTTCATAATTGACACAGTCGAAAGCCGAGCTCATGTCCAAAAATGCCAACAAGGAAATGTTTTGAGCATCCATCTCAGCATAAACCCCTGAGAGAACATGCAGCAGGGCAGTTTCAGTGGAGTGAAATCGTCTGAAACCGGATTGATGTGCAGGCATGAGACTATTATCATTCAAATGAGCAAGCAATTGTCTCGACACCATTCTTTCAATGAGTTTTGATATAAATGACAGATTACTGACTGGTCGATAATTACTGACGTCATCTGGATCTGCATCACTTTTTTTCAACAACGGCACAACAATTGCATGCTTACAAGGTGTGGGGAAGCAGCCTACCCTCATGCACAGATTTATCAAACTGGTTATAAATGGACAAAACAATTCAAAATGCTTTTTAAAAAAACGCGTTGGTAAAATATCTAGTTGACAGGACTTTGTAGGTGAATGAAGCACTTTTTTCCTGACATCAGCCTCAGACACCGCCCGAAAAGTCGAAAACAACTGCTGACATCCATGATCATCACTGTTAAGACAAGATTGATTTTCAGTGTCAATCCCCTGTTTTATCACTTTAATTTTTTCATTAAAGAAAGTCACGAACTGGCCAGCATTGAGATCATTGAGTTCGCGTTTAGTGCCTTCACTGTGACTGTTTAGAAAAATTTTATTAACCACCCTCCACAAGCTTTTTGGAGTTTTACTGTTTTCATTGACAACTTTCTTCCAATATACTTTACGTTTGTTTGAATAAATTTCAGTTTTTTCTTTAAGGGCCAATATTCATTCATTTTTATCAGACAATTTACAACTTTTTCTAAAAATTTTTTCTTTTTTTCTAGATTTCCGTTTTGAAGCCTTGCAATCATCATCAAACCACTGAACAATTCTCCTTACCTCGTCACTGAATAAACCAAATTCTGCATTTACATCATCAGTTTTACACGGTCTGGATACTGGAGACTCAAGTACCTGCTCAGCGAAAGCTTTCTCATCAAAACGATTCCAGAGTCGGATCAATTTTTTTGCTTTCAGAAACTTTGTCAATTTTATTGATAAACTAACCTGTATCAAACCATGATCAGAATAGATTCCACTAGGATAAACCTTTGCTTCACTGACAGCTATATTGTGTGACGTCACAATCAGATCGAGCGTTCCTCCTAGAATATGCGTTGGTTCATCTATCTGGTTGATCAACTGAAACATTTCAAATATTTCACGTAAATTAACAACGTTTGGATTGTTCGACTTCTCCATGGGAATGTTAAAATCTCCCGCTAACAAAATACGGGAACTAATGATTGTAACACATTCTAAGACCGAAATCAGTTTATCATAAAATGATGTCGTTAATTGTTCAGATCCAGGTCTGTAAATTGCCAGTAGGATATAATCTAATTCATTAATTTTAAGTTTCACCGCCAGAACCTTGAAAGCAGTAACCAGTGGCAGAGTGATCTTTTTATATCTAAAAATTGATCGAAAAAAAATGATTAAACCTCCATGATGTGGGTCGTGCGATCTTAAACGGTCTACAAACTAATAGCCAGGTGGCATTGATAACCCAATGGAAATATTATCTGCCGAACCATGCCAGCTCTCCGTCAAAACAAAGATGTCTAGGCCTTCGTGAATCAAACCATAAATAGAGCTGAATTTTGTTATTATAGATCTGATATTTAAAACTCCCAGAACCACCGATCGCTCCTCATTTCCCATTTTAGCAGGTTTACCTTTACCAGATGCTTCATTAAAACTTTCGTTGATTTTATCATCCTCAACATACTGAAATTCACCTATTGCATTTTTATTGTTACAACCCCTTTCACCACACACATCAAGACTTGAGATTTTATATTGATACTTACCATAATGGCTTTTATTATTTGCATATCTAAAACAACTTTCAACGTTAACTCCATCAAAATCAATATCATCAACGCTATCATCAGTGCCATCTCTCTCAATCAAACTTTTTCTTTCAGTTTTTGATCCCTCCGACACTTGACTATTTTCCATCTTCCCGGAGGTCCCCTCACTCTGAATAAAAAATCACCGCTTACAGATTCCTGCTTTTTTGCATCATTGATCAACTTTTTCAGCTCATCTCTCTGATCATTTGATAGGTCGTGACTAAGCCAAACAAAAATAAACATATATATATATATATATATATACCTGTATATATATATACCTGTATATATATATATATATATATATATCCTCACACACACACACACACACACACACATATATATATATATATATATATATATATATATATGTTTATATATGATATGTACACAAGCTATTAAACTGCAATGAGAAAATTTTCTCATTAAAAAATCAATCAGAAGCAAGGATGAAATGCCACATTCACACACATTCACACAAGCAAACATGCTCATACGAGTACATACATACACATATTCATGCATACATTCACATTCACATGCATACATTCACGTATGCATGCATGCATACATTCATACATACATACATTTATATATTAATTATATTCAAATGGATTATATTCATAAAAGTTAGAAGCACATTCATATATGCATGCATACATTCATGCATTAATACTTGCTCACATAAACTCATTCACACATACATTCATTCACACATACATATTCATGCATGTTACACATTCGCACTTTTTATATGTTTTGCAGATACATGCATTCACGCAGACATACAAATAATCTTAAGTACAATTGATCAAATATGTGCAAAAATGTGTTGCAGTCACAACTCACAACACAACGTCCTTAGAAGCAGACGAACAGCACACATACATACATGCATGCATACATACATACATTCAATTCGTACATACATACATACATACATGCATGCATGCATGTATACATACAAATAAACATACATGCAAGTATATACATACAAGCACATACATAGAAGCACGTACATACAAACAAACACACATGCATACATACATTCATAGATACATATTAACATACATACATAGACATACATTCAAGCACATACATACAAGCATATACATACAAACACATAACATACAAACACACACACACACACCAGTCATTCAGTCTTCGAGTACGCACATTCAACAACACGTACATCCTCACATCGAAACATACTTAACAATACACACAACAGACTTAAACACAAGCACACCAGCAAGACAGGCAGACAAACGCACAGACCAACCCACGCAAAAACACACAGACAAACACACGCGCACACACGCCACCACACGTCCACATAATACAACCCACATATAATTTCTTACTGACTGACCGCATATAGGACAGATGGCGCCTTGATAATCAAGTCGAGCAGGACTGTTTGGATAATGATGTTGTTGTTGTTTTTGCTGATGTTTTTGCTGATGTTGTTGATGTTGCTGTTGTTATGGTTATTGATGTTGTTGTTTTTGTTGTTATTTATGTTGATGTTTTTGTTGTTTTCGATGCTGCTGTTGTTGTTTTTTTTGTTAATGTTGATGTTTTTGTTGTTCTTGTTCTTGTTATTGTTGTTGTTGCTGTTGACGTTTTGTTGTTTTGGTTGCTGTTGATATTGTTGTTATTTCTGTGTTGGTGATGTTTTCGTTGTTGTTGATGATGATGATGTTGTTGATGTTTTTGTTTAATTTGCTTGAATGCTGTTATTAAGTTGTAACTCCTGTAATACCCAGATTTTGTTCCGGGTTGTTTATCGTTTGTCCGTGTTGATCTTTTGTTTTTAATAAAAGTAAAATTGTTTGCATATTGCAGAGTACATGAGACTATTGTTAAATTGGTCAGACCAAGTTAAGTCGATTAATGTCAAATTAAAATACTTAGAAAAGCCTAGTGGCGAAATTTCAAAAGTGTTCATTAAGTGTTCATTTTTAAATGTTTAAAATCGTCAAGTAAATTATTGTGCAAATTAGAATATTTAGATATTTTATATTGTTTGGAGTTATAATGATAATAACAATAATATAATAAAATAATAATAATAATAGTAAAATGATTACATTAAACAAAGAGCGTCTTGTTGTACTCACTCTAGTCAGTCAGCCAGTCATATTTCTACTAGCCATCGTTGAGAAGGTAGATCAACCCAATCTTCGTCATCACACACTGCCAACATCATCAGCGTCGTTATCATCGTTATCAGTCATTAAATTTCACTAATTAACATCAACCTTAACAGTTAATAGCATTAAGTTATTTTGAAAATCATAAGAGTTACTAAAAACAGAATTCGTATTTTTGTATTATACAATGACCATCAAATATATTACCTGTAACATCTTCCTACTATTTTGTCAAAACTTTATCCTTTTATTATCATCATTCTCATCATCATCATCATCCTCATTTTTATCATCCTCATTCTCATCATCATCATCATCCTCATTTTCATCATCCTCATTCTCATCATCATCATCACCATCATCATTATTGTTGTAATAGTAATTATTATCATCATATCATCACCCTCACTCTCTTTTACATAATTTACATTATTATTACCAACATCATCATTGTCATCATTTTTATTCTCATCCTACTCCTCATCATCATCCGCTTCATTCTCATCCTCATCATTTTCTTCATCATTATCATCATCATTTTCTTCCTCATCATCATTTTCATTATCATCATCAACAACAACATCATCTTCCTCATCATCCCGTCTTAATCATCTTCCTTTTCATCATCATCATCATCGTTCATCCTTGTCTTCATCATAATTACCACGTCTCCTAGACATCAGCCATTTATGAATTAAAATGATTGTAACAACTGGCTTCAAATAAAAACACACATACATTCGCACACACACACACACATTAACATTCATATCGTAAATTTATTATTCTTTGCTGGGTTATTTGATGGTTTTATATTATTTATTCTTTGCTAAATTACTTCCGTTGTCAGTTGTCACAATTTAAATATTTACGTAAGTGCATTTAGTACAAAGTAATTCTTTTTTAGACTTATTAAACTACATGTTTATGTGTGTGTTCTGAGTATATGTGTAGATTGTATGTGTGTTTGTGTGTGTGTGTGTGTTGCATGTATATGTGTGCGTTGCGTGTATGTGTTCGTGTGGTGTGTAATTATAATATAGCAATACTACTACTACTACTACTACTACTACTACTACTACTACTACTACTACTACTACTACTACTACTACTACTACTACTACTACTACTACTACTACTACTACTACTACTACTACTACTACTACTACTACTACTACTACTACTACTACTACTACTACTACTACTACTACTACTACTACTACTACTACTACTACTACTACTACTACTACTACTACTACTACTACTACTACTACTACTACTACTACTACTACTACTACTACTACTACTACTACTACTACTACTACTACTACTACTACTACTACTACTACTACTACTACTACTACTACTACTACTACTACTACTAATAATAATAATAATAATAATAATAATAATAATAATTTTAATGATAATGATAACAACAAAAATTAAAATAAAATTGATAACAACAATAGGGCGAGTGCTGATGTGACTGGCTGACTGGAATGGTGGTTTGATAACAACGTACGATAATAATGATGACGACGATGATGACGATGATCATGATGACAGCGATGATGATGAATCTTTTGACTGCGGACAATAACTCAGACTCCTTGTAAAAAAAAATTGAACTGTCAACTAAAAATGAATATTTCTAACAAGAGGTTAATTTTTTTAATGATGATGAAAATATGATCGGAATATAATCAAAATTAAGATATAAATAAATGTTCAAGTTTATTTTCAGCGCAAATATGTTTATACTCTATAAAAATTATTAAATTGAACTACCAAGGAAAATGGTTATGAAAATAATAAAATACATTAGAAACATTTTTTAGTATGCGCAACACAAGCAACAACCTAGAACCTTGTACTAAACTGAGTTTCTAAAAACATTAATAACATAAATGAAAAAAACTTACCACAACATTTATATGAACATCAACGCCAAGATTAATGACAGCATTAATGACAGTCTGCAATAAAAACTTTAATAGCTACATTAATAACAATGGAGCTACACGACCAAGCCATGCGGCATACGTCAGTGACGACGTTCAAATGATTTCCATTGATTTCACATTCCAATTAATCAGTCCGTCCAAACGAATGCCTCCACATGATCTATTTAAAATCATATTAAAAATATTTTTAATGAAATAATGGCGCACGATTTATTAATTTCATCTTTCTGTCTCTCCATCAGACTTCGTCTGTCTGATCGTCTGCCCATTTGTCTTCATCTGTCTGTTCATCATCTGGCTTTTCTCTCACTCTCTCTCTCTCTCATTTTTCTAACTCTCTCCTCTCTCTCTCTCTTTCTTTCTCTCTCTTTCTCTCTCTCTCTTCCACTAAAATCTCTTTTCCTCTTTCTATTTTTCTGTTTCTTTTCCTCTGTATACGCTTTTGCTTCGTTTAGTTTTGATTTTATTTTCATTTCCCAGAAAGACTAATTGTTTAGAATTTGTTATTCGTTAATTCTTTCATTTAATTGTTAATAATGTTATTCTTTGCAGCTCAAGTAGTTATACAGCAGTCTGTCGCCATGTGGCTTGCGCTAATTTTAAACGAACTCCAACCGATCGAGATGAAATCGTTATGCAATCCGCCTGAATACTCCTTCAGTTTTTAACTACACTCATCATCATGTCATCCATATATATATTCTCTCTCTCTCTATATATATATATACGATGTCATCATTCTTGCTATCAGGAATGTTAATGTTATTTAAGTCATAATCAGACAGCGTTATAATCATCATTATCATCATCGTCATCATCTTCATCATCATCGTCTTCATCATCGTCATCATCATCGTCTTCATCATCGTTATCAACACTATCATCAGCATCGTCATCATCAACACCATCATTATCAACAACAACAACAACAGCATCATCGTCATCCTCTTCCTCCTCATCATCATCCTCATCATCAGCAACGATAACAACTGAACTCCATCCCTCCCAATTTCATGGCAAAATCGCTTTCGATTTATGAGTGCATTACAATTGCATCTGTTACGTAATAATAATAATGAGAACTCTTTTATTTCTTCAAAAGCCAAAATATAAATAAAAATTACAATTAAATATAAAATGATCAATTATTATTAAATTAGTTAAAAGATTAAAATAATGGATAATTCAGCATAATAATAATAATAATATATAGAATGCGATTTTGATCACAGTCTTAATCACGGTAAAATGTACCAGTGGTGAATTTATTTTGAAATTGAAGAGATGAATTAATTTGATCGATCACAATTACAAAACTGACGTCTGCTGCATATTATAACGCGCTAAAAAATCAAAAATGACTCTGAAATTTTTAAATTTCTATAAACTTTATTATGACAAACTTGATGAAATTAAAATGGCAATAATCATAACATAACATAACATCACGTGTTGTTTAAAATATACTGTATAGGCTTGTGGGATGATTTTATTATTTTTATTATGATTTTATTATTTATAATCTATTTTATATTATATCAAAATATTATTAATTTTAGTATTATTGCCAAGAATATGAGGAGAATAAAAGTGAATCAAAAATAAAAAAAATTTATCCCATGCAGTCAACATGATAGGGATGTGACGTTCATAGAATTAGCGTCATAAATCACACGATACGAGCAAGTATATTAATATTGCACTTCAGTTCGGTTCGTTTAAACACCACATATTTAATAACACGTTTCTTTCACTCATTCATTAACTCACTCATTCATTCACTTACTCATTCATTCACTCATTCATTCATTCACTTACTCATTCATTCACTCATTCATTCATTCACTCATTCATTCACTCACTTATTCATTCACTCACTTATTCATTCACTCCCTTATTCATTTACTCACTCATTCGTTCACTCATTCACTCACTGATATCTAATCAAACCTGCCGTGTTACGCGGACAAGTTTCCATGGTTATCACAAACTCAACAGTCTCGTATAAATGCCGTGGCACACACATTCACATTCACACGCAGCTGATAAAAGATTGTTTAGTATTCACTTTTCGTGAGGTTATATCAAAATATTGAAATACATATTCGTCCACGAATGAAAGCAATTGTCTTGGTTAGATATCATTAGTTTTACGGGTACCATTATTTTCGTGGAAATTTTTTAATCGTTGAAGGTTTTATATTATAATACAAATATGAAAATTTCAATTTTTAATGCGGTTTAAATTGGCCAAGCAGCATTTATCGTACGTCCAAACTTGAATTCAATCGTGCTTTGTGAAGAGAGCTGACGCACAAAGCGTCTGATGCTTCTAATGCTTTCAACACATCAACACATGAGCCAACGGAGATAACTTTTCAGAAAGTTCAGTACTGCCGGCTACTTGCTTGTCACCATCATTCGTTCCAACTCAACAGAAGCAACAGTTTGATAACGTGTGTTTAAATCTAGCAAATTATTTGATTATTTGAAGTGAACTCACGAGCAAGACCACATAACCACAAATTTGCTAACACTGCCAAGTTTAAACATCCTGAAGAATCACCTCAAATTGGATAATAAAACTCGAATAATTTTTAAAATGCAAGCCAGTTTTTGACCGCAAGCGGTACTTGAAATCATCGTATGTTTTAATTTTTTAATAGTTGAAGAGTTCAAATAAATTTAAATTATAAACTTTTACTCACTGAAATGAAACAATATTTGTAAAATTTTATGCAAATTCACAATTATTTGTAAATGTAAGCAACCCAGAGCGTAACGTAAATATTGACCAGCCGGTAGCGGCTCACTAATTACAAAAGCAACAAGAAAAAAAACATCAAATAACATCCACAAACATCTAACTGCGCCGCTGCAACATCAACAACAGCTGAAAAACCATCAGCATTTTCACAATCAGCAACAAAATTTCAAAGCAAAAATGCCAAGTCGGCGTACATCGATCGCTCAAGACAGCCAATCCAACTACAACTTGCCACATCACTACAACAGCAGACGAGTTTCTCTGAGGCGAACAAGTTTGGCGCACAGTTTGAGGACAGAATGGTCGCACAACCAGCAGATGATTGGCAGGACATTGGTCAGGTACGAAAACACTTACAGGTTGGAACCTTGCAGGAAGCCGCAGTTCGCCACGGTGGAACAGGTGACTCGTAATTCACTTTAATCGGTGATAAATAATAAAAATAATGGAAACAATGACCACAAAAAACACGAAAATGGTAAATTTTTAATTACTTGCAGACCAATAATTTTAAATGAAGTGTAAAGGTCATTTTAAGTCTTCATTATTACATGGAAGTAAGTTGCCAAATGAGACAGGTCTGATTTGATAGTTTGCATACACTCACGCACTCTGTTGGCATCATCGTTCTGCATACAACTTGCAACACTCTACGTTTTGTATAATTGATTAAATATTGTCAGCAACGATTATAGAAAAATTGAAATACATAATAAGCTTTACACACAAATAACTTTTAGATACGAAATAAGTTTTAGATACATATTAAGTTTTAGATACATTAAATTGTTTTCAGAGTCTTAAAAAATTTCTCGACGATCGTCTAGCCATCTTATCCACTTCGACTGCAAACACAACAACAAGCGCACGAGCTGTCGACAACACGTGCGACATCAACAGCATGTTTGTGGCTAGGAGGCTGGCAGATGAAGTCAGACAATACGTTAAAAGTTTTGACTATCCGAGGTATAAAATAATTTGCTTCGTCGCAATCGGTCAAGATATCGGACAGGGAATTCAAGTCAGCCAACCAACCTTTTCATTTCCAATTAAATTTTTATCTGATAATTAAAAATAATTTTTTGTTCGAAATAACTGCGTTGCACATTAGTAACAAAAAGCCAAAATGTTTAAAATTATATTTTTCAAATTATATTGTTCTCTGTTAAACATTCTTATCTTGAATTATTGATAACGTGTTTGTGAAATTTTAATTAAAAATTTTTCATTAACTTGTACTTTTTTGAAAATGTTTTAACGCAATATTTTAACCTGATTTTCTGAAAATAATTCACATTTTTTTTACATAATTTTACGTCTGATCAACCAAATAGTATAACAATGAAACAATCAACCAGATATTCAATCAAACCAGATATACAATCAGCCACACGTACAATCAACTAGATATCCTATCAACCATACATCCAACGCAATCAAACATCTGATCAACCAGACATCAAACCAGCCATACATCCAATTATTCAAACAGATCAGCAGTAGAGGATTGATCGACCAACCAAATGACACCTGGATTGAAGTGACCTCATTAAAATTGGGTCAACTTTTTGTCAACGTTCTTGTTTTTTTCATATATTACGAATAAAGTTTTGCGATGGCTTATTAAAGTTGGAACTTTGTTAAATTGACTAAAACATTCAAGCTATCTATAAATTAAAATTAAATGATCACACATTTATTGAAAAGATTTTTTTGCTTAATTTAGAAAAAGTTCAATAAACATTTAATTCAATTTAAAATAAAATCTGTTTCAACTTTGAATATTAATAAATTTAATTTTGTTGATTATCAATTCTATTAATCAATTATATGTTCATTTGCATGTTTAAAAATAGATATGTCTATAATCACCGAGTAAAAGTGATTTTTCAATTGGGAATTCCCAATTGTGACATTACCAACATGTAGTGTTGTACCTATTTATTTATTCCCGATAAATCCTGCCGATTTTCTCAGCGTAGTAAGATTCCTGCAAAAGATTCCAATAATTGTGAACAGCTCCTCCCACCGAAAAAACTCTCCTCTGCATGTTCTTCAGTTTCGTTCCTGCTGACTCATCGACTCCTTTCCTCATGTACTCTATGGTGGACCTGCTTTTCGGCTTGACGTTATCCTTCAACCATTTGTCAAGTGGTGCAGAATTTTTGGCGTAGAAGTCCCTATTGAGTTCAACTTGTAAGACTGCTTGGATCAGTTGCTGCTTCTCATTGTTCGACAGATTCTTTCTATTCAGGATGAAAACTTTTAACTGGATGTTTTAAGAAAAGAAAATAAGACATTCCAATCAATTAAGTAATTGAGAGTAAATCAGCTTTCTATCGAGTGAATGAATATATATATATATATATATATATATATATATATATATATATATAACACATTTAAAATAGAGATAAAAACTGAATTAAAATTGATCTATTAAAACGGAAAAAACCTCGGCATCCTATAGACAACCTATAGACAACCTATTATATAATAACCCAACTAACCCTATTCAGTTGATCGTTCGTGTACCAGCTGTTTGTTATTGCTGTAATTGTTGAGGTCTTGGGAATGCTGAAAAGTTAAAATTATCGGGCCAGTTAATAATGTACCTATTAGAAACACGTAATAAGAGTTTACAAGTTCAGTTGGAGCGTAAGATATATGAAATGATGAAAAGCCCTAGATTCAATTACAATTACATTCCACAATTTCTCCTACATCATTGTAATCGTTTTTATTTTGGCTGACTCTTCAGGTTATAGAGGTAAAAGTTAAAATTATCAAAAATTCTTTTACTGAAATTAGAAATCAAATTAAAAATCTGTCGTCGTAGTACTTTTTGCTAACATTTCAAATTTGCTAATGACATGCCTTGGCTCAATTTCTCAGATCCATGCAACCTCTTGTTTGTCAGTTTTTATTCTAAATTTTTAACCAAACTGTTTGAAACTAACCTACAAGAAATCTACCTTGCAATAGCAAAAAAGTAATGCCCGCATTTATTTAATAACTAACTTAACAACTGATCTACGTTGTATAAATTTTATTATGCTTAGTTTTATTTCAGTTATCCTCAATTTAGTCTACCATCGCTTGTTTCTACCCATTCTACCACTTCTACACATTCATAAAATATAAGTTTCTAGCGGTTTTGGCCCTGTTTTTAGCGAAAAAACATTTCAATGTTTGTGAAATTCATTGAGGAGCGCTGTTGAACATCGCGGAAATGGCGCTTTAGAAACAAAATGGATTGATTGATTGAATATATAGCAAAAATAGAGCAAAATATTACCAACATTACACTTTTGTCCTCCCAGCTCTTGTCCAAGTAGTCGAAGAGTTTCTGTGCCCCACGTTCGTTGGCGGCCAGGTACAATGTGGCTTGACTGACATCTCGCGAACGGAACGTTTTATTCATCACCAAATCGTTGAAAAATCTGAATAACGATTATTTCATTAAAAAATGAAGCACCAAGTGAACTTAATTAATTTTTATTATTTAAAAAATGAAAATCATGTAGGAACTATCAATAGAAAACCAAGCGGACCTGTCTACGAGAGCAGGGTTGGAGGTGCAGGTGAGGCCGAAGAGGTAGGCGTTTCTTTCGTCTTTCACGTTCACCACCTGGATTACATTTATTTTTTTATTTTATTTGGATCGAAATTAAAAAATTATCATTATTACTGTTATAAATTATTTTTTTGCATTCTGTGACTTTTGGGACAAACAAATTTGGGAGGGACATATCTGTATGTCTTTAAAATGTACACATTCGTTTTAAGTTCAAGAATAAAAAAGTTGGCGCTCATTTGGTAACTAAAAATGTAAAAACAAATAAATATTTAACGGTAAAGATCAATAAATTTCATAATTGACAATAAAACGAATAATAAAAAATCGCCATTTTGAGTCATTCTAATGGTCATACTTTTAAGGTTGTTGAGTGACAAACTTATACGATGGTTATTTTCAGCAGTATTAGCAGCAACATTTTGAAGAACTTTAACAAATTTTGAAATTGGTAGTGCAGATAAAACCAGCCATACATCGGATTTCATTCAGTGATCGGGTAAAAAAAAGTTTAAAATGATTGGAATCCAGATGTTTATGTGATTGTGTTGGAGTTGTGAAAATAATTTCAATATAAAGTATACAATTTTGGAGAGTTACTTTTCTCTTGTTGTACTGGTTCCATATCACCTCCCAATCATTTGAGGTTCCATCAAAGATTCCTTGGCATAGGACCGTGGGCAGAGCATTGGCATTGATTCTTGATGTTTTTAAATTATTCGCAAATGTCGGCATGGTTGGTGGATGCATTAATTTGGTTTGTTGGCATTTGTTTTTCTAATTCATTATTTAATAATTCTTCAAATCTATGTGTGATCAACAAATTGTTGTTGACTTACGTGTTGATATTTGGAGATGCGAGGTACTTTTTGAATTGATCTCTGGAGTAGAGCAGGCACTTCTGGTTGGCAAATGCACATGCAGATGAGATGGCATCTTTTCTCAAGAATCTAAGGCAGTGCAGCACAGCATACGTGACGTGTCGATCGTTTATGAGAACGGTGTTGAGGATTTGATAAAATGTTGAACATTTATAATTTTGTTACTGATGATGATGACAATAAAACAGTAAAAAATAAAAATGAAATCACTTTTTTAATAAATATTTTTGTTTTTGAAAGTTATCAAATCAGAAAATTGAGAAACATTACGTTGTTAGGACTGTCTCCTGCTCGGGGAACTCATACCTCAACTCATCCAACACTTTCTCCAGTTTGGAACTAAAATACTCCTGCAAAAGTTGAAAACATTTCATTCACAGATTGTACCAATTCTGTCGAACTAACCACAGAATTATTTAAATTCACATTTTGAAAAATCATGTTAATAAAACAATGTTAATGGAGCACCATGAACTTAGCATAAGACAAATCCTTCTTGAAGAAAGGTTGGATAAAGTGAGCGTGTCTCAAAGTGGCCTCCCATGGATTGTACACCAGCTCAGTGCTCAGGTACTTCGTAAACTCCATGGCATCCGTCACTAATAAGTAGCCGTTCCTGTTCAGGCAGTGCGGTTGCGTCGTATTAGGAAACAGTTTGAAAAATATTGAAGTAGCATGAACTTCTTGGCCGATTGAATTTAATAATGAAATAAAACTTGATGATTTGTAAGAGCCACGTAAAAACTGATTCACCTGGCCAGATCAAAGTTGTCGTCAATGAGTTGCGATCGGGTCTCGGGCAGAATTTTCTGTCGAGCGGTTGATAGCGAGTGTGTTCCAATTAGATTAATTTGATTATAAAATTCATTCAATTTTCAAAATATGAAAATGAAAAAAGCCGAAACTTTAAAAGTTGTTTCTGTCATGGGTTGTGAGGGTTTAGAGCGAATTCAACCTAAAGTGTATCTTACTGTAGATAGTAGACGATAGAAAGGCAATAATGACCTTATAATCGGCGAGAAGTTGTCCAACCAGCAAGTTCCTGTTGACGGCGTCGTACAAGACCCTATAGTAGAAGTGCTGTCTTGGATTCAAAATGAACCACTGAGTCGGAGATGAGCTGATGGTTAGGCCTTTAAAAACATTACATGATTAAATCTTAGAAATGTTAATAAACGTGTAATTAATTAATTGCTGCGGTGTACAATGAAGCTAAACCAGAGATAATGTAGACTTGCTGTTTCCAGGGTTCATACCGCTACTCTACTTATGTATATCGTCAGTATATTCAATCAACAAAAATATTACTTTTGTAGTTGTTAAGTTTGATTCTAGGAAGTTAGAAATTTATGCTTTCATCGGCACAATTCTAGTCTTCATTTCATCACCACCACTTTAACTACTATCATAATCATCATCTCCACCATCAGAAGCATCACCATCGAACCTGTTTGACCAGTCATGATCCAGTGCGAGGGCACCCCGTCCCAATCGATGGGCCGGCTCAGGTTGGTCACCAGCCTCATGGGGATCTCCCAGCTGTAACTGAAATTATCAACAACCTGATGTTCACTTGACGTTATTGGTGATCATTTTAAATTATTTTGAAAAAATTCAACATTTAACTAGTAGAATTATTTAAAACATTAAGATTTGTTTAACCCCCAACAGCACCACCAAACTCATCGCTATCATCATCGTAGTCATGATCATTCTCATCATTTTAGATTAAAACAGTTGCTTGGTTTATATGACTATGTACTTCTTCTTTTCTAGAATACTTTTGCAAAATTTATTTTAAAAAGCGCTGTATAATGACTCACATACTCGTCGATCATTTTAATGAAAGCAGTTTTTATGGCAGATTATCTGAAGCGACGGCATTACTTCAGCGAACGAAATACGCATAGTCAAAACGAAAATGTCACAGCGGCATTGCAGAGACTGATATGCAGGCCAAGATTTGAACTAACGTCCTATTGATGCTGATGGGCGTCTGCTTGCGCGGATGAAGGTACAGTGATGGCGTCACTCTGATTTCAACCTGGTTGGTCTGCCTGGTGCATTCGAGAAGGGGGTAGCCGGGTATGTTCAGCCAGCTATCCAGGATCACTTGGAACTTCAGAGGTTTTTTGTCGGGATAGGTTATTCCGGACAGTTTAGCTTCCTGGATGGATGAATGAATGAATGTATATGAACGAATAAATGAATAAATAAATGAATGGATGAATGAATTAATGCATGAATGAATGAACGAACGAACGAACAAACAAACAAACGAATGAACGAATAAATGAATGAACGAATAAAAGCGGATGATATAGTCATTGTTACAAAATAATTGTACCTTATTCAACATTATTCATATTTATTGTTCAAATGATCACCAAATTATTTAAGATACAAGTTGTGACTGTTTTTGCTGATGTTAAAATGGGTAAAACTTTTAAGTTAAGAAAATTCAAACAAACACGATGCTAACCAGTTATAATAATAACATAACATAGAAGATGCGTTGATTAGAAACGATTGCATACAGAGACAAATGATTTCTACTTTAATGAGTTAATCATACTTATCTTGTTAGCTAAACGTTGAAAGGCTCAAACAAATGAACAAACAAACAAACAAACGAACAAACAAACGAACAAACAAACGAACAAACAAGCGAACAAACAAACGAACAAACAAGCGAACAAACAAACTAACAAACAAACAAACAAGCAAGCAAGCAAACAGCAACAACGTAACTCGCCTCGTCCAAGGCATCGGTCAGATTCTTCGTGACGACGTTGGTGTAGGCGTATTTCTTCAAATATTTCTGCGGTTGGTCGGTGGCGAGGAATATTTACGGGCAGCATAATAAAGATAACAGAATAATTAGAGCATTCGGTAAATTGTAAAATTTGAATCATAGATCACTCAGTGATGAACAACGTCATTACATTGAAACCTACATCAGTGATCATTGAAGCGACTCAATTGTTTCGATGATCACTGAATGAACAGGCTGTTAAGGTGAATTTAAAATAAGGACAAAACCACATATGCTCCTATTGTATAACTTAACAAAAAACATGAACGTGTTTTGTGTTTTATACTTTTCCAAATTCATTAATCAGCTTGATAACAGTTAAAAACTTACACATAAAAATACTATTCATCCTTATTTTCAATTTTTTAGTAAAAATGGAAGAATAAAACGACTAACGCTGTAGGCTGAGTTCATGACAGGCCTCGATAAAATTCCTTGGATCATCCTGATCAGTGCACCTCCCTGTCAAATGTTTCTATATTTCAATTCTTTCACGTTGTTTTACAACAATTTTTGATGCAATAAGTTATAATTAAATATTTTCGTGATTAAATAATGTCTATTCCGCATCTTTTATTGTTTCATTTTTAAAAAGAAAAATTAAAATAAATCAGAGGGAACAAGCTGGCGCGAAATTAGTAACGACCTTGTTGTAAGTGCTGGAAGTGAAGGCAGATTCAGAGTTCTGTGGGGTCAGGATGGTCTTTCGAACTGGGTCTGTGGTGTTCTTCTGGTCCTTGATCATGAAGTTCTGAATGCCACGACGCTGGTCCGACTGTTGCGTCAACATCTGATGGACGTGGGTGACGATTTGGATTTGTTTCAAATATCTTACTGCAACATTTGGCGTCTGATTTTGCTTTAAAATTTAATTTTATTGAAATGGAATAAAAAAATAAAGCGAGGAGAATAAAAAAAGTACCCAATCCCATCCGAGGACTTCAGTGGGGTTGTAGTTGTAGTGGGTGGCGAATCCTTCTTGTATCCACAGATCATCCCACCACTTGCATGTTAACAAGTTTCCATACCACTTTCAAATAGACATATTGATTACATTTCAAATTTCTGCTTTATATCAACTCGACTTGTATAAATGTTAAATAAATTTAAATCAATTTGGCATATTTTGCTAAAAAAGTTTTTGCAAGAAGTATAACTAAAACTATTTGCCAATTACCATGTGTGCCAATTCGTGAGAGACAATTGTGACCCCGTTGAACAGACCGACGATTGATGTCGTTTCGTTATCCATGCACAGAAGTTCCTCGCCGTACGTTATGATGCCCCAGTTCTCCATGGCTCCACCTTTGTTCGGGAGGGCTACGTGATCTGTTCTCGTTCAATATTTATTACATTCAAGATAATCGAAGTTTTAAAAAACTTATAACAAAAAATATCGCTTTATAATATTTTAAAAGCATAAATAAAATCTAAAGTTACAATATATATATATATATTTTTACAATATTCTATAAATTCTACCGAATGTTTGGCGTTAATATGTTTGTAGTTCGTTTTTTCTCACTAAAGTTTTTTGGTGAACGTTTAGTTTATTAAAATTCAAAATAAACTTATTTTTCGAATTCATGCTACAAATAAGGCCATATTTCGATTTCGAATGAATCATCGTTAGTGTTCCTTGCTGTATATATAGGGAAATATTGACTTTGTCAAGATGAACTTTGACGTTGTAAAAATTAACTTTGGTGTTGTAAAATTGAACTTTGATGCGAATTAGGTGTCAGGTTTGGACTCAACACACTCAATCACAATTAGCCGTGAAATACTCGACAGCAACACCAAAGTAATATACCAGAACAGCAACTACACGCATCTTAAAATTGCAGAAGCGGTCCTAATTCACATCAATAAACCAAAAATAAATATACAACAAAAAATGACAACCTCACTTCCAACCCGGCGCTTAACCAACAACGAAAACAAAGAAGTAATAAAAACTAGCATCGTAAATAGTGACAAAGAAGAATATGATGCTATCGATGAAGAAAAGGAGACCAAAGAAGATGACCAGCCAATAAAGAAACCTAATTCGCATCAAAGTTCAATTTTACAACACCAAAGTTAATTTTTACAACGTCAAAGTTCATCTTGACAAAGTCAATATTTCCCTATATATACAGCAAGGAACACTGATGATGATTCATTCGAAATCGAAATATGGCCTTATTTGCAGCATGAATTCGAAAAATAAGTTTATTTTGAATTTTAATAAACTAAACGTTCACTAAAAAATTTTAGTGAGAAAAATCGAAAAAACGAACTACAAACATATTAACGCCAAACATTCGGTAGAATTTATAGATTATTGTAAAAATTATGGTCTATTACCAACATAAATATATATATATATATTATATATAGTTGATACGATATCAAACATTGAATCAACCGACCCAATTTTGGTTCTCTGTACGGGTAGCCGGTGGTGTCGTCGTACCACTTCTGCAACTGTGCCACAGCAAACCTGGCCATGAACTCCAGTCTGTACTGCTGAGTTTCAACTGCGTACAAGTTTATTGCCGTCTGTTGTTGGCAAACATTTGTCGTTCATGCTCCACGTTTTAAATTATTTCAAAATTGAAAACAAAATTTTTGTATTGAAACAACAGGTAAACAATGAAACCATGCCAATGCGTGAAAAAGTTATTAAAATGAGAATAATTTCTTCAGTATTTTTAGTTTACTTGATTTTTGTGAAAAAATAATTTTTTTTAAATTATTGGTTGTTTGCCGTTGTTATCCCTTGATAAAACATGCGGCGACCCACTTTCATAGTAGGTGGCGTGTTGACGGGCTTCCTGATAAACTCGCCGACGATGATGCAGACCAGGTAGGTGGACATCAGAGGGGTCCTCTTGAATTGAACCTCTGTCCATCCACTCGGTCTAAATTTTTATTTTAAATATATAATTGATTACATTAACATTTTTGTCTAAGTTGCTCATCTTGTTATTTTGTTAATTTCATGATTAACAATATTGTGACAACAATTCAGAAGGTAATTACAGAAGAACGTTCCTAGCAGGTGGCATGTTGGAGAGGGCCGTGTGCTTGTTGGCCTGGATCTGAACGAAGATATCAAATGTGGCCTTCATGTCGACCTCATCCATGCAGGGAAACAACTTGCGGGCGTCCACAGACTCCAACTGCGTGGCTGCTATGTACCTGACAATTTAAATTTATTAAAACGTATTCATTATAAATGGATTGAATATGTTTTCAAGAATAAAATCATTTCATCGATACACTTGTCTAGTAACTAATGAGTTATAATGTTAACGTGAAACTATAGAAATGTTGAGATGTTCACTTGGTTACTCCTTTGTTATCAACGTAGCTGTCCCAGTAGAAGCCATCCTCCCCCTGCTTGCCCATCGTTGTTCTGTACTCCGCTTGGAAGATGTATTTGGCGCCCTTCATGAAGTGTCGTTTTGTTTGATAGGATTGCATATCCATCTCAGGACGGCTCGTTATAGAAAATAATTCCGGAACAGGAGCAATCACAGTGTTATCCGGACTGAGCATGAATATTATTGTGTTCTTGTCCACTGTCATTAGTTCTGCAATAAGGATCAACATAAAAATAGAGTTAAAAGTGATAAATTTTCAAGCGTTCAGCTTATCAACACTTTTCATCGAATGATTTTCATAGCGGGTAAAAATTGTAAAATGTGATGACACCCGGTAATATTAAAAAAAATAAACTCACTATGAAAAACATTCAAATGTAGAACATTGGTCTCCAGCAAGCACTCGAAGTATACTCTAACTGTGCCATTAGCATAGAAAGGAGGTGTTGTTAGAATGTTGGGCCTGATGTAGAGATCGTAATGGTAGGGTACCAACGTGCCGTGGGGTATGCGGTTGTTCACAATCAAATCGCTGTCGCTCATTGCTCCCTCGCTAAACCTTTCTCCAACGATATTTTCATGAACTTCATCGTTATATTCACCCGCGAGATTTTCAACAAGAGTACTTTCTTCTACTGAATCTTCATCTTGATCAAAGACGTGTGGCTCGTCGAGACTGTTTGCACCGCCAGCCAGGAAGCTTTCTTTGTGGACGTTCGTGTCGATTTCGTCCTCTTCATTTGATGGGAAAGGTTCGTCTGGACATGATCAAAAAAATAAATTAATAGTTGCATAATTTATTTATAATGTTCGTAATTTATTTATTGTATTTAGATAAAATTTTTAGTTTAAAACAAACAATAAAAAATAGATTTCAACAAAAAATCTTTTTAGTTTCAATGATCTAATGAACGCACGAAGCTAGATTTTGTATGCCTTACGGCCAAATCATGCATTTAATTAAAGTTGACTGCTCTTTAATAATGTATACTTATATTTTCATATAATTTTGCTGATGGCAAATATGCATTATGTTATAAAATATTTTTATTATGGACGATACATTTTAAATAAATGATTGTCTAAAATTTTTTTAAGTTTGAGAATCGAATCTATCAAAAATAATGATAGTCAATTTTTTATGTTGATAAACGTTGATGAACTTTAAACTATAGCAAACTAAATTCAATGAAATTAAAATTTACACACACACCCCAAAACCAATCACTCACGTACTTTCAAATATTTCAGATGTTCCTATGACCAAAAAACCGGCCAAACATAGAATTAATGACCAATTCATCGTTGCAGATTCAAACTGCGGTTTACCACATGTTGGCAAGCGTTGAAATATATACTGCTCGTGAGTCTATCAATTTGTCACAAGGTGAATATATGTAACATATTTACGACACTTATATTAGTTTCAGTTATATATATTAATATTCGTCCTCTTTCTTTTTTACCCTTTCTTTTTATTCTCATTCTCTCTCTTTCTCTCACTCTCTTCACTTCTCTTTCTCTCACTCTCTCCTTCCTAAGAGTCTTTGTCATGGGATCATTTTACACAACTCTTAAGGAATAAGCAATCGGAATATTCAATTTAATTTTTTCCACTAATTACGTGTTTATTTCTAAAGAAAGAAATTAATTAGATGGTTTAATTAGATGACCCACAACATATTATAAATTACAAAGTGATATAATAAATGAAAGCCCGTCAAGTAGATAGTAATAACCCAGAGACAAATTTTGTTGTCGTGTTGGCTCCACGCTTCTCAATGAAATCTCAGTCGACGTTTTAGACGATGCTTTCTTGAGCTAACCAAACAACGAGCAATCAGATGATATCTGACAGCTGAGTCAGCAAAAACTTTGGTCTGCAGCTTTGTCTGTAATAAGATTGATTTCTGTAACGCGGTAATGTATGGGCTCAACTTGTCACAGCAAGATAATGTTCAAAGTGTTTTGAATGCTGCTGCCTGACTAATCGCAGCTATCTCTAAGATTCATCCAATATATAAATACGTTAAAGATGAGCTACACTGGCTTTGTATGCCAGAAAGAGTAACATTAAAACTAGTTTTTTTTGTAAGAGATTGCCTGGTTGGAAATGCTTCAATCTACCTAAGAGAAGAAGTAGATTCAATTAATCTCTTAAATTCAATACACAGGCCAACTGCGAGCTTCTAACTATAGTGACCTGCTAATACCAAAATTCAAATTTTTTCATTTCGAGAAGAAAAGATTTTTTAATCTTGAATGCTCTATTGCGTTATTAAGATGTATTAACATTACACACAACGCTGCAAATCTATGTTATCCTCGCATTACATGCTACATGTAACAGGCGGGGACTTCTGTGCACTCTTTGCATTGAACCCCGGTACCGTAACATAGAATCAAACGCCTTAAACATTACACCACTTCACCGTCAAAATTGAACAGAATCAGTCAGTTAATATTTTACCGGTGCAGTAATGTGATTCTTTCCTGTCTTAGTATATGATTAAAACAATTTTTAGTTTTAGAGATAGACGTACGCAAGAAGAGGCTTTAGGGCTGAAGTCCCCAACTTTGGAAAGTGTTGATAAGATTTAGGCTAAGTAGGACAAAATTTTAATACAAATTGGTGAAAATTTGAACTAAAAACTTTTTAGCCTCTCTCAACAACAACAAATTAAGTTAAATTACGTTAAAAACTACTGGTTTTAATATCTAAAAATAAATATGTTAAAAATTATGTAATAAGGAAAAAAATGTCAACTTCATGTGACAAATTCAAATTTAAGCCCCTTCCAAAGCAAATTCTTGACTTCGTCACTAAATGACTCTAAAAGTTAACATAGCACAACAGAGAAAATTTTGAAGAGACAAGCAATTTTGATAAGCAATGATTAACATAATTGTCTTTTTCTGAGTTTTTTCATATCTAATCACGAAGTGCGTTCTGAAAGCTAATAATAAAGGGCAGTGTTTTGTAACGAGCACATGAAACAGGAGGAATCACACTGCAGACTGAAGCAAAATTTCATTAATTGATAACTAATTGACAATTAGTTGATAACGTCTATATATAAATATTTTGTATCTATAATCTATTGTTAGCATTATCGTAAAAACATGTGGTGATTTTCAAGAGACACTCTGTTATATATATATATATATATATATATATATATATATATATATATATACATATATATATATTGGATCAAGACTATCAGGAAAGCAATTATTGATGAAAATCACAGCATGTTCGGCGTTAGTTAACTTCCAACTTAACTTTTCGATTTTTCTAACGGTTGATCGTAAATCATTTTCAAGTTTCTTTAGTTCAAAACTAAAATTTTTGTCTATTTTATGCATGACAGAACAGAAAAGCTTTTTTCGGTATTCCTATTCCATCTTCGGTGTTCAAATTGATATGTTGTGTTTGTGCCCAGATGTATACACACACACACACACACACACACACACACACACACATATATATATATATATATATCAGCATATGGGCACAAACACAACATATCAATACCAAACGGCGGGGAATTTTTATAAGTATATTAGTATTAGTATTAATATTTGCTTTTTAAGTTGTTATCTCAAAAGTGCTTTTAACAGTGATTAAAACAATTTATGTCAAGAAAATGTTTCATTGACCGAAGAGATAAGTCTTTAACAGTTTTTTGAAATTCTTGACGGAGAGACCAGGTTGTCGCAAGTAGCCTGGTAGATTGTTTTATACTTCTGGGCCAGCAATAAAAAAATTCTTGAACCAATCTTTAAACGTGATGTTGGATGGTCCACCAAGTTTTTATCGTTACGATTTAAGTTGTATGGTTTTGAAAACATCGCTTTAGAAGTGAATCTATCTGCTAAATATAAATGCAATAATCTAGCATCGTATGTACAAATGCATGGCTTTGTACATGCGACTACATGGACTTTGGACTATATCCCTTTGAAGCGATCTATTAACTACCTTTTACATGCGACTCACTTGTAAAAGACATTCAATCAATTGATGGTAGAACTGCACCTCTGTATTATGTTGTTAACGATGATTCTCACGATACTCCTCGGTTTGATGACGATCGCAAAAAAGTATAAAGACTGTGTCGTAGATTGGAAAAAGTTTACCGACACAACCACAGCAAAACCAATATAATGGCCTGGAAAATGCTTCATTTTTTGTTGGTAAAAAGAATTCATATTTCAAGGATTTGGTTCAGGGCAACAAATCTTGTCCCAGGAAGTTATGGGCTAGAATTAACAAATTGTTTGGAAACAATCGCGTTACAGGGTGTGTTGAATCAATTAATAAACTTAGTTTATCTCAATTTTCACTGTTTTTTAACGAAAAGATTAAAAATCTAAAAAAATATGCAAATCATAGGCCAGCCTTTCTTGTAATTCGAACGCTGAAAGTTTGTTATGTTCGTTCGATCCTTGTACTGGTGAAGATGCCAAAATAAAATTGTTTTCAGTTCACCTTCTAAGTCGTTTATGTTTATGTTTTTCCAACGCGAATTCTTAGGCAATATATTGATCATTTTATCTCATTTTTGACATTTTTTCATCAATTTGGGTTCCCTAAATTTTTCAAACATGCTGTTGTTACACCTTTGTTGAAAAAGCCGTCTCTTGATAAGAGTGACATCAATAACTATCGACCTATATCAAATCTCCTTGTTTTTATCAAAGATTGTCGAGCGCATTGTTTCCATGCAGTTCATAAAACATTTGAATAGCCATAGTATGATTCCAACTTACCAGCTAGTTACAGGCGGTTCCATTCTACGGAGACTGCTTCGTTCGGTGTATCATCTGAACTGTTTGGGTCAATAAATGTGCAGGTTATTCTCTTCTGGCTTTGTTAGATTATGAGCGCAGCCTTCGACTGCATTGACCAGTCCTTACTAATACATAAGCTCAAACATCGTTTTGGTGTCTCTGGTACGGTAGCCTCGTGGTTCGAATCTTATTTAATTGGTAGGACGCAGCAAGTGTTTCTAACAATGTCGAAGTTGTCGTGTCAGAAGTCCCTCAAAGAACGGTTTATGCATCAATTCCACTAGACTCAAGAAGCGCCTCTGAGTAATATTAAATGGTGGTATATAAATTCTCCAATAATAATAATAATAATAATAATAATAATAATATAAAATACATAATACATGCAGTAAATGATCCGTTTTTACATAAAACTATTCTCAACTAACCATTGGTAAATTTATTGGCATGCTTCTGATAAGAATTATCAGAATTGCAGTTTATCAGGCACATGTTGACCGTTGACAGGTCTTATCAAAATTTATCGTAAAACCTGCCAGGAAATTAGGACGGATAATAATTAAAAATTACGGTGTAAATTTTCTGATTAAACCATGTCAGCAATTTGGAGATGATTTTGAATTTGAAAGGCGTTGGCCATAAATAACAATAACCCAGCCTTTTTTATCACATAGTTTATCGGGTAAGAATTAAAATGATGGTTTGACGCTGCTGTCATAATTAATATTTCTATTAATCAGACACTGTGTGAATATTTAATTTATATGAAAAAAAAATCAAAAATATGAATAGAAAAACATGAAAAAAATACATGACGTCAATCAATATTTTGACTCTAGAAATATAAAAAAAACAAAACGATTAAAATATATGTAAGGACAGTTTAAGAAATCTGAAAACAATATGAAGCAGCAGAAGATAGTTGACAAAAAGGCAAGACTATGTACGTATGCAGCTAACACAGGTAAACATGTATATCACGTCATCTCGATATGATAACATTATCAGCTAGAAAAATAATCACACAAACGATTCCAATAAAATAATTCACGAAATATAACAAGCAGTAGACTATTGATAATCAGATAATTTTATTTTTTAAAAGGGCGACTTCAGTCTCAAGTGTTTCAATCAACTTTTGCTGATCAGATATCACTGTATCCTTCGCCATCAACTGCGCCTTAAACTGCGAGTGACATTTAGAATTTATAACCGTTTAGTTTATAAATAAAAGTGAAATAAAAAAAAATACCTTATAATGTGAAAAATTTTAAAAACTTATTTCGTTAACGAACAAAACAAACTTATCCAACAAACCTGAGCGTTCAACTCTTTCAATTCACTGATCTCATCAACGAAACTTTTTAATTTTTTACTCTAGAATAAGGTTCAAGATATTCAGTTGAGTTTGAAAGTTAACAAAAATTGTTTAATTATTGCACGTTCCTTTCACGCATAACTTGGTTTCGTTTTTCATTTCGCCACGCCATCATCAACATAATCATCCTAATCATCATCGTTATCATCAGAGACGACATCATCAGAGAGCACATCATCACTGACCACATCATCAGTATCGTTCACATCACAGCCATCTTCTCCAGCTGTTTCTTTTTTCTTCAGTCTTTCCAGTTCGTCCGCATACTCAACCTCCTTCACCGTGACACAAGTGAATAATGCAAAATGGATTTTGTAACAATCCTAAGTCACCATTACACATCATCGAACAGGATCTGATACTATATCATCACGTATCAACACATATCATCACATACCGTCACATATTATCAAAATTATGAATGATAATTGATTAACAGCTAATGACTGTTATGTGCTCAACCAGATGATATAAATAACTCAATCATTTAATAACTCAATCGATCAATCGATCAATCGATCAATCAATCAATCAATCAATCAATCAATCAATCAATCGATCGATCGATCGATCGATCGATCGATCGATCGATCAATCAATCAATCAATCAACCAATCAACCAATCAATCAACCAACCAACCAATCAATTAATCAACCAACCAATCAATCAATCAATCAATCGATCGACGAAACATTCAATCAATTAATCAATCAACCAATCAACTTACAGCTTTCAACCAATCAGGAACGTAATCAGTAGTATTTCCCCCAGTGGTATTCCCATCATCACCATAATTCCTATTCTCATTAGCGGCACTGAAAACAGCATCATCGTAATTGATGTCTTCATCTGTGCTCTTATTGGATGATGAATTCGTCACCTCTCGACTCCTCCCAGAGTAATTAGTATCACTAGAGCCATCGTCATTGTTGTCGTTGGTGGTGCTGTATTCGCTGCTGGGATTCTTGCTACTCTGGTACTTGCTAACCGGTTTGATTGCCTTTTGATTGAGAACTTTTTCTGTTAAATTAAGAAAAAATTAGGAAAATATTTCAAACTTTGTTTAACGACGAAGCTGTGATTATTACGAAAACGACGCTTTTGAAATCTACACAAATAAATCAAATATTAAAATGTATACATTACAAAATTTAAAAAAAGTAAGGAATGGATGAAATAAAAAAAGGATGAAACTGCAGAGAAGGCATGCATGTCATACAGACCGGCAATTATTGCGGCGTTCCAGGCTGAACACGACACGTGAGACACTGTATGCAGCGAGCCAAACACTGGCTTGGGATGAGAGGAAGAGGGCAGGGAGGAGTTGCCCAGCCTCCCGTGCTCACCCAACCCCCACGAGAACAGCATGTTGTCTTGTGGGAAGTTAATTACAAAGTTATCAAAACTTCATGAAAATCACCAAATGGAATAATATCTGTTAATTATAATTCACTCTTCAGTATTTCTCAAACGACAGTGCATGCAAATGAACGTGATACAACGCATCGCACACATAGCATGTGATGAGCGGGGCTCTTTTTGCAATTGAATCCGGTCACTGCAATCACATTGCCAGGCACTATACCGCTACACCATCGCGTTGCCCATAAGTAGAACAGTCGTTTAAAATACAAATAAAACAAATTACTATCGCCATAATGTAAAACAAGATTAAACAGTAACAAAGAAGTGACATTTTAATAACGAGAATAAGTCGAAGTAGCACACGGACCATCCGTAGAAGCCACCGTGAAGTAGTCCCCACATCCAACCCTCACAACCTTCTTGCCCACCAAGGCACCTCCCACCAAGTTAACTCCTGCCCTATTCTTCGCATCACCCACCCCCAACTGGCCATACTTGTTGTTGCCCATGCTCACGAGACGACCTCGACCTAAGTGATTACATCATTACATTTGTGATTACGACGAAGTGATTACATCATCTCGTAATGAAATGTCAACTAATCTACATAACATTTGAGATATGTTGTCTAAAATGACATAACAAACTCACACAATTAAATAACGGGATACAAACATTATACATCACAAACAACGCAAGCTTAACTTACGAAAAATGTTTAAAAAAATAAAAATCGCGAACAAAATGTTTAACAACCCTTAAACAATGGCCTCTATATTTTATTGAGAAATATTGAAATCATCCCGAAAACATCAACTTTATGTTAATACAAGAAATATTCAAGTTGGAAACTGCACAACCGATTGATGTTATCTACATACCTATATTTTGTTTTATATCTTACGAGCCTAAACAATCGTTCACCCAAAAAAATGGCCGAATGCGATGATGCAAAATATGGATAGGAAAAGTCGAGAACACCATGCCGTGGAAATATGAACAGACTACAATAATAAATACGACACCATCAAGAACATCAACATCGTCATCAAGAACATCAACATCGTCATCAGCAACATCAACATCGTCATCAACAACATCAACTTACAGTCTAACAGAACGGAATGTTGCAATCCTGAGGCAGCATCGACAAGGTTGTATCTTGATAGTGACGACACGAGCGTGAACATCATCGCATATGCAACATTGCATTGTGCTGACGGTGGAGATGAGGAGGAGGAAGATGAGGAGGAGGAAGATGAGGAGGAGGAAGTCACGAACGGCTGAGTTGGAAATTACAAATTTATTAAAGTAAAAGATTGAACATGTTTCGTGGAAAATCTTACAAAAAGTCCCCCACAAAAAACAAATTTGAGGAAGTAATTAAGTAACATTCCCTAATATTTCAAATCTCCAGAAAGAATAAATAGAAATTAGTTTGATTTGTATCAATAAGTATCTACCCATTAGCACCCACCCATATTTTCAATTCGCCACACTGCCAAACGAACCTTCTTGACGACCCCGTCAACAAAATGATTCAGTCCCAATTTGTTGTACTCGTTTGAGCCGCAGGCAAACACTCGACCACCCCTCGTTATAATAATGGTACGATCCAGACCAGCATGCACTCTGAGTATGGGAATCTGTTTGTCCTTGACTAGTTCTACCTACAATGATGATGATGGTGATAGTAGTAGTGATGATGATCATGTTGAGGTCAAAGTGGCGATGACTGTTGTAATAATCATGAATATAATAATGATCATAATGATGATGATAATGATGGTCATTATGACGATGATGATGATAATGATGGCTATGGAGACGACGATATAAAGAATGATTATTAATGTGACGATAAGTCAAATCTAATAGAAATTATTTACTTCGGAGCCCATGTAAGAGGAGCCTTCTATTTTTATTATTATTTCTGTTTTAATTATTTTTTTTCGCCTTCCATCATTTCTTTTTTTTTTTTATTAACTTCTTCATGTTTTGAAAGTTACATGCACTTACTATCAAAATATTTGCCCAAGGCAAATTAAGAAAGCAGAAGACCGATCCTCATATTAAATAGTTGAACAACAACTTCTGTTTGGTTGGCTGAGCTAGCTATTATGTTATGTTGTGAACTGAAAACTACTAAGCAGTGTATACAATAACACCAATGAGAACTCTCTTGTTTTCATAGCCAGGGTGATAAATGATTAAAACGATGAAATGTTTAAAATAATTAAATGCCAGTACAAACCACAACGCTCGTTTCAAACAAGTACAGAGCGGTGAAGTATATTCAAATCTACATCATAAATTATTCCTGTCACAATAAATGCTATAATAATAATAAAAAAATAATAACAAAAATAATAATAATAATAATTAGAATGAATGCTTGCTGACTTTGTGTGGAGTGTGACGATCATCTTCATCACCCTGGCCCAGACATCCTGTAATTCATTCCAAGCTTTTATTATATTTTATGATTATTTATGATGCTTACTGTGAATTTATTGTTATTTGGATTGTTATTTACTATGCATGGGATGTCTTCATTATGTATCATCTATCATATTTCGTTTATTCAATTTAAAATAAAGTTAATCGGAAGTTAAACCAATGAGTCGGATAACATCATCGATTTATCGTTACATAACTAAACACTAACATTAATTGAGATGGTTGCATTAAATCACAGCAAAAAATTTATCAAGAAATGAATAAGAAGATTAGTTGATTATATAATTAATTAATCAGTTAATTAATTAATTAATTAGCCATGTAACATGAAATTTATTTCATGTCATGTAACTACAATCCATGCATGTAACCACCATTATCAACATAACCGTCACCACCCTCATAGCCATAAATAGACCAAATAGTTATATTATTCTTATCATCGTCATTTTTGACATCATCATTTTAACGTGTGACGTTAAACGTTTACAAAATATTGCCAAAAGGCCTCATGATCAGTGACGTCATTACAGCAATCTCTCAATCATTATCATGATTTCTCACCAGTACAATCATCATTTTGCATTATCACTTGCTTCATCCTCATCCTTACAAACCGAATTCTCCAGACCCCCACGTGTATACGTCACCATCTTCAGCCAGGGCTATCACGTGACGAGCTCCACAGGACAGCTGTCTGATTGGTCGGTCAAGCAGGGAGGTCACCAAAGTAGGGACCAATAACATCGATGAACTTCCTGAGATGGCAGCTTTTTAAGTATCATAATTATTAATGAGTGTTGTGATTAATATTAATGTTAATGTTATATTACATTATACAAACGTGTTGTGAACTTGTGCCTAACATTATTGAAAAAGATATTGCCAACTTTCCGTTAGCAATGGCCGTCGAATTAGACGTAGAAAGTGGCTTAAATGTTGACCCGCGTCATAAAAATCTACTTATTAACAACTCTCATCAAGCAGAGAGCCTGCCTGCCTGTATTGTTGAGATACCCGTGGACCAGTTGCAATGCACCGCTGTTGCCACGCTTGCTTTTATTTCAGTTCAGAATAAAGAGAGTACAACGGGGCGAAACTTAGATTTTTTGGACATTGTAATAGCAGGGTCCCGAGTAGCTGGCATGTTAAAACTGCACTAATGAGAATGGACGCTGGAAGAGGCAATGGAAGAAACCTAGCAATATGTGGCATCAAGAAAAGGACTGAAATGAGAATTATGAACTTAATAAAATTAGCCAAAGATAAAAAAAATTTGAAAATGGGCGAGAATTGTTGGCGCCATGTGTTTCAATGGTTCCTTAAGAAATTAAAATGAAACACCGACTGACTGATTTTAAATCAGCATAAAAACCACGGAATTAGAAGTTGAAACATAATTATATTCATAAATAAGTGGATAAATAATTATTAAAAGTGAAAAAACCTCACCCTTGCTGGCATGGGAACTATCCGAGGGCTCCCCATCCAATCCTGAACATCCATACTCATTCGATCCAAAGAAATATAAGTGGCCTGTCTCTGATTGGAGGAAATTAAATTTAAAATCAAACTATTATAATGTAAATGATAATAATAATTAGAATATAACAAAATATTAAAAAAAAATACAGCACTTGATTATATTGTGTTTCGCATTCGATATAATTCGCAAATAACAATATATAAGTATACACAATTAGATTTAAAAAATAATATTTCAATTGTTATAAGGTAAGCAAAAATTAGAAAAATACAAATTTCAAAATTTAGCAACAAAGATTTAGATAATAGTCATAAGAACAACGAAGATAATGGGCAGACGGACAACCAGTGAGACACACAGTGAACTCGTCACCACATGCAACATGATTGACAGTTTCAGATGCATTCAACTGCACCCTCCTGGGGGCCTTGTAGGCTGCCACGTCCCCCTGACCCAGCTGACCCTTCACCTTCGATGCACCGCTGGCGTTCTATAATGAAGTGTTTGTAGGGGTTGATCAAATGGCCTACAAATATCATCACGTACAAAAGATAACATCAGCATACATCACAACTAACAAAAGCCTAAACCAACTTAAGACCCAACATACAAAACCATACATAACAACATTTTTAAGCATACATCAACATACAACACAACGTAAAGATACATCAACATACAACACATCATACAAAACCTACATCAACATACATCACAACATACAAAAGCCTAAATCAACATACGACCCAACATACAAAACTATACATCAACATATATCACAACATTCTTAAGCATACATCAACATAAAGCACAATACTCTTAAGCATACATCAACACACAACGCAACATACAAATGATACGTCAACATGCAACACATCATACAAAAGCCTACATCAACATACATCACAACATACAAAAAAATACATCAACATACAAACACACAAACATCCACAAAAACATACACTCCAGGTATACAATTCTTTCTCCATGGTAACGACAGCAAAGTGACTGGCACCAACTGCTACCTTCATAAATGGATGAAGAAGCATTTGAAACTTTGAAGACATTCATTCATCAACGTTTGCTGTTCTATGCTCACACAAGAACATTACCCCACAACCCACCACTGTTCATAATACTAAATATTATTAACGTTATTGATCACCATAACCATCATTATTAGCGTATCAATCATCATCAACGAATGAAAACAATTTATATAATTTATCATTAGCGGATAATTACCTAAGTAATTAATTAATTAACTAACTTAATTAACTAATTAATTAATTAACGCCACAAAAGTCATTAACCAAAGTACTATCACCATCATCATCGTTGGCCTTTAGAATTATCGCTGTCCTCATCATCATCATCGTCATCATCATCGTCGTCATTGTATTTATTATTTTTATCATCATTATCATTTCAATAATTATCATTATCTAGTAATCACTATCATCATTATCACCATCACCATCATCATCAAAAACATCATCACCATCATTATCATCACCATCATCATCATCATCATCAACAACATCACCATCATCATCATCATCAACAACATCACCATCATCATCATCATCAACAACATCACCATCATCATCATCATCAACAACATCATCACCATCGAAATCGTTATCATCACCACTGCGACCTGGAGCGGACATTTTTCCTTAGTGAAGAACTCAACCTTCTGTGGAGTCACCTTACCCCCACCCCAGATGAACAACTGATATTATTATTATTGTTGTTGTTATTATTATTATTATTAGTTGTAGTAGTAGTAGTGGTAGTAGTAGTATAGTAGTAGTAGTAGTAGTAAGTTGTAGTAGTAGTAGTAGTAGTTGTTGTTGTTGTAGTTGTTGTTGTTGTAATAGTAGTAGTAGTAGTAAGTTGTAGCAGTAGTAGTATAGTAATAGTAGTAGTAAGTTGTAGTAGTAGTAGTATAGTAATAGTAGTAGTAGTTGTAATATTATTACTTATCATTTATCATCATTATCCTTTACCATCACCATCATCATCAACAGCATCATCATCATCATCAATACTACCTCACAGGATTTTGAAGTGACGACTGGTATTATGATGGAGCCGCTGTCGCTTTTTTGTTTGGAAAATGATGACGACGACGACGACGAAGATAGGGATGAATCCAAATCAATCAGTCGATTGCTGATAAGACTGGAGCAAAAAAAAATAATAAAAATAGAAATAAAAATTTTTCCTTAAATTTACACCGTACTTGAAATTTTATTTTTTCATATAATAACTGAAAATCTGTTAACCGTCTTGTATCATCAAAAATGGGAAGAGCCATGATTTCAGAAGCCCTAGGCCTTTTAGACATATCCTAAAATATGCAAATTGTGAAATGATTTGCATGAAACAAATCACACATTCACTGATGACTCGTTTGGTTGGTACAGTGGTGATTCTTTTACTTAAATTTCATCATTTGTTATACAATACATTTTATGAAGAAAAAAAACCTCGTGAACCTTATCAAGGAGTTGGTAGAGCAAGAGTTGGACGTCGGTGGAGTAGCCGGCATCGACGTTTGGGATGTCCATTGTCACGATGTTCGTGGCAAGTTGGAGTGGGTTCTTCAGGGAGGATATGATAAGTATCACTCAGTCAGATTTATGTGAGTAATTAAATCGAATCAAATACCAAAAATGAAAAGTAAAATGTATCACAAATGTATCACTAACACATACACATACATATCTTACATATACATCAAACATATATATCCAACATTATACACACACACATATATCATACATACACACACACACAACTCTCTCTCTCTCTCTCTCTCACACACACACACACACACACATTACACATAGATTACACACACACACATCCCGCATTTATTACACACACATACATATATACCACAGTAACAACAATTTACAAAATAAACTCATGAATAAAATGAAAAAAGTTTCAACTAGCAAGCATATAAGAGGTGTTCTGAAATGAAGCAACGTATTAACACACACACATCACTCTCAGAATAATAAAACAAGCAACCACACAACTCATGCATACAACACAGACATCCCAGTTCACACGAACAAAGTTACACATTGACAACGAAATTTTATATGGCAAAAAAAATTTCATAGAAATATATGTTTTGCCCTCCTGGTCAAAATAAGCTAAAATGCATGAAAACAGCAATGTTACATTAACTAACAGGAAATATGAGCCAACAACAACAAACGAAGAACAACAGAATGAGTAACAACACGCACAAAACATTACAGTGGCTTGGAATATCCGGATTCGAGTGAGGAGTTCATACAGGACACATCCCAATGCCCAAATATCCGACTTCTCATCGTATCTTTGTTCAAAGAATTTATTATCACTCATGTTTGATTTCAATGACAAAAATAGAAAACTTTAAAAACTTTTACATGAATTTTATTTAATATTATAATTTAAAAAATTTAAAATAAAATAATAAATAATATAATCAATGCTATAATTATAGTTTGCACAAACTGTAACACTTTGTAATTAAATTATTAACAATTATGTCAGGAATTACTGATCTACTATCTTTCCGCTATATAATGTTAAAATTATATTAAGAATTATTGATCTATGTTTTTTCGACCAAATAATTTACCAAAGCACACAAACTTCTCTCCTTTGATAATCTCCGGTGACATGTAGTAAGGAGTGCCCACACACTGCGTGGTGAATATTCATTATTGACCTTTAACCTTTATGTCATTACTATGTACCATATTTCAAAATAGAAATTAAATAGATGATAATAATAGAAATGGCAACATATATACAGCTTCCATTATTTAAATAATAAATAGGTAATTTATTTATAGGTTTATTTTCCTTTAAATTTTTGTTGCTGAATAAAATTTCGATTTTTATCATTTGTTTGTGTGTGAACGGTGAACAAATATACCTACTGAATGACGAGTTGTATGTTGTATGAGTTGGAATTGTTTGTTTCATCATTCTTAAATCATGATTTTTAATGAAATATTTGGAGGAACATTTAGATAATGCAGACAAGAGGGATGTGGCCATTTAATTTCTTACAGTTTCCAGCATCTGATTAGTTGAATCAAGAAGTTTCGAGATCCCGAAGTCTCCAAGTTTCACGACATCATTCCTCATCAGGAAAATGTTCAAGGACTTGATGTCCCTAGAGGATCAAGGTGGGATTTTTCCACTCCCGATAATAACAAACATTAATTAAGATATAAAAATGATTATTTTATAAAAAAAATATGATAAAAATCATGGTATTATTATAACTGTAGATGTTACATGATATTGTCAATACAAATAACATATCAGTCTATCTGGTTATCTATGTGAAACAATGGGTGGTTAAAGTATCAGAAAATGAAATAAAAATATCCACTGTGCAAGTGTAGCTGGTACCTGTGAAGGATGTTTAGAGAGTGCATATAGGCCACAGCTGATACGATTTGGTAGAAAAACTCGAGAATCAAACTTTCTCCAAACAGCGTAGTTTCTCTTGATATTCTCCCATGCAGTGTTCCTCCTTACCGAGTGCAAACGATTTAATTTCATCATTAGCAAGAAAGTTAAGACAGGAAAAAGAAGAAAAAATAGAAAAACATTTTTGTAATTTTGTTAATGAAGCAGAATGAGTCGTAAATTGAAAGAGTGAATTATTTAATTAACGGTGATCAATATGAATAACAAAAATTTATTTGATATGAAATAAATATATTTCATTACAGCTATTAAAACTACAAATGACAAAAATATTTTTAATCTATCTAATAAGTTGAAAAATGAAAATTAATAAACCATTGACTCCATAGTGAATGTGACCACATGATAATATAGAGATGACGAATTTGAAAGTAATGAATTAATGAGGAAATAATGAGAAAAAATGGCTACTAATAAAATAATTGAAATAAAATTGGTAGCAGCAAGTAAGAAACATCATTAGGTGACTGACCATTTGCATATTCCATCTCAATGTACATGGCCTCACCATCAGTGAAGTTGTTGTAGTAGTTGATTACATTGGGATGACTCAAGATGGATAATATCTTTATTTCATTTTCAGTTTCTCTCCTAACTCGGTCATCAACTTTTTTCAAATCTATCTTCTTCCACACAACCAAAGAGTTGTCCTTAGAACAACATTTTAACACATAATACAGCAGTCCTTATAATTTAACAATGATCATATTCTTTATTCAAATTATTTATCAAAAATATGATTTTACTAAGTAAGCCTGAAACAATGTAACCGTGCAAACGATCAACTAAGGCATACTTTTTAGTTTTGAAACATTAGCAGAATAATATGAAAGGCTGTTTCAGATTCTCATCAAATTCTATAAGGAGTATAACTGTTACATACTAACAAGAAAAATTACTGTTTCTCAGAAGTTGAAATTGTATAATATTTGTATTAACATTAATTACAATGTTTAATTTATACAACAATGTAGCAAATTTATTTAAAAAAATTTGAATATCATGCATCTTTCATGTGATGATGCATGACAAAAATCCAACAATTGTAACTTAAAAGACTCTTAATAACCCACTTCAATCAATCATCAAATCAAAGTCATTAAAGCTATTAAACAAAATACCACCAGTGCAAATTCCATTTAAATATATTAATATAAGTTTGAAAATGTTCAGATTAATTTATTTTCATTAAAAATTTAAATTCTGAACACAAATGAAAATAAATCTCAGATGGTTTGTGTTGTGTGATTCTGTCATTGTGCTCATTGTCAACTGTGTGTGGCACCCCATACATACAGCACCACCCAATCAATGATCACACATCACAGCCTGTCTGTTGTGTGTTGTCACTTAACTCCTACTGTGACATCTATCTTTTTATTTGGTGTGTATAAGAAGATGATGACAATAAGTGATAAGAAAATAAGTAACATTAATATTTCCTTCTGGTGTTGTTCATTCAGTGGATCGCATAAAATAATTATTAAATTATTAATTATTGAAGTGAAGTGGAGTGAAGTGAAGTGAAGTGAAGGGTAGCCATAGCAACGACCAAAGAGGAGCACTCACCTCAACTTTCCTGTAGAGAAATGCTTCCCCGAACGATCCACTGCCAAGAAGCTTGATGGGGACGTACGAAATCTCCTCTGAAGAATCCTCTAATGAGTTAGATAGGTCACCTCCTTTACTAAAAATCATCAGCTCCGAGACTCTGATTTTATCTAATCATAAAAAAATCAGCTGAGAACAACAAAACAAAACTTAAAAAATAAATTTACTTTTAAAATCAAAAAGGTGCGTCTTATTTATATACAAGCAAACTATTGACAAAACTAAAATATACTTTAAATGACGCCACTTTGAGTTGACATTTCTGCTATCTGAGTTTGTGTAACTATAAGAAAGCTGGGAATAATTTTAATTGTGGGTTTTGATTTAAACACAAAAGGCAAAAAGCGATTATAGAAAAGTGAGACATAGAAATAGACTTTGAAGAACACAATGGTATGTAATTAAAATGGTTAGTTTTTTTCATTTATGGAGGGTTTATAAGGTGTTATTTTAATTTTCTTGTTTGTTACACTTGCATTAACGTATGATTTAAATGTTATTGCATTTGCGTTTAGAGTTTACACACATAAAAACACTAAATAGCCCTACATGTGGTATATTGAAGGCAATTTGTTTTGTTCCATTTTACAAAGTTCGTTATCAAAGTTGAAATTTTTACGATCTTCATAGAATGAAATTAAGATTTCAACTGGGAATCATTTAAAGCCAAATTTGCTCGACAAGATGAGTCAAAAGATGGCTTGCAAGTATAAGTAGGGTATATGGTTTGGCTTGATAATCATGATAAACAGTAGCGATGTCACATTATTGGAATTAAAAAAATTACCAAAAATGCAAGAAATTGTAGATCAATCTCTGTAACATCGATACCTTGCAAGGTAATGGAATCAATTGTCAAAGATTACTTACTGGATCATTTCCAAAGTAACAATCTTTTTTTCTCTCTCTAAAAAGCCGTTTGGATTCCTCCCAGACAGATCTTCTGTTAAACAACTTCTATATTTTCTGAATAATGTCACAAAAGCAATGGATCAAAACAAAGCAGTTATATACTTGGATACGTGAAATTGTGACGATTGTGATGATGATGATAATGATTGCATGTTTGAAATATGCCGCCTGTATATTTTGTGAAATTGTAACGATTGCGATAATGATTGCGTCTTTGAAGCGTGCCGCATGTATATATCTTTATATTTAAATAAACATTTCTATGTATGTATATACTTGTTATTTGCTATGCTATATATGCGATATATACGACGCTGGCTTTGTGCTGTTCTGTATATAGGGAGTATAGAAAAGTGTATAGAAGGGAGTATAGAATTTTCTATGATATAAAAAGCGTTATGTAGATAGGGTGGTAAAAACATATATAAGGCAACGAGTTGAGATATTAAAGGGGGTTGTTTTTAACTTCTTGGTTTTGCTATGGTCTTATTTTCAGCTGTTGATTTAAGTGTTGCTTGGATCTTTGATAGTTGGCCTGATAGTTATAGTAGATAGTATTAATAGATAGTTAATTTTGTATATCGCGTGTTAATTGTTACTTTGCATTAAAGACTGAGGTTTGATTTTTACTATTTTGTTTTTATTGAATAAAACAAGTATGCACTTGAAATTTGGCACGGCTTAATTATTTTACCTAAAATAATGTATGTTGAAGAAGACATGCTGATAGTTGACAAGGTTGGCGTCACTGGTCAACAAGTAGGGCGCGAACAAATTTCCGCCCGGCCCATGTTTTCAGACCCTGAGAGGGTCTATTGTAGAGTGACAGATCTCGGCCAGGAAAGACTCCGCCAAAGTGAAGGCTCGGGTGAATATTCGTATGTGGGCGCGGTTCGGGACCGCATGGTGCGGATTTCAAATGTCGCCCAGCAAAAATCTACAGATATAGAAAAAGCCTTTGACATCATATTCCACAACAAACTGATATCAAAATTGTCAAGTTTTATTGTTAACACAAACATTATTGGATGGATCAGAAGTTTCCTGACCAATCGAACATTCCGGATTAAAAGTGGGGATGCATTATCACAATAGCTTATTACAGATTATTATCAACTACAATTTAGATTTTCAGTAGATTATTGAGCTAATGTATTAAAACTTATAAATTTTTCCTACATAATGTTGCAATAAATAATTAATAACAAAATTAAGTTTTCTTTTTCAGATATTGCTACTGGCACTGTTGTTTGTTTGGTATGTACAAGTATTTTTAATTTTTTCTACTTGTTTTATTTAATATTTTTTGTGCAAACACACACATACACACGCTCACAAACATACACAAACACACCTACACAAGCACATATTCATGAATATTGAAGTTAAGATGCTTGAAATTAAAATAATTAACGTTTTATTGAAAAACATCAAGGAAAATTATTAAAAAAAGAAATAAATAGAAAAATTTACTATTTATACATTAATAACAGAGATTTAAGTTTAATTGCAAAAAATAAAATTGGTTTTTATATGAAATTCATTAATACTAAAGAAGTGAAAAACGATTCTGAAACTTCGGCTTTTCAACAGTGTTAAGATGTTAAATACAGTATTGTAAATTATATAAGCATAGACAGAAAATTCAAAATGCTACTAAAGCTGAGTGATAAAAAATTATGAATTTATCAAAATTTCATAAAACTGAAACAAAAAAATGTCATTTTTATTTTCTACTCCCACCAATCTTCCCAACGACATCGTAGATGAGCTCGTATTGTTTCATAGTTACAAACACATCATCGTTATTGTAGATATAAACGTCATCTGTGACGTCATATCAGTGTTGATGTTGTAGTAGTTGATATTGTTGTGGTTGTTGCGGTTGCTGTTTCTGAGTGTCTGTAGTTGAAGGACCGCCTGGTATACATCTACCTGCTGGTTGGTTTCCATCATCTCCAACACTGACAACAACACTAGGACAACTTTCACGTCAGTGTCTTCAAAATTTGTAAAATATACAACTTATTTAGTATTTATTGATTAAACTACTGAATATATCTCAAATAATCAAATTCTGCACATAAATACATACTTGTATAACAATGGGATAGCTGGGCATTTTTGATTTTTGATACTATCTTTCAACAGGTTGTACAAAGATTGGATTTGATCGATGGATTCTAGTGAATGTATCTTGATACTTCGACCATGATTTGATAGTTTGTTGTAAACATTATCATTTTTGTATATATCATCTTCATTTATTTCATCATCATTCTTAGTTAGTGTTAACGCTACGGTTGATGGGCTGTTGATACAGTTGGCTGTCTTGTAAACGTGGTTCGTTTCGCCATTGTTCTCAATGGTGATCTTGTGAAATGTTAGTTTTTTTCCAGAATCGGGAATAAGTAATTGTAGGGCGTTCTGGAATAAAATTTACTATTTTTATCTAAATATTTGCTTTCATAAAATAGAAATATATATGAAACTACTAACTTGTTTGGTTGGTTTTGAATCAATAAAAACAATTATGGAACCATCACCTAACACATCTCCATAGAGGACACTACCTTTTATGTTCTTGCCTATTTCGCAAGCCAAAAATGCGTTCGATTTGTTGAAGCACTGTTAAGGTTTTCAATTTGGGATTAAAAGTTATTTTTCTACTCGTACAATTTTGATATATTATTAGGTTTCAAGACATAATTGAAAAATTTTTAAATCAAAAAATATGAAAAAATAATTTTTACCGGATAAACGACAAATCCATTTGTATTTCTCGCGCTATTATCTGTAATATCAATAAAAATTGACATTAAGAATACAAATTTTTCTCTAAAAACTGATATTAATAATTTAACCTCTGTTTGAAGTTCCACCATTTGAGATGATCATCTGTGAATAATTTAAAATTTTGGCGTTCGTTTTAATTTGATTGATGACAAAAATCTAAATGAAAAGATGTAAAAAATAGCTACCAAGAACTGTTTTTCTAAACTTTTATAAAAGTTTCACTGTTTAGGAATTTAGTGAAGGAGTCATCAGAGATGGAGAAACATGTATGACCTAGGTTGTGGTAAAATATCATGGATTGGTACAGGAAATCATATTCTTCCTGTGACGAATGTTTTGAAATTATGTCATTATTATTAATAGTATTATTATTACCAGTATTATTAATATTAATACTATTAAAAAATTATTATGAACTTATTAAAAATATATTAAAAATAAAAATTTAAACGCAACCTCAGTTTGAACCACGTGGTTTCTGTGAGATCTGAGATTCTTCACACATTGTAACACTTCAACTACGCTTTTATCTTCGCACCGTTCAATCAGGTAATTCAAACCTATGAAAATTCTCGAAGCACCGACACCTGTTCTGTTAAAATGGATGGTGTAATGGTTTGTGCAAGAAAATGGATATGGTTTATTGGATTAATATGAAAATTTTATAATTTCACTAACTCGCATAGGACAACAATATTAGATAGATTTTTGTCGAAATTGTTCTTAGTTTCTAGGAAAGATTTCATGTGGTGATGGAAGTTTAGTAAACTGCCAACGTTATTAGGCAGTCCTACATCAGGCCAGTCAGTGTACCATTGTAGGTGACAATAAATTTCTGAGAACTCTTTGAAAAAAAACTTTTTTTTATTAATATTTTTTAACAGAGCTGATTGAATGTGTAATGAAATCATGATTTGAACGTTAACCTACCATTTTTAAATAAATTTCTAACTTTTTTCAATGTAAAAAATTACGTAAAAATTTCATATTTTGTTAATTTTAGGTTGAATATAGCGGCAAAGTTTTAATAAAATCTGGAAATTAAACCTTGAAATAAAACTTAGAAAATAAAATTACCAGTGCAGCTATTTTGGCCACTCTTCACATAGCCATCAGTGCAACTGCAAACATAAGATCCAGCGGTGTTGACACATGTTGAAATGTTGAGAGGGCATAAGTTGGCATTCAATGAGCATTCGTTGATGTCTTGAGACAGTGTTTGGCGTTAGGAAAAATTTGAGTTGTGGTTTAATTTTTAAAAAATTCGACGAACAAGTGGAAGTATAATAGGATGAATAAATGAACGAATATATAATGAAACGAATTGGTGGATGAATGAACGAATGAATGAATGGACAGTTGGATGAGTGAAGAATCAATTGAATGAATGAACGAGCGAACAAACAAATGAAAGAATAAATGATTAAGAATGAACGAATAAATGTTATACACCTATGCAATCACCGCTGTAGAAATTTTTGTCGTAACCAACATTGCACACATATTCAGAAATATCGGACGGTCCAACGAGGTTTGTCTTGCATGTATGTGCTCCACACATTCCATTGTTAACTGAACAGTCTTCAATGATTAAATTAATCAAAAAAATTCTTTCATAACTTTTTTTTATAACAAAACCAATGAAATATCACCAAGATATTTATCGTTGAAAATAAAAAGTACGTCTCTAACTTCTGCCGTTGCACTCAATTGAATCAGAAGTTTTTGTACAGTTCGAAACTGTCAGTACAGATTAGAAAATTATTAGTTAGTTGACGGATGAAATGTTTTCAAAATGTGAAACCCATATTGATGAAAACTTGATCAAACTTAACCATTATAAACTGCAAAGTAACCAGGAGCTCCGCATAAATGATCATCGCTGGGACATGCAACTCCACAATGATCTGAAGATGTCAGGTCGCCTGGTAATTGGTCATGTCGCCTGGTAATCTTGACCGTTCTGTTGTTTTATTTTATATTTTACAATTAATATTTCAGTGATAAATGATATTTTAAATATAGTAAATGCTAGTTTAATTAGGATTATTTTTAACTTTATAACATTTTTTTATTTTGAAATCAAAAGTTGTATCCTAAAAAACTAACAATGACTCCAGCATAGAGGTTCTTACTGCATCTATTTAAACATTGGTACAATAAAATAACGCTTCCATGATAATTATTTGTACTCGAAAAATTTTGAAAGCATCCCATATTTTGATCAGAATAGCTGGCTGCATTCAAAATATTATAATTTGAATTTTACAAAATTTTCATGTTATACCACATACGTTCTATTGTCTATACTTATGTTATCTCCACATATTTGAAATTCAGCCACGTTGACAGTGTAATCTTTCGCATTAGAGAACAACAAAACATATTTTGATTTTTGAAATGGTTGTGAACAGTTGAGTCGACAAACATCCCCAACATTACTGCAAGATGGATGAGTTCCACATTTCTTATTGTCAGTTGGTAAGCTTCCAACAACGTAATCCAACAACAATCCCACTGAAAATTTTTCCATCCTATCAGCTAATTTGAGATTTAAATTAAATGAAAATTTTATAAATTTAATTTAACAAATATAAAATTTTTAAACTTCAAATATGTAAAACGATTTTAACGATGACACTGTTTTATTAAATGAGTGGTAATGGTTATGTTTTTGATAATCTTTAGTTAATTACCGCTTCCATACAAATAGCCATCAGCAGATTGAACAACATTATAGAGCACCACATACTCCACCCTGCAAAATTCACCAAGATCAAACACCATCCAGTTGCTTCTATCTGCATTAATAGCTAAATTTCTCATATCTCCATCCACAGCATTTGAACATGGCTACCCACCATAAAAAGGACTGCAATACACTTGTTTCCTGAAGGCCAAGTTAACTTCGGCTGCCTGTCAATCTGTAGATTTTCATAGTCAATTTTCATGTTGTAATGTTTTCATTTAATTTGAATATTTTTGATCCTGGTTGTGCTGATCAACTGAATGAACTATCTCTATATCAACAACCATAATTTAGACATTATGCATTACTTTATGACTGATCCAAAACAAATTTAAAAGATCAAATTACCTGTAAATATGAAACAAATTAAACCAAACACGTTTAAAAAACAAAATTTTTTCATATTTAAAATAACTTTGACGATAAACATTCTAAAAACATAATGGACAAGCAACAAAACTAATAAAATACTTTATACCAATCCGACCGAATACCTGTTGTGAGATTATCGTTAATAGGAAGTGATCTATTGTTTTAGTTAGATTTGTCAGCATTTTAATTATGCTGAGTTTATAAGTTATAAGTAAATAACACACACACACCACACACGCACACACACACATACAAATACACATACTATTTATAATGGTTTTATAATGTGTATTTTTGTATTAGTTTTTAAATGTCTATATTATATATGTTTTTTTGTTGGCAAATCAACAAAACACTTCTTATTTTGCTGAAACTGAAACGAAACACATCCAGTTGTGATTATCTCGAGTTCATGCGTTTTCACACTTAAATAATTAGATATATTTTTTCTTATTAGTTCAAATTTCAATAAGAATGAAATTTGAAAATAATAGTTTAGTATCATCCAAGAGACGTTTCAAAAAAAATATAATAGACTACGCAACGTTCATTTTTGCTGGTGATTTAATGCCTAATCAAAATAATTTTATAACAAAAATTTTTTATTAAAATAAAAAAATTTTCTATTTGACAAATTATGAATCACAATTTAACACTGCCTCAATATAACATAAACTCATATAATTTTTATTGGAATCTTCTTAGAAGAAACAATTTGAATAATCGAAACTGACAAACGTTACAAAAGATACACATATAAACATGTATATATAAAATGTATTTAAAAGTAAAAAATTTATTCAACAGTTTAATGAAAGGTAGAATCGATGAAAAACTGTATCGTATTAAAAAAAATTAAAATTTAACGCGGTAAAAATTTTCCATCATCGTTTTCCCGTCAGCCCCTTCGTTATCAAAACTATCAACATTAATTACTATTTCATCTGGTTTGATTTCTTTATCGCTGACAACACTCAACTGAGAAACAAGACCCTCCCCATCTTGGTCGGCCGCCTCCTCAAAAACCACGTCAACGACACCACCACCACCCTCATAATCAACCACATCGTCGCATTCATTCCCTTCTTCAATGACATCATCCGATACAAAATAATATTGTTGCCTCCCTCCACTCCCTTCTGCCACGTCGAAAATCGGGTTGCCATCTTCATCGCCCATTATTATTTCGCCATTTTCACCGCACACCAGGTAATAAACTTCACCAACAGCGGAGTTTTCATCTTCATTTGGTTTCAAATCACTCTCATCTCCCTCCAGTTCACAGACATCTCTGACAAATTTTTGGTTGTAAAAGGGAAACAAGACACTATCTCCGATACTAAGTAAAGCTTTCTCGAGAGCCATTTCATTTCCTAAAGCAGACATTCCACGCGAGCCAGTCAAGTTTTTTTGAGGTCGATTCTGTCTCTTGGCTAAATACACCAGAGAAATGACAATGGCAAAAGCAAGAAACGCCCCTAGAGTGCTGCCAACAGTAACGACGAAGGAACCTGTCTGTGTGGAGGCCTGGATGCAAGTTATGCCCACCGTTAACTGCTTGCCCGTCCATTGCAGTCTGTTCGTCGTTCGATATAAATTAGATGATTTTAATAAACTAGGTAGCAATGTTGTTGACGTTTCTAAAAATTGTGTCGATGTACGGTGTTTTGGGGAAGGTGAGGTATGAGACCGAATGTGTCGTTCTTGATGCTCGTGCCGATGCTGAATTGTTGTGTGATCGTGAAGTTGTGTGTGATGGTGTTGCACTAAATTGTCATCAGTTGCAATACTTGAAATGTTTGTCAAAATATGACTTTGTGGCAAAAAATGCTGTTGGATTTGCTTTTTTTTCCTTTTAGTTTTATGAACAAAGGTATCTTTTCGCTTTAAAAAATGTTGTGGTGCATTAAAATTGACGTAATCTGTTGGCTTGGTTGCAACTGTAAGCAAGGTGGATGATGTAGCATTGTCTTGTTGATTGTCAAGGAAAGTTTCAATATCAGCAAAAAGGCAAATGTTGTAGTTGGTATTTTCATGCAAGTTGTTCATGAAGAAAGATCGATGAGGAGGTTGAATGTGTGGAGATTTGAGCATTCTGTTACTGCCACTTGCTTGATAGGTCAGGTGGTAAGATTTTAATTTCAAGCTGGCAGGTGTCAATGTTTGAGTTTCACGTGTCGCCTCAACGTAATCTTGCAGTTCATTGTAGCCGAAAATTTTCTGAGGTTGTTTAGTGAACAAATTGTTATCAACTTCTCCAGCGTAACTATCATTACTGTCTAGGGTTCTGTTAAATGTTAATGAATCATTTAAAGAACTTTGGAAAAGAAGATTGATGTCTGTTTCCTCTCTCTTTTTTTCCAACGATATGTATTCGTCTTTTAAAAGACTTTTTTCATAGAAATAATAAAGCGCTACATCATCTAAGAAGCGCCAGGTCAACAAAATGGAGTCTTTAGTTATGGTTGCTAGACTCATTAAATCATGGCCGTCTTTCGCCTCATCCGCACGTTGCATGATTTGTTTTCGGCAGGAAAGTTGTTTTATGATGTGTTTGAGTTTCTTAAAAGCTTCGATTTAACTTATCATTCCAAAAACTCCTTATTGATCATGACTTGATTATCTTGACAAATCTGAAAATGTATTTTGTTTAAAAATTACTTTGGAGAACAGTTTTTAAAAAAATTTATTCGATGGAAAGTTAAAAAGTTGTCACCCTAACATATTGTCACAATAAAAACTATTCTAAGAAATTTTAGTGGTTACAGACGCATATATAAACACACACACATACACACGCACGCACACACGCGCGAACACACACATGGTCGTAATGAAATCCGATGAACATTCAAGTGGTCATAAAATTTGTTGCACGTTTTTTCTAACTCATGCAAGTTATGCCGAGACATTGTTTAGGTCAACACATCCCTTAAAAAGTTTCCTAAAACTAACAAGCGAAACAAAAAACTACAACCCCACTCAATGCAAAATAAAAATGTAAAAAAAACCCAGAAAGAATGCCAACGAAAATTAGCAAATAAACAATCTTAAAAGTTCCACTGCGGAGGTAAAAGCAGATTATTGAAATTTATTCATCTGCTGTTTTTCGCTTTTTTTCCCTACTGGTCACCGTTCTTTGGAAGCATGTTTTAATGCTGGTTTGTTTGCTTACGTTGACGTGCACCATGTATATTGTTTATACACACAATATGTTTGCATACATGCAACGTTGTGTTTGTATACATACAATTTCTTCACATACAATATGTTTGTGCCCATAAAACAGACATAAACACACAAAACAAGTTTGTAAACATTGCCGTCCTTTCCTCAAGTGCATGTGTTGTGATGAAATTGTGCATTCATTTGGTGTATATTTGAATGTATGTATGTATGTATACGAATGTGTTTGTGTGTGAATTTGTGTAGGTTCGAGGCATATGGTAGTAAATTTGGCCGTGAATAAACTTTATAACTATACTATGACTCCTACTAATAATCATTATATCAAATTTATGATGATTTATAAATAAACCAATAAATGCTGCCAATATGTCATTATGTTCGTTTTGTAAGCCAGGCCCAATAATATTCAATAACTGATTGCTGTATGTTTGTAGGCCCAAAGGTGTTTTTGTATGTATGCTGAATTGAAATGCGTTTTTCTGCGTGATGTACATATAAGAATCTGTTTGTATCATTTTATTTTAATATTTTGTAAAATAATGTTTGACTGTGTAATGTTTGTTGAGATGATTTTATACGAACACCTCGCATTTTGGCGTGCGTTTTTGTTGCAATTGCTGGTTATCTGAAGATACGTGAAGTCGTCAGTTTTCTTTCACGGAAGCACATTTGCAGTATCACTGAAGCAGTGGATGGCGCATTAAACAATTACTCCAAGCCGGATCATTCGGAAAAGTCATTTTTTTACATAAGCCAAAACTCAATAAGAACAATCATTCACATACACACACACACAACATACACACACACAACATGCACACACACACACACACAACATGCACACACACGCACAACACAATTGCAATCAGCCAACTGCATATGATAAACCATCATCGTGATCTATTGCGAGTTGTGCTGGGTCATATATGCGTATTTCTTATCCACATGTGTTTATGTATTTGCGTTTTTGCGTGCGTGTTTATGTATGTGTATTTTTGTTTGTATGTTTATTTATGTATGTTTACGCATATATGTTTTTTCTGTTTGTGTATTCTGTATGCATGTTTTGTATTTGTTTTTATATGTTATGCGATTGCAACTTTGTGAGCACGGATTTTTAAAAACGTCTTTTTGCATTTATGATTGAGAATTATCCAGCATATGCGCCTGCATATGGGTGTGATTGTATAAACATTTGAGCGTGTTTGTATTGGCGTATTGTGTGTTAATGTAATGTAATGCACGTGTGTTTGTGTTATGACGACAAGGTGTGTGTTTGTTTGCGCGTGTGAATATGTGAGTTTGTGTGTGTTTAGTACGGCAAACTTAACTTTATTATCCATTGTTATTAGTGTTAGAAATATAACTGCTAGAATTGATGAGAACGAGCAAAATGTATTCCATCGTTAAGTTAAAAAAACCGGATGAAGGTTGAAATTGGACGGTGCTGGCCGATGTAAATATTCGCATGGTATCATTGGTGGGAATGGCGATTTGAAGACACCGACGCCAATGACAATATTAAAATGAAACTAATAATAATAACAATAACAAAAATTATATTAGTTAATTATTATTATCATGTCATTAATGATAATAATGATGTCATTAATGACGTCATATCCGGAAAAAAATATCCACGGCAGAAAGGAATATTGAATTGACGTCAGCGATGTAAAAGAATAATTATGGCCTTGGTGAAGGGAGATGTCAGATGTCAAAAACATGTAATGAAAAATACACGATTGAGATGAAAAATTATGATAATTATCGTTATTATTAAATAATAATTATTATTATTATTGTTATATTAAAATAATATGGAAATAAGATTATTAAAATAACAATGACATGATGCCTTCTGCACCAAGTCACAAATTATTTTTGAGTAACATTTTGCAGCAGCTATCACCTCACATCATCAAATATTTACAATAATTTACTTCGGTGGAATGGAAAGTTCGTCACCAAATAACATTTTACCAGAAAAATTAGATTAAGTTTTTGATGAAAAAAAATAGTAAAAATTTTTAGTACGTGCCAAAAAACTGTAATAACATATCCAATAAGTTTATTGCACACACTCACACACACACACAACACACAAACACGCCCACATACAACACACACGCACACACACACACATACACCTGCTCTTGCATGTTCCAATCATTATTTCCAATTCCCACTCTTCAATTACCAATGTTACCCCTTCTACCTGTACGCAAGGCACACGCATACGCATACGCACATACTCGCCTGGTGTATTTTATTTCTGTTGTTCTAAACATCAAATTTGAATATACTGGAATTCGTTCGACTGATCTACCAGTGACCGCTGCCATTTTACTAAAGAGATTGGTCAGTTAGGTGACTTCTTATAAAGTTGTTCACTTTTATGGATGTTGGCTGTTTGTTTAATTCTGACTTTATTATTTCATTCATTTATTCATTCATTTATTACATTTTACATTTTTATGCGAAACCCAAACTAGGTGCATACTTTTTCATATCTCAAAATTTTAACTAGCTTATGAATTTCTCAATTCTTCAAATTTTCTAATCAACTTTTAACTGACAATTTCTGTCAATTTCATTGAAGATGAAATATTTTCTTATAAGGCTTCTAAATAAATAAAGTTATAAATACGGTAACATAATAAAAACGGCCTAATTAATAACGATTCATAATATGGTTAATATTCATTTATGAAATTTGAGGTACTCTAATTTTAAAGTTGATATGTTCTGTCGAAATTGAGTCATTTTCAAAATTACTTTCGCTAGAAACGTCGAAAAACGTTTAATTAATGTCATTTCGTTTGAAAAAATTTTTCTAAAAGACAAAATGTTTTTTTTTAATTTCAAGAATAATAATTGGATGAAAAATTGAAAATAAAATGGCAAAGTTTTTCAGAAAGTTAATTGTGTTGTTATGTAATATTTTCGTGTTTTTTCATGGTTTTGTCTCTCAAGTGTTTATAATGTTTGTATCTATGCATCTATGTATGCATGTATATGTGTGTTTGTGTATAAATGTGTGTACCTGGATGTATGTGTGTATGTGTGTGTGTGACGTGTGTTTGTATGTGTTTCTTTAGTTTAGGCTTAAGTTTGTATGCAAATTTGGTTGGTCATAGTTCTACATTTAGTTCCATAATTTTAAAAATGAGTTTAAAGTAGCGTATATATTTATTGTATTGTATGCTATGCATGCGTGAATGAGAGGACACAAATATATACATTTTTAACTTCATTTATCAAATTTTTTTTTAATATTTCCAGAAATCAGTTGAATATATCGGAGTATCGTTATCTGCTTTTGTAGTTGAAGTATCTTTCACTCAATGTTGTGTTCGTGCTATTGCAAATGTGCTATTTTGAAAATGCCTTTCAATTCATTTAACATCATTTCTTGAAAAAATTAAATTTTACATAAATAGTTCAAAACTGACAGAAAATGTTCGATTTGCATACCATGCTAACTAATGCAAAAATTATTGCTTCAAAAAATATCAAATTAAGTTGATAAGTTAATAAAGCGGATGGTTAAGTTTCTAAAACATTTATTCACTTTCATTCTTGAGCTGACCCAGATTAAAAAACTCATTATGGATAACTTTTAATTTATAATCTGAAAAGTCGCATTATTTTAAATTTGTTTACTCCCACGTAATTTCCATTAATTAAGTTGATGAACGAAGAAAAATCAAAATAAACGTGAAATTTTAAGCAATGAGAACGTTTTATAAAAAGCTTAATTAAAGTGGCGTTTCAATTTAACTTCCTCTTATGCAGAACCAAATCTACTATTGTGATGTCAGGCTTCAGTGCACGTGACTGACTGACATTTCAACGTAACTGCAAATGACCAACATGAATGCACACATGAATGCACACACCAATGCACACATGAATGCACACACCAATGCACACATGAATGGACACACCAATGCACATATCAATGCGTACATCAATGAAAGTATTACAGTTTTTATCATATTGTATAGTAAATTTGTAGAGTGCACTCGTCAATACATTTATATCTATGCATGTCAATTTACAGCAATATATCAACTGACCAATGCAATTTTTCAAGCATGTCTTCAATAGACAGTTTTGCAATTACCCATTGATGATGCGTGCCATTAATAACTCAGCCAACCAACTTGAATCTGTTTTGTGAACAATTTTGTCTTATCGTTACTATGCAGCAGCAAAAGTTGCACCATCAACACCACACACATTCTTTGTACGCACGACTTATCGTGCGTACATCGTGCGGGTCCAAGATTCGGACAGGCGGAATTTCAATCGGGCAATCGAGCAACAACAACGCGACGTTTGGCAGGCTCTTAAACCGATTTAGCTAACTCGCCGACCTAAATTTGAATGAATGAATAAATAAATGAATATTGGAATGAATGAGTGAATGAATGAATGAGTGAATGAATGAATAAATGAATGAATGAATGAACAAAGGAACGAATGAATGAATACTTATAGCATTGTAAACTTGTTTTTACTTTCTTTTCTGCTTACAAGGTTTGGTAATTACAGAATATTGCTTTTCTATATATTTTTCACTGCGATAAATCATCTACCTACGAATCATTCTTTCTTCGCGTGAGCATACATTTCTATAATCGCATCAGTTTTCATTTTTTAATCCATCTATCACTTTATTTTCAATTTTCTCCCTTCATATGTTTTTGCTCTAATTATATTTTTTCATCCTTCAACTTTTATTTCTCATCTTTCTGTAATTTTTAAAACGCTCAATAGAAGAAATGTTTTTTTTTAGGATAAAAGCAATAAAAAGAAAAAGCCAATACTGCTTAGAAATCCTACGGCAAACACGAAAACACAACAAAAAAAACGCAAGAGCATGTTAATGAACAACACGACAAACATTTTTCACGAAAGGTGCGAAACTCAGAAATTCCAAACGTGTTCAAGTCATGCGTTGTTCTTGACGATGTCATCTATCGTTTGTGTGGCAGGATATGAATATTCAAATAAAAAAGTATATAAGTGTATATTTAACGAGTTACGATACGATATGTGTGGATGTATACATACGTTCATAAACTAACGTACTTTTTTAAAATATTTTTTGTCCAATTAAGAGTTTGTTGCCACGTTTCGCATTAAACGCTACCATCTGTTAACCTGAAGTTCCCTGTGGGAGCTTTCAAAATAAAAACAGTCTGCCTCACCAAAACAAATTAATTTTGACTTAGTTGTGCACCAGTTAAACATGACCTTCATCCAAAATTTAAGAACAGCCCACCAGGACCTCCCCACAGACTACCCTGGCAGCCCACCAAAAAGTTCAAAAGTTTGTATGCATTTTCTCAAGTCGGATTTCGAAAACTGCGAGTTTGTTTGTATTTTTGGCTTAATTTTGTGAAAACAAAATTTTGAATATATGAATGAATTGATTAATAATAATTTCTTATTCAAAGACAATTTTTAAAACATCTCATCCAATAATTTTGAGTCATGCCACCTTCACAACGCGATTGAAATAATGCTGCCGGCAAATAAACAATTTCCAAAGAAGTTACTTATTCGAACAAACATTGAACCAAACAGACAGCCAAGCAAACGTGTAGACAAACAAACAAACGAGCGAACGAGCTGCATTTCAAACGCAAATTGTCAAAAAATATCAATAATCACCGACCATAATATGACAGTGAGGATAAAGTTATTGGTTTTGCGGTTTATGTACGCGTTTGTGTTTTGCGTGTATGTGTGCGTGCGTGCGTGTATGTGTGTGTATGTGTCTGATACCAAGTATTTGTATTAGACGTACACATTTAGAGTTGTCGCAAATGTTTGTTACGTTGCATGGACAAAATTAAAAATTACCTAATCGACCAAAGGTGTTTTTAGCAGATATTTCAAAAATAAATGGTTGATACAATGCATGAAAACTTCGATGTATTTACATAATGTAGAAGCACACACGAAGTAGCTAGGGTGGAATGGAAGGAGAGATTTGCACGAGGCAGATCAGATGGAGGGTGCAGCTAAACGACGATCATGTGACTTCAATAATGAGATGGGATGGCGATCACGATGACGTCACGTTATTTGTATTGTCATGTCAGGTAATGTCGACATTGTAGGATATTTATTGTGTTGTGCCAACGTTGATTTTTGATTATGTCGTTTTTGTTGTTGCAAGGAACTATTGTTCTTCCATTATTACATTGGCAGTCCATGAAACATAGAAGGCTGATGATTATGAACGTGATGATGATATGATGACAGAATGTTTATGATATATACATATATATACTAATAATAATAATAGTGAAGGTCATGATGATTATTATTATGATGATAACAAATTTTCGAGAGGATATAAAAGGTCATCAACAAAAATGAACATTTACAACTTGAATGCGAACAGCAGTTTACTCAATCCTATAAGAAATAACATCAGCATAATTGATGTAGTAGCAATAATAAATAACTGAACTCACAAGAGCACCGACAACCAGACATTAATATAATAGAGCATAAAATGTTGCTTGGACAGCCAAATGCGTGTTGATGTGTTCTTTGTGAAGACTACACATTTCACATACAATTTTGTACATTTAGAGGAAGCAAATTTTCGTGCATTTTTCAAATTATTTTTTTCTTTTTTACAGACAAGCAAAACACACGCCTGCCTGCAATGTTTTTAAAAAGTTTTCATAGGTTTATTTTGCAAATTTTTGTCGAAGCGCACTTGATTTATTTGCATTGAAACAGTCACATCATTAACCTCTGTTGCATCATCTGCATAGTCTGCACTCACCAGCCATGTTGTTGCATGTGGTCATTAACATCGCTCCTCCTTCATTATTGATATCTTCCCTGTTGTCACCATCATCATAGTCCGTCATTACCACTATCAGTGTGACCATCTTCATGGACGTCATGACAGTCACCATAGATCAAAATCATGCAACCATCAATAAGAACTTTCGCCATCAACTAATTAGGCCGTTTAATTAACCTGCTAACAAAAACAACAACCCATCACGCCTATCAATTCATTTTTATTTATGATTTTTCAGAAAGGCTGACAGCCAATCAACTTAATAGAAAGATAGCCTTTCAAACTAACAAGCAGCCAGCTAGCCAGACAGACTGACAAACAGACAGCCATTCAAACAAACAGGTTAACATCTAATCAATCAAATAGACAAACAGCCAGAGAGACAGCCATTCAGCCAACCGGTTAACCCGCCAACATTTTAATTACCATCAATCATTTTTCCCTTCATTTTACAATTTTTTACTGCAACACGATTCTGCGTCTCCATAAATCATTTTGTTTCAAAATTAAGTTATCAAAACTTTCTGTCATTAGGCAGGTTATGCATCATTATAATTATATGGTGAATTATGTTTTGAGTTATGTGTGTATAAAATGCAAGACAACATTTAACATATATACAAATACATACCTATATTTATGATGAATGTTAACATATAATGGTTGATGGTTTGTATGCATCAAGATACTCGTTATAAATTCATCATCGGATAGTAAATTAGTAATATGAGAAAATTAAAACAAATTATAAATACACACACACTCTGGTTTGTATGTATGTATGTATGTATGTATGTATGTATGTATGTATGTATGTATGTATGTATGTATGTATGTATGTATGTATGTATGTATGTATGTATGTATGTATGTATGTATGAACCCATAATTGATTAGAACGATAGGGAAGTAATAATCATATCCGGGTTCAGCTTTAATCTATGTTAAACGTATGTATGTATGTATGTATATATGTATGTATTATTATTATTATTATTATTAAGGTATTTAATTTTAATCAATCAATCAATCAATCAATCAATTAACTTATAAAGCGCTATTTCCGCAATGTTCAACAGCGCTCCTCAATGAATTTTGAAAACAGATGGGTCTTGAGATCCGCTCTGAACTTCGCAAGTGATAGAGAAGTAGTCAGAGAAGTAGGTAGAGAGTTCCAGAGAAAAGGACCAGAAAAAGCAAAAGCAGATTTGGCAAAAGAGTGTTTAACACGAGTTAAGAAAAAGCGAGAAGAAGAAGACGATCGTAAACCGGGGCGTTTAGGTTCAATTAATATATCTGATAAATACTTAGGAAATAATTTAGATTGAGACTTATACATGAACGTGCAAATTTTAAAAATTATTCTATATTTTATAGGTAGCCAGTGCAAGAGAACAAGATATGGAGATATATGAGAAAAAAAAGGGGCACGAGCAACTAAACGAGCGCAGAGTTAAAAACTTAACTTAAAGGATAGAGTGTAGAGTCAGGAAGACCATAGTAGAGCGAGTTACAATAATCAATCCTAGATAAGACTAACGAAGTAACAAGAAGGAGAAGAGTAGGATCATCAAGAAAAGGCAAAAGTTTTTTTATTCTACGTAGATGAAAGTAAGAGCTTCTAGCAACACTATTAATCTGAGAAGAGAGACATAGTAGAATCAAAGATAAAACCTAGACTACGAAACTTATGAGAGACATCAAGAGTTTTAGAATCAGGTAAGATAATAGGAGGAATAGTAATAGAGTGTTAAAATTTATTAAAACAAATTAATTCAAACTTAGAAAGATTAAGTTTAAGACACATAGAGTCAGACCAAGCGATAATTAAAGAAAGACATAGAATTAATTAATTATAGTAGTTAAAGTGAAGTACGGTATAAGATGGCAGTTACTAATAAACAATTCAGTATCGAAATCAAGTGTAAATAAAAAGGTTTTCTAGTTTTTCAAGTATGTATTTATATATGCATGTATGTGTACAGTCATTCTGCCTTTTTAATTGTTATTTTGGGAAGCAAATAAAAGTTCGTTTCGTTTCGTATGTATGTATAAACCCATAATTGATTAGAACTATAAGGAAGTAATAATCATATCCGGGTTCAGCTTTAATCTATGTTAAACGCTTCGCACAGACAGGTATTAAGGCAGCGGCACCCGCCTCCTGTGAGGCGGGTGCCGCTGCCTTAATGTAGCTTTCAGCCATGGTATGGGGGAACGTGACATTCCATGAAATCCCTGTATGTATGTATGTATGGTAAAACCAAAACATGATGAGTGACACTAAACCGTCAAACATCAAGTAACAAATGGATTAACACTTTGATGTATGTATGTATGTATGTATGTATGTATGTATGTATGTATGTATGTATGTATGTATGTATGTATGTATGTATGTATGTATGTATGTATGTATGTAAGTATGTATGTGTGCTCGTGCGTGCGTTTTAGCATATACTAACAAATCCATTTTTAAGAGCAATTCGAATGGTTTGATGGACGTGTGAGAACATCTACGTAAACAAATCCAAACGCTATAAAACACTTGCTTCGTACAGCACAAGTGAGTGCACACAGGCATGTGTAGGAGCACGCATACAAATACAGGTTTGTATACACATAGCAGTACACACATGTCTATTGATGATGATTTCTTTAACAGAATCATCAGACAACATCAAAAAGACATTCTTAACGCCGTCCTTAAGTAAAAACTTTCGGGTTTTAGCACGCTTATAAAAACGGTCTTTTGAAAATTTTATTTTTTCAATAAAGTAATTGCTACAGAGTCATTGACACATGTAGTACTGTAGATTGTACATACTGCAAACATGCACACAGTACAAACTGTTTACTTTATATAATTTTTATTGTAAATAATTACATCTTTGTTAAGAAACGATATTTCGTAAGTTTTTTAGTAGTTTGTGTGCATGTTCAAGGTCGAAGACGAATGTGGTGCGGTAGTGGTGTTGTGATGATATGAGCAAGCACTGGATTATCTGGTTTTAGAAATAACTCTTGATTAACATTGAATTGACATACAGAATTTAACAAATTTAGAAGAACTTAGCAAGAGAGCAATGATAGAATGAATGTTTCAAACACAAAAAATGATAAACTTTTTATTAAGGTTAAATAAAATACTTTTAATATTTAACATTTTTTGAACGTTTGAAATTCATAAATTTTTTTGATTTAACCTTAATAAACTTCATCAAGATGATAAAAGTCTTGTTAGAAAAATTGAGAAACTCAACTACAAGTTGAATAAGGCCAAAAACGCAGTGATCTTTTTAAATAATTGTATTTATGATAGTCTAAACCCAAAATATAAATTAATAAATATATATATATTTATATACATACAAACAGAGGCAACTAAGAGCCACTTGCACCAGACATGCGAAAACAAGTAGAAACCTCACGATGTTGAAGATAATTACATTCAAAAAGAACAAAACAACAACAGCAGTGATAATGATGATGCTAACAAACAAGAGCGATGAGGATGATGCTAATAAAGAATTATAACTCTTTTGAAACGCCTGACTAACGAGCTTTTAAAAAAAATTTACATAGATGCTACTAGAAATGAACAGAACTGCAAATAAATTTATGATGCATATTGTATAGTTGTGGTGCATCGTTTGTTAGAATTCGTTAAACAGCCTTGATGAGTATTATACGTGGGTGCACGTTTTAAAATCTACCTTTAAAGTAAAAAACTCATTTTGTTTTGGACAAATTTAATGGATAATTTCTTCTTCTATATCTACTTACTGAAATTTGAAATGAAATTATATTTTTATTTATTTATTTTGATTTCATGACGCGAAAAATTCCAATTCGTTTGTAAAATAATCTTCATTAAAAATTTACTAAATGTTATAAGACAAAGATCAAACCTCGAATATACATCAGCAATAACACAACTTGAGGGAAACAAATTTATCATCATGATGTTTTAGTGTTTGGAGTGTGTGAGTCATTCATTCATTCATTCATTCATTCATTCATTCATTCATTCATTCATTCATTCATTCATTCATTCATTCATTCATTCATTCATTCATTCATTCATTCATTCATTCATTCATTCATTCATTCATTCATTCATTCATTCATTCATTCATTCATTCATTCATTCATTCATTCATTCATTCATTCATTCATTCATTCATTCATTCATTCATTCATTCATTCATTCATTCATTCATTCATTCATTCATTCATTCATTCATTCATTCATTCATTCAATCAATCAATTATTCATTCAATCATTCATTCATTCATTCACTCACTCACTCACTCACTCACTCACTCACTCACTCACTCACTCACTCACTCACTCACTCATTCATTCATTCATTAATTCATTAATTCATTAATTCATTAATTCATTCATTCATTCATTCATTCATTCATTCATTCATTCATTCATTCATTCAATCATTCACTCACTCACTCACTCACTCACTCACTCACTCACTCACTCATTCATTAATTCAATAATTCATTAATTCAATAATTCATTCATTCATTCATTCATTCATTCATTCATTCATTCAATTATTCATTCAATCATTCACTCACTCACTCACTCACTCACTCACTCACTCACTCACTCACTCACTCACTCACTCACTCACTCACTCACTCACTCACTCACTCATTCATTAATTCAATAATTCATTAATTCAATAATTCATTCATTCATTCATTCATTCATTCATTCATTCATTCATTCATTCATTCATTCATTCATTCATTCATTCAATTATTCATTCAATCATTCACTCACTCACTCACTCACTCACTCACTCACTCACTCACTCACTCACTCACTCACTCACTCACTCACTCACTCACTCACTCACTCACTCACTCACTCACTCACTCACTCACTCACTCACTCACTCATTCACTCACTCACTCACTCACTCACTCACTCACTCACTCACTCACTCATTCATTCATTCATTTATTCATTCATTCATTAATTCAATAATTCATTCATTCAATCATTCATTCATTCATTCAGTCATTCATTCATTCCCCCAGTCATTTATTATTCACCCATTTATACAGACAGGTATAATTAATAATAATATTATTATTATACAAATTATTTTAATTTGAATTTAATTAAACAATTTATATACAACTCAGTAACAAACTCAGTTAGCATGTTGGAATGCGATGAATGAGAAGTTTGATGTATTTATTCATTATCATCAGATGATATGTGGCAAGGGAGTTATTAGTTTAATATTGTTCTATTCTGAATGATCATTCTCATGATCGTCATCACCATCTTTATCATGATCATAATCTTCACCTTAATCATTGTCATCCTCACTTTCACCATCTTTATCATCACCTTCACCATCTTCATCATCACCTTAATCATTGTCATCCTCACTTTCACCATCTTCATCATCACCTTCACCATCTTCATCATCACCTTCACCATCTTCATCATCACCTTCACCATCTTCATCATCACCTTCACCATCTTCATCATCACCTTCACCATCAACCATCACCACTTCCATACCACCACCTCAATATTCTTCAATCATCGCCATTGTTTCATCCAGTTATTACGAACATATATGTATATGTCTTCTTGTAGTTTTTAAGGATATCTTAATGTTAAAGATCATCTGCACTTTGAAACTTTAAATACCAAAGCATAATTCAATTGTTCCGCTTATACACTAAAATTAATTTAATTTTTTTCCTATTTAAATTATTACAAAATTAATGATCCTTTAAATTTTCAAAATTAATTTTTGATTAAATAATGTTGTAGAACAAACTGCAAACCACTCAATGGCAGTGAACAAGATAAAAATGTTAAAATAGATGACCAAATGTTTGAAAACGCCGGCCAAATTTGATAATTAGCAATCAAAAAATTATTTAATTAAATTAGAAAAAAAACTAATTTTATTTCATAGAATAAATTAACAATATATGTTGCAGATATAAAATAATAATTGAATAAATATGATAATTTGAAAAAAAATCTCATTCATCCATATATCGAAAGGTACTATCCCATCAAACTGAAGAACGAAGAAAGGCTAACCGGTCAAACATTTCACCCGTCGTCCCAATATTACTTAAACGAAATTACAGTTAAATTATTTTGGCTTTTCAACGTTCAGTTAAATTATTTTTAAAAAATTTATTGAGGTGTTTAAACAATGCAACTACATTGAAACTGATGTGAAGAAAATTTTTTCAACATATCAGTCATTATAGTAGGTTACCAAGTAGGATGTTATATAACAATTGCAGCCTATAAATGCAAACAAGTTTGTCAGATTAAGAGTTTTTCGAATAAAAATGTTACTTAATTGTTAAATAAATACAAATATTTGAGAAAAATTACAAAAGTCGTAAATAAAAATAGCAGCGGACACTGTTTATTAAATAAGTCAATGCATTCCTGATGTAAACGACAACGAAATAACTTCTTTCTGACAAAATAATCTCCAGCCTGCTCTGATG
>NW_008705254.1:6102772-6140493 GCF_000326865.2 Helobdella robusta
TTTATATGCAGTAAATGTAAATCTTTCTATATATACTTATATATATATATATATATATATATATATATATATATATATATATATATATATATATATATATGTATAAACATATTTTTATTTATATTAAAGATTATAAAAGTATATACATAAGTATATATAAGCATATACATATATTTTCCCATAATGCTTCCAGAAATTAATTTACAAACCAAGCGTCGGTTAAGTCCAACCAGTCTATAGTAATGAATTAATATTTTCATGAATGTGTGCATTTACATACACACATCATACACCTTCTATGTACATTCGTCCATGTGTGTGTGTATGTGTGTGTGTGTGTGTGATGCTGTATGTGTGTGCTGCATGATGTTCATCACAACAACCAACTGAGCGTGCTTTCATTAATGATTGTTTTAAAATATTTTTTGGTGCAGTTGAAACTTCTTGGAAGGAGCATTAAAAATGAATGTTTCAGATAGCTGATGGATGGCTTCAATTAGGTGATGAAAGTGATGTTGCGTTTTATTCACGAACATTTTTATTGTTTTGAACGCTGATTGTGATTTTGATGCTGCCAGCGTTTACATTTTGAAAGCCTTGTGTGGAATTTTGTGTATGACAAATAAGAATGTGTCTCAATGCTTAATACAGAATTATAATTATTATTAATAATTAATAAAAAAGAATAATAATTAATGTTCATCCTGCAATGCTTTATAGTGAAAGTCGAATGATTATAAATATTTCTATGTCCATCGCACGAAATAATATTTATTTGATGTAATTAATGTGCAAAGTTTCAATTATTGAAAAATGAATTTAATTACGATTTATGAATTATGATAATTAATAATGATTTTTATATAAATTGTGAGACGAACATGAAAGAGATAAATACAAAAGCATTCAACAAACAAACCAGCATAGAAGACGCAAAAATATTTAGCCATTTTTTTCATTTCAGCAATTAAAAAATGTTCATTTGAATTTACAAACACGAACAAATTTGTTAAAAAAGTTGATGACCTTCCCTTCTTTTGCTTTCCACACACAATTATTGACAAATTCTGCTATTAAGCCTGTCAGTAGTTTTGAGCAAAATTTAACTTAATTATAATCTGTATAGTTTTCAGTACAAATTTTTTTATACAAAATTTCCTATTGATTTTATTAAATTTTGTCTTAACTTTAGCAAAAAATTTCATTGTGTGGAGCTTTTGCATGTTTTATCAAATGAAAAAAAGCAAATATTTTCTTTTTCTGTCATAAAATTTTAAAAATTATTAAATGACAAACACAGATGTTTTTTTTAAAAAACCGACCAATAAAAAATGTTGTACGTTACACGAATTTCCAAATTTCCAGCCAATGACTTTATTTTATTTTAACTTTACATTATTATTATTATTATTATTATTATTATCATTGTATAAATTTAACCGCAAAACTAATCTAACAAAACAAACAGTCTAACTAACCAGCGAGGAACTAATCATTCATGATCTACGCTCGCAATGAAACAGAATACGTAGATCGGCTTAGCAGATTATGCCAATAAATATTGTAATAATACCCAACCAACATTTACAGAGGTACTATAGTAGCAGCACGAACTGATACAAATTATACAAGCTGTACTGTTTTAAATAAACTGAAATCATTAACAAATAATCATGGACTGCTTGTAAAATGTGAAATAAATAATGATTGAAAAACAAAAAAAATGAAAAAATTACTAAAAATGTATTTACAAAAAGACACTGGCATCAAAACAAAAAATGTTGAAAAAATCAAATGAGCCAAAGAACAAAAACCAACTTCTTTCCAAAAAAAATCCAAACTACCATCAACAGAAATTTCGAGGAACGCCACTAATGTACGCGCGCGCGGGTGCATACATATAAATAATATTTGCTAATCAATTTTTCGAAAGTTGCGAATGTTGAAGTACACAAATCTAATTAATTTAAAGTGCAGAACCCATTCTTATTTCTCGCGCTCAACCTTTTACGTTCCTATGACGATAATGTTTGTTCTTATTTAATCACGTGCATGTGATTGTTTAATGTGTGTTAATGTGCATGTTATATGTAGCATAATAGCAACATAAAAAGAAGCAGGTTTGAAGAAATAAGCAAAAATTGCGGTTTAGTACAAACATCACATACAAACATGCCTACATGCCACTCGTGATTCCCGAACAGCACTTGATATTTGGCTAATTTAAAAAAGTCAATAAAGGCAAACCTGCATGCAAGCACCGACGGTTCAAAAAAAATCATTGCGTAGTAAAAATGCCAAACAAACAACATGGTGTGAAAATATGACCAGAACAACATGAAAAAAAACAAAATCCAACAACGACATAAAAAGTGAAGTCCAAAAATAGCAGCACAACAAGAAACAAAAAATGCAAAACACAAAAAAATTTTTTACTTCCTGAAATAATACGAAGAACTTTAAATGATGGTGAACACTAACCATGGAAAATCTCAAACACACAAACCGACACCATAATCTCAAGCGCATACAAACATTATTCGTTCATGTTTACAAAACCAAGCTACAAAGTGACACATATTAAATAAAAAAATATTAATCGTGATTTGTTTTTTATCCACTTCATTGGATAACTTCATTGATAGTTTAAGGGATTTGCTTATTGTAACTTCATGCACCTGTTTATTTTCTTAAAAATGTTTTGTTCATTTTTAGTATCTCGTCAAGTGTATCAGGCATTTTAAAAACACCGTCATTTGTCAAATTTGTCACACCAATTATCAAAATTTTCTTTAAAAAGAATGCAGTAACTTTGCTATCGACAAAGGTACAAATAATAAAGAGAAATATAGGATCGACACTATTCTATTTTTCGAACCAAGCGAGGAATGCACAGATATAGGTATGAATAAGATAGATTTGAAAACTTTGAAAAAGTAAAGGTAAAGTATTACCGAAAACAGCTTTTTCTGTACAAAACAATGATGAATAGAAAAATAGTTGAAAACTTTGTTTTCTATATAAATAAGTTAAAAAACACTGATAAAAATACGGTACAAAATATCGAAAAACTGAACCAGAATTAATCAGAGCTGAAAAAGCAGTGATGTTTCTTAATAATTGTATTTACGACAGTCTCAGTCCTATATATATATGTACATATTATACATATGTATATACATATGCGTGTGTATGTGTGTGTGAGTGAATTCGTGTTTGTGTTTGTTAGTGTGAATAGAATAGAAAAAAAGGCACCGACAAAAAGTGAATTTTATCAATATTTATAAAAACAGAAAGAAGAAAACGAAAACGCATCATCACCATCCATCACATTATTCGTCCATCATGCTCTCCTCCCCCATCAACTGTGACCTCAACTTTGACCTTCACTGATGCGTGAGGTCATTCATTATTCCTCTGCAACTCAATATCTTATTATTTATTCAATAAATTTCGTTTTCATTTTATCAGTTCTCTAGTCACTCTCCACCTTATTGTTATTTTTATGATTGCTATATTTGTTTAAAATTTTATCCCAGTATTAATTGTTAACTGATTAATGCCGCAAATTATGTATACCACTTTTAAAAGTCTCAATTAAATTTTTATTTTATTCAAAAAATTATATATATATATAATTAAATAATGTATTAATTTCTAAAGTTACAAGACACATGTGAATTTTATATTTATCCTCTTAGGACTATATACTTTGAACATTCGATCTTCGTCATGGTACTGAACTATGGCCATGGTTACCATCTGAACTGAAAATGCTATCTAGCTTATCTTCATTTATAAAATCGTTAATCTCGATTGTCCATCTGAATTTGTTTTCTTCGTTTAATTAATTTCAATTTATATTATTATTTTACTCTGAGAATTGCTTTTTTGCTTCAGCTTGTAGCTCAACCACAATGGATGAATTATCTGTAATCTTGGTTTGTCGTTCTGCCTTGTTTATTTGCACCATCAATTTTGATCAAATGAGTTAAAAGTGAATGTACGGAACAATTCAAAGTGAATACAATAAAATCCTTTGTGAACCGTGCTGCCACGCATTCATCCTCAACTACAGATCGAAATACGGAACTAAAAAGAGTTACTAATCTACTAGTAAGCAATGGTTACAAAACATCATCCATATCCATTGAGAACACCATTCAACAAAAACTACAACAAGATAGAAATATATTTAAAAACAACAATGACAACGACATAATCCTATATTACAGAAATCATATGTCAAGGGCACATAAAATAGACGAAGTCTTCCTCAAACAAATCATTTGACACAGTATTCATAAAATAATTTCTAGCTACTGATAGACGTTTGAATGTAAAGGGTTATTATTGAGGGCTTTGTTATCTGATTCTCTTTTTGCTTACATTTTGTTTTTGTGACGTTTTGTTTACATCCAATGTCTTAAATCTCATTGGTCGAATAAATAAATGAATGAATAAGCTAATAAAACAAAACTTGTCGTTCTTTCGATGTGCGTGTCTTATTCACTCTTTCCATTGTATCAAAACGTGAAAATATATACTAAATTTTTTTCTTCATAAACCATCTCTCATGTATACACTGTGCACAGAAACTTTCTAGTCTCATCCAGATCAGATGAACAGTGTTAGCAATGCATAGAGGTCAGATACACATACAATCTCATGAACATTTAAACATTTTGCCTTATATATATATATATATATATATATATATATATATATATATATAGGTATGTATATATATATATGTGTGTGTTTAAACAATATTTTTCTTGAGCTTTATTCATTTGGACTCGTAAGTAATAATGGATAACTTATATAAAATGTTTGTGTAACATTAGGATTTGGTTATCATTCATAAATTAGTTTTGTGATCAATCTTGTCTCTAGCTCATATCAGGAAATGTGTAATGCTGCTGTTACTTTCTACTGGAAAGGTTTACAAAAATTTTGTTTTTTTTGTTGTTTTTTATTACTGCTGGTTTAATCTTCGCAGTAAGATAAGGTCGTTAACGTCTGTGAAAACCTTTCGTTCTCAACAAATTTTTGTGCTAATTTATAAAGTTCTTTAATCACTTTACATTCGTTCAGACATGTTATCGATATAATCTAATTTTCGCAAGAAATAATAACAATATTCAACAGCCATCGCGTACTGCATAAACAGCACAACCAACAATAACGACACCGCCATTCATAACGTGAAAACACAAGGAAAAACAGCATCAATAGAACAACTGAACAACAGCATCATTACAACAACTCAACAAAAACATCATTACAACAACTCAATAAAAACAACACCACTAACACCATCAATAGCAGCAGCAACAACAACACCAGAAACAACCGCAGCAACAATAACAACATCAATAACATCACTGTAGAATCGAGCAAACATTACAAACAAAATATTCAAATGGCAGGATGCGATAAAAAGCTTTTGTTTGTCGGATGGCAAAAATTCTAACGGTAAATATTGGATTAAGCATAAGATAGCAGCGGCAATAAAATTGTACTGAGCCTTTGATGGCATGCTAATGCGCCCGTTTCCAACCGGAATTAAGTACTTCTTTCCAGATTTTTGTTTGTGATATTCAGAATTTAGGTGTGAAATAAAGTTTAAAAAAATAAAAAAAATAAAATTTTGAGAGTATTTAGTTTTGATGACATTATTAGCTTAAATTTTTCTCACAACTTTTTCATTCTGATAGTTTAAGATATTCATTTAATAATAAAATTAACTTTAAAACTTTTCTTTCATAACAATTCTTTCAGCATAGTTTCTCTTCAAAATTTAGCCAATGCATTTAGAAAATGTTACTAATTATTTTTTATTATGGAGCGTGCGATGCCTGAAGGTGGGCTAAATCTTTCTCCATTTCTTTCCACGCATTTGGAATTCTGCTATTGATATTGGTATTGTTGTGTGGTGTTGTTGCGTAGTGTTATTGTTGTGTGGTGTCGTTGTGTGTTGTTCTTGTGTGTTGTCGTGTGCTGTTGTTGATGTTATTGCTTGATTGTCATATACTTTTATAATTTGGAATGCTTGGTTATTTTTTTTGTTTTTGTTGCTTTCATGTCGTATATAATGAGACCTGTTAATAATAAATAATAAGACCTTGGTTTGATTTAAAAATAATTTACTGGTTTTTGCTACTATTTAATATGTTATGACATATCATCACCGCCACTTACTAATGTAAGTGGCGATGATGATATAACAACGTCAACAAAGGCATTAATGATAATTAATAAATAAAATAATGAATAATGGAAACCTTATAAACCTACAATTTATAACTATGCATAATTTACGAAACGCTTCATGTCAACTCCTTCTAAGAATGCCCTGAGAACCCGATAAAATATGAAGAAAGCAGGCAAGACATTATCCCAAGCACCATTTTAATCATCAACACGATGATTGCTATTATCGCTATAATCACCAATTCCCATAATTTATAGGTAGGAATACGTGGAACCGTTTGTATTTCCTTGCTATTAGCATTGCTGCTGTCGTTATTAGGATGACTTCTAATAAGTCTGCAACAGCATCATTGTTTGTGGTACTATATTAGCTCGTTTTCAAGTACATCCTCATCATCATTCTCATCATTATTCTTGGTACGTTATCATCCCACCTCATAATTATCATTAGTATATTTTCATCACTATTATCTTCACCATCGTCTGTGCTTTGTCCTCGTCTGATCCACATTTGAAATTGGAAGATGATGATCATTAATCAAAGATGGCTGATTTTATTTCTGACGCTACCTGCATCCACCAAGCTAATCTCACGCACGCACACACGGGAGGTTATTTAATCGAATCGGTTTGAAACTTTTTTCATTATTATTCATGAAAATATATCTTTGATATGAAGTTGTAAACAAATCACAACAACCACAATGTATTTATGAACCGGATCGAGACTATAAAAATTACAATTATTATTGCATTTTCGACTGTGTTCAACTTGTAGTTAAACTATTTCGTCAATGGTTTGATAGAAAAATCAAAAAAATAACTAAGTGAAACGTCAAAAACGCAGCAAGTCTCTGCTGTGATTAGATATATCGGAATACATCTAGGATAGACATAAAACTCACGGCAAACATTCATTCAAGCAGGGAATCATCAGGTGTGTTCAACACATGCTTGCATTTTATTCCAAATATTTCGTTATCGTGAGAATCCATTTACTTTGATGTCTCAAGTTACAGAGAAAAAATTATTTATTGTGTTTTTGCGCGTCTATATTTTAACGTGCACCTGTGTTTATGTATAAATAATATTTCAGAGAGTTATATAATTTTAATATCAGTAACTTCACGCGTTAAGATTTTTAGGCTAAACAAGAATTGCAAAATGAAGTTAAATAGGCGATTACAGAAGGGAAGGATGCATGCATGTGGTTGAGGAAATCAGATATCGGTATCAATGCATATACGAACATGCCTTTGCCTTCCCTCCAACACTTCATATCATATTTAAAGTAGCCTACCTACCACTGGTGCCAAGCTTATGGATAGTAGAAATAAATGAGCATGGTGTCGATTCGAAGCATGCAGCACTTACCATTGCATAGAACTTAAAAAAGTTGACAATTGATAACTAACTAATGTGACCGCACGACTAGACGGTATAATTATTCAATATAGAATTTCTTAGTCGAGAGTGATCAATGTTCGGCTTTAGTTAACACATTTGTATAAAGAAACATGAACAATCACAAATGAACTTGTTTAATACTTTATTAAAAAATTAAATGCTTGAAAAATAAAAATTAATTTGCACGTGGCTAACGCATTATTTGAAACCACAATCAATCAATCGATAAATCAATCGATAAATCAATCGATAAATCAATCAATCAACAAATCAATCAACAAATCAATCAACAAATCAATCGATAAATCAATCAACAAATCAATCAATCAATCAAACAATCAATCAATCAGTCAAGCAAAAATAAAAAATAATAAATAAAAATTCTAACCACCAAATAAACTTTCAATCAAGGAAACTTAAAATGGAACAACTCAAACCAAAAGGCTGCATTCAAGTTTCACAGCAAAATGACATTAAAAACAATTAATGTCAGAAATCAGAGAAATCAGATTGTATTAAACCCTATATGACCAAAAAAAGAAGCATCTTTCGTAACTCTCTAATGGTGAATTGAACTTGAAATCATTTAAAAATTTCGACGGACTAAACACACTAACACTCTACCCTAATTTATAGTAATTTAAATGAAATGAACTATTAATAATTTAGAAATCAGACCTGGGTGTACATGAACCGAAACACGATATAGAGTACACGATACGGATACTGTGAAGTTACACAAACATAAAAAATAAATATAAACATGTGAACGGATTTAAAAGCAAAAAAACTAAAGACCGAAAATACATCCTACCTCGGGGAACTGGGTCTCTGGACGCTAAACGAAGATTGATTGATTGATAAAGACCGAAAATAATCAGTCAACGCAAACGCCAAAAGAAAGTAAATTTTTTGTGTATAAAATGTATTAAAAAAATTGCCCGGACTGGACAGTAGACACGCACGCTTTGCATATTTATTAAATTTCAGAACTGCGTCACTCAAATGTCAAAATGAAGAATGGCATTGATGCAGAACTTCTGAGCCTGCATGATAATGTCATGCCCCTCAAAGTTTCAAATTTAACGCATGCCATTCCAACCGACTAGATGCATTTCAAACATTTCTGCTTCTATATCATCTGACGTATACAACGATATAAGATGTCAGTGAGCATCATATGCGAGTAAGGTGTATAAATAATAATTAATAATATTTCTAAATATCAATTATACCGTCGCAACTGAGTTGAATTAAGAATTACCTAAAAAAAAGCCTAAGTTAAATAAAACCGTAAAATCATTTTTGTTTGAAAATATGTGTAATGAACGAGTTTAAAAACACACAAGTTCTGCTACTGCACCAAAACCACTTTTGATGTTTACAGCTTAATGAACCACACACTCGTTCATGCACAGAACAAGTAGGTACACACCCAGAATGAACTAGCATTTCAAAAGCTTTGCTTACGAATCATATGCACCGGAGAAAAGTTAGCCAAAAAATAATGAAGAATTCCCGGTGCGAAATGTGAAGAGCAACATAAATGCAAGTGCAAAAGCCAAAGCAAACAGATTTGTTCGGGCAGGCAAGTTAATTTCTCGCCTGCCCGAACAAGGATTAAACTACATTTCTTCAGGGTTTCATTCACGCTTTCTGTTAACTCCAACAATTGTATTGAATTATACAAGAAATTAAACAGTGTTTTGGTGCACGAAGCCATAAACATGTTTCGATATTATTATGTTATTAAAAACAATTGACATGAATGTTTTCATACAAATCAACTTGCCAGATATAAATATCAATCAATCTTCGTTTTGCGTCCAGAGTCCCGGTTCCCCGATATAATATATATAAAATGAAACAGACCGATGAACGAATTGAAACCAATGCATCAAGGAGCACGAGATTATTCGGATAAATAATAAAAAATGCAAGCAGCACTTTTTATGCAAACGTCATCTGAACAGTTGCACAGGAGTCTAAATTCAATGAATCGCTTTTTGTTGCACAGAAGTTGCACATCTTTCAACTCAATGGGGCAATATGCTAGGTGAACAAATAAGTACAAATAAATCATATTATATTAATTTATAATTTTATAAAATTATAATTATATATATATATATATATATATATATATATACGAGAAAAATAAATATCTACCCATGCATGTACAGCAGTTGAAAAGATCCATTAACACACACACACAATCACACATCTACACACACACAATCGCACACCTACACACACACATACCTACGCCTACACAATCACACACGCCTACGACTAGGACTGCACGATGGCTGAGTTGTGCCCACAAGACGACTAACTCGTTAGCTTCTAAGTAATCTTCATATGTAAACAATGCTCGATTGAAACAATTTAAATAAAAATAAACAGATAAATGTAGTTTAACAAAATGCTGACTAGTGCCTATATTATAGCAGCATCATTGCTAAATGAAATTGATTGATTGATTGATGTCGATCGTCATTAAAGAAACACACACACTATCTCTCTTTCTCTCTCAAATACCACACACACACGCGCGCACACACACACACATACACAGACTCACACAAACACAATAATAATAATAATATAAACAGCATCCACAAAATTTTATGATATTTAATTTTCAATCCAACCGAATCAGAATCATACATTTTATACGATTTTTTATCGTCAACTTAAATGAATAATGAATTGAATACCAAAATGTACTTTATAATAAAAATAAACAAAGTAACTAACTAAATAAATAAATGAATGATTAAATAATTGAACGAACGAATGAATGAACGAATGAATGAACGAATGAATGAATGAATGAATGAATGAATGAATGTACGAATGAATGAATGAATAAATAAATGAATGAACGAATGAATGAATAAATGAGTGAATGAATGATTATTTGAGGTTGGCGTTCATTTCAGAGAAGTAGGAATGTTTCATTGAGTCGTCAGCTCCCATCCGCTGGCTTGGATTGCAAACGAGCAGACTCTGACAACAACATTCGTGTCGTTACATGAGACGCATCGTCATCACCATCGTCAAAGTTGTCATCCTCATCATCATTGTCATCATCATTATCATTGTCAAATAGTCATCATCATCATCAGCGTCATCATCACCAACTACATTTCATAATTGTTGTTTTTATTATATTTCATCTAAACAATTTCAATCTTTACTATAATATAATTTCAATTTTACTAAAAATTTCATCTAATGAGTTAATTTAAATATACGACTGATGGAAAAATAAATGGAATGAACAATTTTGAAAAACGAAGTGATTCATCTAACTAACCAACAATAAGTCCCTGCCTTTGCTGTTCAACTTTGGAACAATCTGCAGCCAGTTTGTGCTCGATGGGTACAGTGGATATGGCTGTGTGGAGAAAATGTCAACGTAGGTAAAAAACTTTTCAAAACGACGCCAAAACAAGTGTCGAACTATAGGTCAATAAACTCGTTGATGAATGCGTGGAAATTACTGCAACAATATTTCTCGACACATCAACAATATTTCTCAACACACCAACAACAATTTTCGATACATCAACAATACTTCTCAACACAACAGCAATATTTCTCGATACATCAACAATAATTTTCAACACAGCAACAATATTTCTCCACACAGCAACAATATTTCTCCACACATCAACAATATTTCTCAACATACCAACAACAATTTTCGATACATCAACAATACTTCTCAACACAGCAACAATACTTCTCAACACAGCAACAATACTTCTCAGCACACCAACAATATTTCACGACACATCAACTATATTTCTCAACACATCAGCAATACTTCTCAACACAACAGCAATATTTCTCGATACATCAACAATACTTCTCAACCCGTCAACAATACTTCTACACGTCAAAAATATTCTCCGACACATCAGCCATCGTTAACAACGAAACAAATGAGAAAGTTACTAAATTAATCATTAATTGCTCACACAATTTACGACCTTACATCATTCACTTAACATTTAATTAGTCAGCTGATCAGCTGTTGATTTAATTAGCTCACTTTGTATTCAGGTAGCTGAGTGAAACCAGGCCACGTATCTTCTGTTGGCGTACCTAAGAGTCTGCCATGAAGGGGATGATGATAATTATTAATATTATAATTACTATTATTATGATTATTATTATTTATTATTATTAAATAATCACTTTCAGAGGTAGAGTTCAACAATAGGTCAGGCGTTATTGTGATGATTATTATTATGACCATGATGATGGTGATAATGAGAAAAATGATGAAGTAATTTACGTCAGTATATAAGGTAATGGTGAAAATAAGATGAAAATATGATGGTAATGAAGACGACGACGATAATAACATATGACAATGATACATATTGCCAGTGGTGAGGGTGATAATAAAACAGCAATAAAACAGAGTCGATAGCAAAGAAAACTATTTAAATGCTGCGTTCCTGGCCACATCAATAAAAGCGATGACGATGCTGATGACCAAGACGATGACGATGGTGATGATCTAGATGATGATAATGGTGATGATTAAGATGATAAGTGATGATAATAGTGATGAATAAGATGATGACGATGGTGATGATACCGTTGAAGTCATTAAAAAGACCAAAGAATTAGACATAATTGAAGATGAAAGGAGGAGATACAGATGCTGAATGGGAGAAACTTGATGGGATTGGGATTATAATGTTTAAGTAGAAATCCAATTACTGATGACAGGAACTCTTAGCTCTCTTAACTCTTAGCTATGATTTTAAATCACACTGAAAATTGAATTAATAAATTAGTTCAAGTGTATCAATGAAGAGTTTGAATTAAACATACGAGCTAACTAGGCAAAAACAATTAAGAAAGAAATACAACATCAAGAAATAAATAACTTATAACACCACCAAAATTCAGCATGAAAAAATGTTTAAAGGAAATAAGAACAAAGGACTGCCAAAGTGGCAAACAGCAACAACAATTAGAATTGCTGGACCGCCCAAATGCCAACAATTGTATCTTAAAATGTCAACTACGTCATGCATACTCATTTACAGCTTTTTCTGAGACATCACACCATCGTCATTTCTCTTATTTCTTTTTGCACTCTCACATAACCGTTGTTTATGTTGTCTTCGCCGTTATGACGTCTACATAATCGTATCGTCGTCTCGACTTAGGATGTCATCATCATTTGTGTATTATGCCAGAGATGTCAAACATATCGCCCGCGGGTCGGATATAGCCCGCCACGTGATATTTTACGGCTCGCAAAACATTTCAAAATTTTATTTAAAAAAATGTTTAAAATCTGGATTTGTTTGAGGCTCACGTGAAAAAGATGTTTTGACTTATTTTCATATTTTCAGCCGCGAAAATCACAAAATCTTTTTTGTGAAATATTCTGCAAAGATAAGTGATTTTAAAAATGAATCCAACGAATGTTTTAGCAAATTTTAAGAGCTGGAAGACAATTTTTTAATTTTACCAGACCTTTTGTTTTTAAACTGATGAATTTCCGATATCTTACAAATGGAGTGAAATGCTTTTCAGAATCACTCCAACTTAAAAAATTAATATTTGGAAGTTGAAATTCAAAATTATAGTTTTATAGATGACAAACATTTATTGCTGAAATTTTGTTATTTTACAAATACAATTATTTTCAAGTAGGAAGCCAGATAAAAGCGTTTATAGGTGCCGGTTAATAACTGACTGACTGGCAAAGGCTTGCAGCTCTACAAAATAAATTCCTTGGACGCTTGCAAGCCTCTAGAGTAAAACTAATTTTTGTCCAAATTTGGATAATAAATTAATGACAGGATCATGCACTTATGTTTAGATTTGTCGAATGAATATATCCAAAAAAGGTCGGAAAATTAGATGCATCCCGAAAAAAATTCTTCTAAAAAATTCTTTATCATTGAAACCCCTGACCTCTGTAATCATTAAGGTTGTCATGACTTATGAATCATCAGCGTCTTCATCGTGTGTGAGTGTGTGTTATTTTTAACACAAGAATCATGGCCATCATCCTGATCCATGTAACCATAGTCATCATCATGAATTGTGTAATAATCGTCATCGTCATCAACATTAAACTTTTTTTTAGCTCAAATTAACGTCAGTAACACAAGCGTCAATGTCTTTCACACAGCATTTTAGACAGGACGCAGAATATAATAATGTACTAATGCATTTGCATAATTCTATTCTATAAATTACCGTGCGTTATATCTATATTGCATTAGTACATTATTATATTCTGCGTCCTGTCTAAAATCACTTGTTAGTCAAACTGAAGTTGACGACTCTGCTACGGATAACGATAGCGACTTCATTGAAGTCTCAAGTAGAAGAAATAAACGAAAAAAAGATGTAATTTCACCAATTAAACCGTTAACTAAAGAACCAGATTCAAGAAAAAAAATAAAATTTTTAGTTCGTCCACTTCTTCCAAATTGAAAGCTTCGAAGCAAATAGATGAAAAAACAAAGAAAAAAGTTTTTTTTTATCTCGGAAATGTAGCTATTTGCGGTAAAGAAACAGTTGAAAACCACCTGACAAAATGGAATAAAGTTTACGAATATTTTTCCGCTGTTTAGAAGTCACAGAAGATAAATGATCAGTCGGTGGAGGTGCCAACAACAGATTCCGAAAAGCAAACAACATCTACAGCTTTTAAGATTATTCTACCAGACACGGAAGTATCTAGATTACTGAACAAAGAACTATGGGATAAAAGCATATTTATATATGAGTGAGTTTTTAAAACCTCAATTAAGGAAACCACAAAAACTACTCATAGATGACAAAAATGGATTGGCGGCTGTTGACCCTGATGGATTCACTAATATGTTTGATACTACCTCGTTTATGTATTATACTGTTGATACTATTCCTGTTGACTTTGGTTTGAATGTTAATAACAATTTTTCTGTTTTACATTTCAATGCTCGTAGTTTATTACCAAAACTTAATGATTTAAATTGTCTCCTTAGAAACATTAATAATCTGAAGGTAATCTCCATTAGTGAAACCTGGTTGGATGATGAGACTTCTAACATGGTTAGTTTAGATGATTTTAACTTTATATGTAGTAATAGAAGACTGAGGGGTGGTGGTGGTGTAGGTGTTTACTTAAGAAAGGATGTTGTTTATAATATTCGTACAGATTTGTGTACAGTAAATGATGTATTTGATTGGTTAGTTATAGATATTAGTAATATTGCAGGTAAAGGATTTGACATTATTTTGTTCCATCTATCGTTCACCTAATAATAATTATAATTTTTTTATTCTACAACTAGAAAAATTGTTTATAAAATTGAAACAGGCATAAAACTAAAATTTATATATCAGGTGATTTTAACATTGATATGGCTAAAGATGACTGGTACAAAATTGGTTTTTCTTTCCGCAATTTATTACAGTCATTTTCGTTAGGGCCGTTAATTAATTCACCTACACGTATAACTAAAAATACTTCGACGTTGTTGGATAACATTTTCACTAACAATATTGTCAATCACCAAAAAACTTTAGTGAGAAAAATCGAAAAAACGAATTACAAACATATTAACGCTAAACATACGGTAGAATTTATAGAATATTGTAAAAATTATGGTCTATTACCAACATATAAATATATAAATATATATATATATATTATATATATGTGTGTGTGTGTGTGTGTGTGTGTGTGTGTGTGTGTGGTGTGTGTATTATTTTTAACGCAAGAATCGATGAATCTACCGGTAGAAAAAAAAGTTCAAACAATGTTAGGGCGAGATTATTGGCATAATTTACAACAACAACGAGAGAAAAAATCAATATTTATAATAAAGGATTTTATTGTAATCCGTATTGATAGGAAAGTTATCAACATCGACATCATCATCACCACACTTATGAAAACCAAACAAGCAAACAACTCGTTCAAAGGAGAACAAGCCCAAGACATGCGCGTGACTAACGCGCCGACAACAAAGGCAAGTTCACCTCAACGCTGGCTTGGCCACAAGCATGCTACAAACAAACAAACAAACACACTTCTAAAAATACATGAACATAAAAATAAACAATATATACATATACAATATACGAGCATGTATATACTTATTCGATGCCATCTGTTGCTCAAATTGATTTTACATTATTCAAACATGCGACATGACCTGAAAATTGAAGGCACAAAATTACTCATAAAATAAAAAAAATATATCTAACGACAGAATATCACGAAGGTAAGAAACACGGAAACGTCGGAAAAAGTTCAATCCAGTGGAGACGGTGTATGCGTAGGCGGTGCAATGGAGAAACCATTCAACGCTCTTCCACCATATTCTGCATGAGCATCACACACACACAGCGGTGCAATAATGGGATAATAGTGTGTACTAAAATAAAATATACATAAACCGTATGTTGCATGCAACGCAATCACACATAACCACACTTATGTATACATCCGCTGTTGATACGAACGCACGTACGTACGTATGTATAAGTATATATGTATATATAAGTATATATGTATGTATAAGTATATATATATATGGTCTATGGTCTAAATCCTAATATATATATATATACATATATATATATATATATATATATATATATATATATATATATATATATATATATCCCCCCTTCAAATCAATACGTGTGCAAACGTCCGGGCAAGAAACGCGGTTATTCAATTCGTACACTCAACAATATTCGGTACATTACTTTTGTATATGTGTGAAGTGTGTATGCTTGCTCGGTGTACAACATTGTACAAGCGGAAAAAGAAAGTTCGCAAGACAGGATTGTAAATGATAGGACTATGAAAAAATAAACATTACGCTATGAACGTTTACATTGGTATGTTATGTGCGGTTGGTGATGCGTTTATGTACCGTGTTTCCTCAAATATAAGACATCCCTCAAATATAAGACCTAGCACGTTTTTTGTCTATTTTTCTAATATAAGCCCTCCCTCGAATATAAGCCCTCCCTTTATAATTTCTAGTATGAATCAGCTGACAACAACAAAAACTTCTGTCAAAACCACACCGGAAACGTCAACTGCTGCAAGATTTTTCGTTTTTCGAGGATTTTTAGTTTTTCGAACTGTTTTTCCTCCTTCAAGCATATCCTGAGGTTATAAAGCTGTCAAAGTAAGGGTTGTTTTTTCTATTTAAATAAACTATTTTGTAACATTTTGCCCATATTTAAGATGAGTGGCAAGAGGAAAAGTTACTCTGTCGAATACAAAAAAGGAATTGTGGAAGAATGCAGAGATCAAAATATTACTGCATTTTGCAAAGAGAAGAAGTTGGACGTACGAATGGTTAGGAAATGGCGAGCACAGTATGATGATCTCAATCAAAAGGTTGAAGATGGGCAGGCAAAAAAAAGAAAATGTGGCTCTGGAAATCGTCCATTCTTTCCAGAGTTAGAAGACATCATCTTTGACTGGATTGCTGAGAAGAGAAAACCGTATGGTTGTGCGCAGAGCTGAGATTCAAGCTTTTGCTCTCGAGATGGCTCCTACACTTGACATCCCTCCTGAGGAGTTCAAAGCTTCAAAATGTTGGCTGGATCGCTTTCTTCAGCGGTATGAACTCTCACTACGAAGATCAACAACACTGTTCAAGCTTGAGGATAAAGAAGCTGTCAAGAGAGCTCTCATGTTCAAGTCTTTCATGGATGGTTTGGATTTTTCAAAGTATCAGCTTTCCAACATGATTGTTATGGATGAGACTGCTGTTTACATGGGTCAGGACACTCAAAAGACAGTCGACTTCAGAGGAGCTTCATCAATTTATGTACCATCAACTGGATATGAAAGTGCACGCGTCACCTGCATTTTGGCAATTCGTCTGGATGGGAAGAAAGCTGCTCCACTTCTTATTACCAAAGGAAAGAAAGAAAAGATTGAATGCCAGGGAGGAGTTTATGTCTTGGAATCAGAAAAGGCATGGAGTACGCAGAATGTAATAAGAAAATGGGTGGACCTTATGCTGCCACTTGTTTTAAGAGGAAGTCAACGAGGTCTCCTCATTTGGGACTCTGCAAGCACTCATCGTGCAAAGGATATGAAAAACTTCTTGGCAGAAAGAAGGGTTGATCAGGTTATGATCCCAGCAGGGATGACTGCTTACCTCCAGACCTTGGACATTGCAATAAACAAGCCTTTCAAGGATTACCTCAGACTTGAAATCAGTGATTATATTGAGAATAGGATGTCAAGGAACAAAAATAACAACTTCGTGAAGCCTAATCTGCAGGAGGTAGTCTCTTGGGTAAGGAATGCATGGGGCAAAGTCACTGATAGCTGTGTTGCAAAGGCTCTGAAAGCAGGGTACTTGGACAAAACATCGCCATTTGAAGCGAACTACATCGCAAAACACGATAGATTGGGACCTATGATACTGAAGGAGCTGGAGTCAAATGAAATCTTGGCTGGAATACAAGATCTTGATCTGGAAGAAAATGATATCCCAGAAGATGATGATCTTATTGTATTTGAATAAAATATTATTGTATTTGGGAAAAATAAATGATGTCGAAAAAATTGGCATAATAATATAAGCCCTCCCTCGAATATAAGACCTAGGGCAATTTTTGGGAAAAAATTAATATAAGACCCTGTCTTATATTCGAGGAAACACGGTAAGTATATGGTTGGATGAATGTCTGCTTGCAAGTAATCACACGCCATTTTGTGTATCTGCATGAGTCAGTTTGAAATTTTAAATCAATGTTTTGAAACGCAAAAAAAAGTTCGTTTCGTGATGTTGTGTGTACGCTTATGGTAGATTGCATACAAATTATTTACACAAAAATATGTGGTGGGTGGATAACAATCGATGAAGACATTTTAACACGTAAGCATACACATTTACAAGACAAGCACACACACACAAACACAACACATACACACACACATTTATTATATATATATATATATATATATATATATATATATATATATATATATATATATATATATATATATATATATATATATTTTTCGTGACTGTGCGGTTGATGGAAAATTTTCTCTGTTGTTTTTTGTAATTTTTCCTGTGGTTCTTGTGCGAATTTTGACTTAAAGTTATATAAAAGTTTCAGGAAAAAAATAGTGAATATTAATATATTTATTTAGTTTAGAAATTCTAAGTATTTAATTTAATTTATATAGGTTAAATAAATTACTTTTTTGGATTTAAATTGCAGCGTAGTTGATAGCACCTGTTTATTGTACGCTCTCAGCCTGTGGAGTTAAATTGTTGTTTTGAAAGTTTACTTATACAATCAGTCAGGTAGAACACGATTTGCTCGTAATTGAACTTAAAGTTGCTACATTATGGTTGATAAAGTCAAGAGAACTACCAACAAATCTGCCAAAGAGGGTTCAAATTTGACTCTACAGTGTTTCCATTGTGATTCCTTGTTTCCTCTTCCTGCTGGAGTGTCTGATGAGAGTTATGAATTCATCATAACAGCTAACAATTTAAAATTCTTCTGCGACGCTTGTTTGAAGAAATTCTCTGTGGAGAAACAGTTTTATAAAAAATTAGAACAGAGTAAATCAGAGATGGTAGAAGAAATGAAAAAATTAAATGATGTAAATAAAACAATCATATCTGAAGAGAAACAGTTTCATAAAGAACTTGAAAAGGGTAATTCAGAGATTATAGAAGAAATGAAAAAATTAAATGACGTAAATAAAAAAATCATATCTGAAGTTGTTGCAATTAGAGCCGCTATTGATGGAAATGAAAGCAAACTTACGCATATAGATACATCTGGTGCCAAGCTATCTGGTGAGATTGCTAGTTTGAAGTCTGAATTAAATAGGTCATTTTCCAGTGTCGTTAGTGGTGAGATGAAAAAAGGCGTTCAATCAATTACTCAGGACGTGATAATTGTTCAAAAAAAGTTGCAGGATGTCGTCGATAATAAGGAAAGAGAAGCTAATATAATAATGTTAAATTTGAAGGAAGGATCAGACGACAATGCAAGAGTCTGCCAAATATTGGATCATTTGACTGAAGGGGTATGCGGAGAAAAAAATGTTCTGAAAATGATGAGGTTGGGCAAAAAAAATGACAACGCTATTAGACCAATTTTGATCAAATTTAATAATATTGAAGCTAAGTCACATGTTTTCAACGGCATTAGAAAAATGAAAACTCTGAAAGATGATTTGGCTTGTACTAGATTAAGCCACGATCTCAGTATCGATCAAAGAGCTGTACTTAAAAAGTTGCTCAAAGAAGCCAAGGAGGCGGAGGAGGGTTGCAAACAAGGTTTTTTATATCGAGTGAGAGGAGAGGTTGGAAGGTGGAAAATAGTGCGGTTTCAGAAGGACACAAAATTAAACTAGCAAATGGTAGGTGTGGTTCTATATATGGTTTAATTGGGTTGGTAAAAAAATAATTCTTGTGCTTCGTGGAGAAATGTTATTCATGGTAAAACTCAAATTAACAAAGTGGTGATTGGGTTGTTGAATGTGAGATCAATTGCGTCTAAGGTGAATGGTATTCATGGATTGATATGTGATGGGCTTGATATCTTGGTGCTTACTGAGACTTGGCATGGTGTGGTTGGTAATAATTCAGTTCGGTTGGCTATGCCACCTGGGTTCTGGTATGTTGATTATGTTAGGCAGCACGATCCAGGTCATGGTGGCTTAATTGTATATTTCCGTAAAGATTTTGGATATAAAAAGTTAGTCTTGCCATTATTTGCCACATTTGAGGCTGTTTCCATCAGGTTTTCGACTAGTGGGTATCAGTTTATTTTACTTGCCATTTACAGACCGGGCTCTGCACAAATTTCTTCTTTGTTTTTTGATGAACTGATATCTGTTTTAGAATATGTTACGATGTTAAATGCCAATATTTTGATGATGGGGGATTTCAATGTGCATATTGAAAGAGTTAATGACATACACACAGTCCGTTTGAATGAAATACTTGATGCATTTCAAATGATCAGTCATGTACATGAACCAACTCACGAGCAAGGTGGTATTCTTGATCTGGTTATTAGTTCAAGCAATTTTCCGATTTTGGGAGTTGAAATATTTCCAAGTGGAATATTTTCAGATCATGGTTTTGTAAAGGTTGAGGCATCAATTGCTCATAGATGTGTAACAACCAAACAGACAGTAAGATCGTGGAGAAGTGTGGATGAAGATCAGATTGTTCAGTCAATTGCAAATTCTCCAATATCTGGACCATGCAAAAGTGAAAATGTTGAGAATGAATTAAAATTGTTCAATATGGAACTAAAAGGCATTGTTGACCGATGTGTGCCGCTAAGAGTGATTTGCAAAAGAATTAATAGAAATGTATCATGGTTTGATGATGATTGCCTACGGGTCAAACGATATTGCAGAAAACTTGAGAGATTGTATAGAAGAAGTTTATCAAATGTTCATCGTGAAAATTGGCTTGGTTCATTGAAAACAAAATACAAATTATATTCAGATAAACGCTGTGGGTATTGGAACAATTTGATAAAAACCTGTGGCAACCAAAAGGACCGGTGGCGAATTATAAATAAAATCTTATGCAATGATCGAAGTGAAAATTTATTGGATGCTAATGTCAATCATACAGCTGGTGATTTTATGAAATTTTTCACAGATAAGATTGCAAAGATTGTGCATTCTGTTAATTCATCTAGTGTTTCAACCTCGTTATTAGAAGATAGAGAGTCACCAACTGTTGCATTGACATCATTTCCTGAAATCGCTGAGGAGGACCTTGTGCAGATTATACTTGACTCTCCGTCTAAAACTTGTTCACTTGATATCATGCCAATACACATTTTTAAAAAATATCTAAAGTTTTTTATAAGTTTTCTAACTAGTTTCATAAATCTCTGCTTAAAAAAAGGCATAGTGCCAGACTATTTCAAGCATGCCACAGTTGTTCCGATTCTGAAAAAAGTCGGCAGCGATGACGGGGAAATTGGAAACTACAGACCAATTTCTAACCTACCATTTCTATCAAAGGTGCTGGAGCGTGTTGTAAATGGGTTTCTACTGAAATATTTAACAGACAACGATCTTATGCCAAGGTATCAATCTGGGTATCGACGGTTCCATTCCACCGAAACAGCTTTGTTATATGTTTTATCAAGTTTGTTTGCTGCAGCTGAGGTTCAAAACATATCGGTACTATCATTCCTAGATATGTCAGCAGCGTTCGATTGTGTGGATCATGACATGCTTATAAAGAGATTGGAGTGCAGTTATGGTGTTCTTGGAGTTGCCCGTGACTGGTTCAGGTCATATCTCAAAAATCGTACACAACAGGTCGCTTTTAAAAACACAGTGTCAGATGTATCGTTGGTCTCATCGGGGGTGCCGCAGGGATCTGTACTGGGACCCATCCTGTTTCTGCTTTATACATCAGATATAATAAAAATAATCAGTTCCCACGGATTTGTTTGTCATGCCTTTGCGGATGACATCCAGGTGCTGATCACCGGTTCTCCGAGATCATTTGTAGATGAAATAAACAGATTTAATAAATGTATGTCGGACGTTGGCCGTTGGATGTCCGATAATTCATTGAAGTTAAACCAATGTAAGACTCAGTTCCTCCCAGTTGGGACATGGCAGCAGTTATCGAAGATGAATGTCACTTCAATCAAAGTAGGAGATACAAACATATCCTTTAGTACAACAGCTGTCAATTTGGGGATTCTGCTGGATAATGAGCTATCTATGAAAGACCACATCAGGATGATTTCAGCCTCAGCCATTGCTCATCTTAGAAATTTATATCGAGTCAGACATTTGCTGGATAGATCAACTCTGGAGGATCTGGTCCATGCGTTCATAACATCACGACTGGACTACTGCAACAGTTTGTTTTACGGTTTGCCTAATAGATCAATTGACATTCTTCAGTCAGTTCAGAACAGGGCTGCAAAACTTGTAACTGGCAAATTGAAATTAGACCATGTAACTCCAATATTGAATGAGCTTAACTGGTTAAAAATTAAGAAAAGAATAATTTTTAAAATTGCAGTGATTGTGTTTAAATCCTTGAATGGAATGTCACCGGCTTACATCTCAGATAAATTTTCCATGAAGGCATCTACAACTTGTTTTCATCTAAGATCAGATAATATGAATCTTTTGGCGGTCCCAGCTAGGCATCTACGAATAGGTGCGAGAGATATTGCGGTCGCAGGTCCGACAGTCTGGAATGACCTACCAGTTTCATTAAGAAGATCTGGAATTAACTTTGTGACATTTAAAAGGGAATTAAAAGCATACTTATTTTCTGTGGAAAAACAATGAATTTGAATATTTTGATTTATATCAATCATGCACAGTTATTTTGTTATTTTATTTTTGATGGCGCTTTTGAAATTATTAATTTGCGCTATACAAATGTTTCTAAATATATATATATATATATATATATATATATATATATATATATATATATATATATATATATATATATATATACTTTTTTCTTATAATATTTGCTTCCTATTTTCATAATTTATTCAAAAAAAATAAATTTCCTGAAGTCATGTATGTCCTATCATTCTAACGACGACATTCCAACAATATTATGCCATCTTTCTGTAATAAATTAAGCTGTCCGTTAGTAAGAAAAAAAACAACAGCAACAAACTGCAAATAAGGATAAAGAAGTAAAATTGCTGCCAGACAGTGCAGAGCATTATGTGATGACAGGAAAACGTCAGAGTCCGTAATGAAGTCATTGTTCAGACGTTTAAAATTAAGAAGGCTCACTTCTTCGTCAGCTCATTAGCTGAAAATATAAAAAACAGAAACAGAAAATGAGAATTATTTTACTGGGATGTTGGTGGGGCCTAACAGTTGTCCAAACATTTTAAATCGCGTAACATTCATTATTGGCATAGTTATAATTACGACTGGAAAAAGGTGTCGATAATTAAATTAAATTTTAAATAAAGTAAAATATTTATTATAGTCTATTTGAATGAAATAATAATGGCCACCTAAAAATCAAAGCAGCAGCATTGAAGTGATCATAACATCACCACCAAACAACAATCATTATCGTCGTCATTCTCATAACCTACATGTGCTGTGCAGTTAAAGTAGAAGAACCATGAACAAGGCATAAGAGTGGCAGTGAAGAAAAGAGCGAACACAAAAATAATAAGAACAAGAAGAATAAGACATTTGTTATTTGATCTATCTACAGATCAAGCAAGAGATAATTCTGCATTTGCGAGCGAGTTTAACGAACAATAACACGAACATACTAAATAAAAGATAAAATTAGAAGTTGGATAATGGAAAACTTGAATGCTAAGCTTCTATTATCGCATGCTTCAAGAAGAGAAGTTACTGAGATGTTTTATTTCAACAAAACCATTCAAACATTTTCATGTTTTCAAACTTAAAAATAGTGTAACAATGATTATTAAGTTACATATAAATAAATAAAATAAATGCTTACACGTTTCTACCGTCTTGAAAATAGAAGCAAATACGCATCCGATTATCAGTAACAATACGAACACAAACACTGAACCACATCAGCACTGACGACAATACTAAACTACAACAACAGCAGCAGCAGCAGCAGCACCTAGGTTCACCAACAAACAACAAAAACAACAATTAATTCAACGATGAGCTTCACAGTTAACAAAAAACCTTGAGGAGTATAAAAACCTGTCAAAATTGAAAGTGGGTACATAACCATCGATGCATTGGTGTCAACAGCAACAATCATATCATGTGTGCCAACCATAACGAAATAACAAAGATTGAAAAAAAAAACATAAAATCACATCATAACCGCCAATATCATCACTCTCAACAACAGCAACAATAACATCACCATCAACATCAAACCCACCATTCACGTCATCATCTCGTGACACTCTTAAATAAGTAAATCTCTTGGTTAGCAGATGAATGCAACACAATTGAACAAACGATCAAAGAAACAAAGAAACGAAAACAAATAGATTTTATAAATTTGAAAAAACGAATTATATTTCATTATTTTGGAAAGTCAAGGTTTTCTATCGAAAAAAAGTTGAGAGGACGATGATAGGCAACTTCACGGTAAATATCGGTGCTTATTCGCTGTGAAGAGGACAAATAATGAGGAGTACACCGAACTATATAATATTTTTGCATTGAATTAAAATACTGAAACACTCAGGCGATGTGGTGGGACACTGCAACACACACTGCACTCATTGCAAGCACTCGCCGTCATGAGAATGACTCCTCCATTAAACGGTTCAACAATTCAAATTCATGCCGACACGCTGAACGCAAGCGAGCAGAAATTTTTTAAATAAACATTCAGACGATATTATAACGACGAACGCGTATAAAAACATTGGGAAAAGTATTTACATTGAATTAAAAAACAAAGACGAAAAAATTTGCATGCTGTGTTTGTATCGGTGCAAATGCTTAACACGCGTGTTCGTCTCAAGAGGAGGTTTGTTGGCAAGAGAGAGAACATAATGGGAAATAATTATATTTATGAACACGAATGAACACATGTGCACGAGTAAGAAAATATACTATTTAGCCTATTTATGAAGAGAACTGATCTACAACAAACCTGTGTGAGAAGTGTACCTTATAAAAATATCAATAACAGCAACGAGGAGGTTAAGGCACACGCACGCATAATGCATTTCAGTGTGCACGCCAACAGATGTTGAATTTAAAATTGAGAGAGTTATTAATTCACCACAACATCTCATCGCCATCGTCGTTACTACCTTACTGTCATCTTCAAATACGATACAACATCAGCATTACAAAAGTTGCAGTCCTCACAACCATAATTGATGTTGTGATGGCCATTAAAGTTGTGACCGTTGTGATGGAACGTTACGATGGATGTCGGAAAAACGAGTGATACATTTTTTGAGGCAATGAAACTCATTGAAAGTTGGAGAAGCAAATGAAAACATTGCATCACTGACGCTAAAAAAAATCATCGTGACGATCAATCACATTACAGTAAAAAAATTAAAAAACGTTTCATATATTCTTTCGTTTTTTTATATGTAAAAATATTTATTAATTATCGCTACTGACTATTGATCATTGCTATCAACATTATAGTTATTATTGTTATTATTATTTTCACTATTTTAAATTATTGTTATTATTGTAACTAACATATTACCTAACAAAAGGAGATAAGTAATGAGAAAAATAGTTAATAATTAAAATAGTTAATTAAAATAGTTAATAATTGTTACTGGCTAGGAATAAATAAATTTTTATTATATTGATATTTCAAGCAAGTAAATTAAAGTTCAATTGCATATTTCAACATTAGCATTGTAACCCAAGATAGTCAACATTTTCAAAATGTTTAATGGCAAGCGTAAACCCCAAAGACGAGCAGATGTTTTCTTCACACAAGCACGCAAATGTATGCACGCACACACATCACACATGCATGCACACACACACATCACACATGCATGCACACACACACATCACACACACACACAACGCAAACATCACACATGTTACATGCACATACGCATAACACGTGAATGTGAGTTGCACATACACTACACACACGCATGCACACACTCAAACACACTCAAACACATACAAGCACACACACATATAAACATACACACGCGCACAAGCAACAGACATGAATATAAACAACATTGACATTGAAGCATAGCATATGCTCGAAACTGTACAAAGCACACACGCACGCAAACACACAAACACACATACACCTAATTGTAAATGCATTCGAGGGATGGATGCCTTGATCGATCGAGCGTTGATGCAAATACTGAATGAAAATGTATCATGCAGATTTGGATAAAATAGTGTTTTTTTATGTTTTAACAATCAAGAAATAACAAATTATAATACACGCATTGCCTTTATTATAACCACGCTCGTGAGAATATAACTGACCAAGTGAAGATGACTGAAATGACCAATGACTGTGAATGTGAACCTTAAAAAAGCAATACTTATAATCAGAGGTTCATTTTAGAAATGTATTTAAAACGATTTTTAGAAACAATCCATCAACAAAAGTTACAAAAAATCATAGTGAAGAGGAAGTATTTTTACTTTTCCTTTACAAAATCAGACCCTGGAAGACGTAATTTGTCATTTTGCATGTCTGTTACGACATGCAAAATGACAAATTAATGAAATTAAAAGTGAATAGAATAAAGTCAGGTAATGAGAATGAGTTATATATATAAAACAAAATTATAAGTTATTGAGTTAATTTTTTAGAATAAGCAAACAGAAACACAGCACGTGAACGAGCAAACGAGAAGCCCCTGTTAGGAAATAAATAGAGTTAGGTCATTATTGAAAGACAATTATGAAAGAACTCATGATTGGATGATCAATTTGTATTGTTGATTTGAGAACATTCTCCGAATTTGAAGTTAACAATTGATTTTTAAAAATCTAATTATAATAGATATTTTGATATTTAAAGTTGAAAGGAAAATATCGTGTACAAAACAAACTATAACCATTCAGTTAATAAAATTTCATCTCTAATTATGAAAAACAACTAAACGAGCAAGCCAGAAACGATATTAGACCGTAGTCACTTGTGTACTCATATAAATGCAAAACTGGTGGGTTTGGGCATCAAAACTCTAAATACATCGGGATGACAACAGCCAAATTATCAAGAAGGCTTACATGCATGTTTAGTCAGAAGCAATAAAGAATCACCTGAAAGAGAAACACAATACGAAAATCACTAGAGAAATATTTGACAATAACGTAGAAATAATTCACTACAACAACAATCCACACAATCTAAGGATTGCAGAATCTTAGCTCATCGACGTCAAGCAATAAATATTCTACAACACGATATTGGAGTCGTACCGACTAACAAAGTCAGAATTCGAACAAATTCACTTTATGAAGACACTAACAAAGTCAATAACAAAGTCACTAAAAACCTATATAAACAGACACACAAAACAAAATCTATATTCAACATTGATGATAACAAATGATTGTTGAAAAAAAGTTTTTTTTAATTTTTGTTGAAATGTACATAAATATTTAAACCAAAATGCAAAAAATGAATAAAAATTTTGTTTATGAACTGAACAAACTTGATAATGAGCTGAAATTCGTAGTATGAATAATTGAAAAACAACGCATGCAATGCTGTGATATTAATAAACAACTGTATATATATATATATATATATATATATATATATATAGTAAAGTATATACATATATATAAATATATATATATATTATCTATGATCAGAAACATGCCTATATCTGAAAAGATACATACACACGTAAATATATATATTCACACGTACGCATATGTATATATATATATATATATATATATATATATGCGCAATTATAATCTGACAGTTATGTTATGTGACGTGATGAGCCAGCGCATGAACTTAGCTTAGTAAAAAGATGTTGCCTCAAACGATCGTAAACATACGGAGATCGAATGTATCGAGTAAGAGGTCCCCATAAAATTACGATTGCGATTTGTTTCAAACATCGTTAATGCAACTATACAGTGATATTTAAATTTTACTGAAACGATGCGTATGTTAGCAAAATGATCCATAAAATTTTCGAATAATTGTCATTAAAGAGTAATATATTAGAAATGGATACTCCTACTCCAACTGCATACGTAAGTTGTTTTTTAATTTGACAAATAAATTAATTTGTTTGATAAAAACATTGTCCATGTGTCTAAAAAATAAATATTTTAAACATAGGAAGGGTTTGGGATAGATGGTACCGATGATAAAGTTGATTATGAAAAAGTGCTTGTTTTCATACAAGAAAATAGACTTCATCAAGTTGGAGCAACAGCTAACGTGGCTCGAAAAAGGTTAGAAGCGGAAGGAAAATTGAAAAATTTGGATGCAGACAAGTCGAACAATGAAAAATTGCAGCCCCAAAAATCAGAAAACGCCAACGAGTCAGCAGATCCCCAGGAAGATAAGTCAAAAACTAAAAAAATTGGAAACTTATTCAAACTTTATACGAGAACAATAGCTTTAACGAAAAAGAAAGATCCACCGAAAAAAGATGACGAAAAAAACACAGAAAACAAAACAAAAAATGAAATGAAGAATAAAACCGATGAAACATTAAAAGAGAAAGATGACAACGCAACTCCTATTAAATCAATTCCTAACACTCCAATATCATTTCAAAATAATGATCCAAATAAAAGCGAACACACAACTGAAAAAGATCTGCAAGACACTGTTTCGAATACGACCCCTTCAAAAACGCCCACAACGGAACTCCAGTTTAAGGCAGATGATAAAACATCGGAAGATGTAAAAAAGGCACAAAAATTGAAAACCTTTGGAACTATAATGAGATTTTTTAATAAGCCACCACCGAAAAAAATAGCAAACACTGAAATTCCTACTGATGAAACAGATTCTAAAATTGAAAATTCCGAAGGTATAAATACCGTTCAGTCAATAAATATAAATTCCAAAAATGAACTAGAAAAAAAAGACTCAAGTGAAACAAACACAAAAAATGACGATAAATCTGACGATTCAAAAAAAGAGGCTGCTACAAAAAAAGATAACGTTGAAACTGTTGAAACGACCGGTGCTAAACAAACCGATCGTAAAGATGCCAACGAAAACTCAAAAAATTTAAAAAATGACAAAAAATCAGATGATATAGAAAAAGGTTACGCTATAAAAAAGGATAAAATTGAAACTGTTGAAACGACGGGTGGTAAACAAACCAATCGTAAGGATGTCATTCAATCAGAAAATGAAAATTCAAGAAACATAAAAAATGATAATAAATCGGATAATAAACAAAGAGATGCCCCTGTAAAAAAGAGTAACGTTGGAAATGTTGAGACATCAGAAGCTAAGCAAACGGATCATATAAATGATACCTTCGATAAACTACCAAAAAGCAATCGAGAAACTGAATCACCTCAATTAGGTGACAAGGTGAATAATAACAAGCAGAGCATTACCAACGGTTCTAAAACTGTAAATGATTTAAAATATTCAGAACAAGATTCAAATACGGTAACGGATCTAACTAAAAGAAATGATTTTAAAAATTCATCAACTACAGAGAAAAACGATTTGATTACTGAAGCGAATGAAATAAACAAGGATACTATAACAGATATGAGTTTAGAGAACGATGGTGGAATGAAAAAGAACAGCAGTAATTTAATTAAAACTTCATCACTTGTTAAAGAAAAAGAAGCAGATATCCCAGCAGAACAAGCGAGACCAGAGCAATTAAAAAGTAATATACTGTCCGAAACAAGCAATTCAACAAACTCAGATGAAAGTGAAAAACACAAAACAGTGAATTTATTTCAGATGTCTAAAAATGCAAATACAACTGAAATATCTAGAAACTCAGATAAAATTGAAGTAACCGTAAATCCCGATAAAACCGAAATACCTAAATACTCTGATAAAATTGAAACACAAGATGAAACAAGAAATGAAAAAACCAAAGACAAGCAAAACGCTCAAAGAGTAAACAATAATTCAGAAGCAAACATAAAAAACGTAGAGGCGAAAGAAGAAAAAAAATCGGAAGCGTCAGTAAAATTAGAAGAAAAAAACAAAAAGTTGGAAACCAATGAAAAATCAGACAATAAAGCGTTAAAAAATTCAACGAAACCTGAAAAACAAAATGAGGCAGAAATAATCACAAACACAGAAAACAAAAATTCAAATGTCGAGGAGAAAACAAAAATTGACATTGATCAAAAAAAAAACAAGAACCATCATTCACTTGAAACAAGAGTTGATGTCAATAACTCTGAATCAGACAAAAATTCAAATAAGCTAGATGATTCGAGGTGTGAATTTGATTTAAGAGCCAATGAATCTACAACAATAAAAACAAAAGAAAATATTCATTTGGACACAACATCTCCAGATCAATCAATTACCGCAGATAACTCTGGAAATGAAAATAAATTTGAACTACAGAAAAAACCTAAACCTAATTTAACAGCAAACGAGTTTACAACAATAAAATTAAATGAACAAAATCGGATTCATACAGAAAAAAAAGAATCATTAGATTCAACCAACATCTCTAATAATTCAATAACAAAAAAAAATTCCACAATAGAAGAAAAATTTGAACCTACAAATTTGAATGATAATAAATCTGAAACAAATGGAGAAAATGCGAGAAAATTTATAGAAAGCAAAGCAGGAGCAAATGAGTCAGAGAAAAAACAGAAAGACAACGAAAAAGAAATAAATTCACTTTCTCTAACTAAAAGATCTGAACTTGATAAAAATCAATTGAAAATTAGAGCAAAACTATCAGATTCTGACAGAAAAGTAAGCATTTCAAAATTAGTTGAACCGAAAACAATGCAAAATGATAGTACAAATAAAATCAAGAACAAAGAGTCACCTAAAGTCTTAAACAATGACAGTCAACTGTTAATGTCAGAAAATAAAAAACGTCTTTCAGTTTCTAGAACAGTGAAACCAACCTCAGAAATAAATGTACCGAAACCTCATGATAACCGTAAAACAAGTTTAACAAGTTCAACTATTGAATCAAGAAAATCTGTGGAAATAAAAGACAGCAAAAATAAAACAACTAAAAACTGGAGTGAAAAATTAGAACCAGAAACAGAAAATCCAGTATTCAAAGATGATAAAATTTTAGCGAGCATAAACGTCGAGGAATTAAACAAAATTGAATCGGAAACTTTCTCGGACAAAAATGTGGTGACAGAAGAAATTATAACCCCAAGCAAAAAGCCAATAAAAGAAATCGTAGCAATAAAAGAAATAGACAATGTTCTCATCATAAAAACAGAAGTCAAAACAGAAAATGACTTAATGAGCCTTTACAATGTTTCATATATAAGAAAAAACGATATAGCCAACAGTAACCAAAAAACTTTTGTGAACGAAGCTAAATCGAAATCGGACACTACGACAAAATCAGTAAAAAAAGAAACTCCCTTTGTAGAAATGGACGATGATGATAACGACAGCGATAAGATAGGGGTAGGTGATGTGACAAATAAACAAGAAAACGAAATTAAAAACAACTTAATCGATCATGAAAAACTAATTCAAAAAACCAAAAGTTTACAAAAAAAATTGACCAGCAACGAAAAAAATAGTGTAACATCTAATAAATTTGCCGAAAAAAAACAGTCCGAAAACGATAAAAAGTCATTTGAAAAATCCGCTTTAAAAGCAAAACAAAAAACTAACTTAGAAAAAGATAGTCCAATAAGTGAAGAAAACTGGCAAGAAACAAACAGTGAAATATCTATGAGTGAGTGGTATGAAACAAGAAGCGACTTTTCAGGCTTTCATAATGATATTGATGAATATAATCAAATGAAAAACAAAGATTATGCAAATGTAAAAACTACTCGCCAAAAGATTAATAACTCGGGACTATCTAAAATACCAATTCCAACAAAAATTGCTCAAATAAAAACTACTACATGCGTAGCGGTACAGACTGACTCACAACAGAGTTTGAATATCATGACTCGACCCTCTAGTCATGAAAGTCTTTCTCAAATTTCACCAAATTACAAAAGAACTGATCCACAGTCGTCAAGAAGAGAACCTGTTTCGACTAAGTCAACAGCTAAAAGTCGTCCCCCAATAAAAATAATTGTTAGTAAACCTGTTGACATAGACACTATAGGATTTTCAAATATTTCAAATTTGAAAATAAATAAATCTGACGCGAAATTTAAAAAAAAAATTAGCCAAACAATAGACGGACCTTCACGACAAAGTCGAAGCAAGTTGCCACGAAAGATAGGAGATCGCAGCGACAGAAGAATGCACGGATCTGATCAATTACTCGATCGACAACTCACTTCCGACGGCAAAAGAAAAACAAATTTATCAGCTGATGTACTAGATTCAGACTCGCGATACCAAATAACCCCTGCACTAAAAAGAAAAGCTAATTTATCTGCCGATATTTTCGAATCCAAATTTCGTCGCACGTTGTCACCCAACTTTGAAAGAAAAGAACATTCAGCAGACCCTATAGACAAAAAAAGAATAAATTACATAAATTCTATCACGACATCCTTTTCTAAGCCGCATACAAACAGCCAGACAGGCAAGAGCACTATGAAATTACCTACAAGAATAAAAAGACCCGTTTCAAATTCACCTTCAAGAAGAATGACATCTGAATCTTCAAAGGCTTCGGTTAAAAGATCAAATGATGAATTTAAAAATAAAGATCACACAGTATTTAAAGATCCTTGCCGATACAATGTTTGCAAATCAAGACGCTGTACGTGCCTGAATCATTCAGCTGAGGATTTGATGAATTTCAGCAATGCATCTTCTATTTTGAAAATGACTTTTGTACCTCCGAGCAAAAAACCGAGTTGGCGGATATAATTAATTACGCAAAATTTGTTAACGAAAATAATTTATAATTAATAAAATAAATAAATATTGTAATATACGCTTTATATCATTTCGGTGCTATTGACAATGGCGGTCAAACAGTTAATATTAATGAACTGTTAGTGCTTAATTGATGGCTCAGCTGGACAAATATTCCTATTTTTATTAAAATTCCGCTAATGCCTTAAGATTTTTTTATCAATCTGAACTTGAATTTTTTGAAATGCTGTTGCACAAATTTTTTTTTTATTACAAATAGACATCAGCGTTATCACGTTGTACATTTGACGTCTGAATGTTTCATCAACATATATAATACATAACTGTTAACTTCTTCAATGAACTGTGCAGTGATGAGTTCAACAGGAAACTTTATTCAGTTCAGGCTTATATAACTGATTGACAATATGCTGTGCTTTTATTAAATGGGAAAATTTTTAGGAATGATTTAAAAAAAATTTCATAAAATGAAATCTATAACAAATATTATTAACTTAATTATCAAACTTAAAATAATAATGATCAAGACTTATTACTGCAACCATTAATTATTACAAGTTCATAATACTGTTTTTACGTTCGTGATATGATATTAAATTACAATTGATTTTAATATATATTAATGTTTTCATATTACCTTAATTTTATATTTTTTTAAATTGGTTATCAGGTAGCTTTTGGATAATTATGATTTTTTGATAACTTTCATGACGTTTTTTAAAATAAATAATTTTTGAAATATGAAACAGATGATTCCACAAATAATTCTGTATAATTAAAAACAAGCAAATAGCAACATTTTGGAAAAACTATTGATTCGCTTTATAACATGCTCATGCTTTGATAGTAGTACCGGATTGCAAAAGAAAAAAGATTGTTTTCAAAAACGAGTGAAGGAACTAACTAATTCACATAAATAATCAACTAATTCATAAATAATGATCTAAATTTTACCTGAAGTAATTAGAAAGTGAACATCAAGTAAAAAACTAACTTGAAAATTCTTTTTAGTTGGTCATCAACGTCGTTTCCAGGAAACAGTGGCCGTCCAGCATTTGCTAATTCTAACAAAATTTGTGTTTGGAAAATAAGAAAATTGGTAAAACATGCAACCAAAACGAAAATGTGAAAATTTAAGAATTATTTTGAATAAAAATCATATTCAATAATTATTCTGATTAAAAACTATATTTAAGAATTACTTTAAATAAAATCATATTGAGCATTTTGACACAGTAGCTCAGAACTAGATATAAAAAAAGTTATTACAATAATGTAGTATTAGTGCTGGCTATAGAACTGGTGAATCATATATTGAAAAAGAAAATAAAATAAAATTTCTTAACGGTTTTATTTCTTATAAGAACAAAAAATAAAAGCTGTATGGCAATCTGTGCTCGTCAAAAAGACGTTACAACAGATCCCCTAGCAGCAACACTGAATGAAGATATATAAATACACGTTATGAGGACCTGCAAAAATGCAGCCAGCAGACCACATGTCGATTGAGGTTGAATACAACTTTGCACCAAAGAGGACATCTGGCGGTCTGTACCAGAGTGTAACAACCTGTGTGTGGCCGGTTTATTTCAGCTAGGTGTTAAATCTTTTTTTCATAAATATACTTGCTCCATTTACAAAATTTAATCATTTTCCAAATTCAAAATCTCAGTTGGAAATAACGAATAAAATTAAAATTAGTATAAAAATGTTATATAGTATAAATCTAAAAATCAAATATTTGGTTGACTATGGCCAGTTAAAATATAGCAACATGAAGTAAGCATGACATGACAAATTATACCATAAAATAAGATTTCCTTCATAATAAAAAGACGATAGGAAATAAAGTTTTCAGTTGATAGCCAAATTTAAATACATTTATCCACTCAAAAATCGATAAATATGATAAATTAATCACGGCACACTAAAAATTTTAAAACAATATGTAGATTATTGAGGCAAAATAAATATAGCAAATTAATTGAAAATCTAAAAATATTTGAAAACTTTAAGAACACCTCAGCAGAGTAGCATCTAACTGGTATGCCAAAAGCCCTGGCCAATCCAAAATCTGCAAGTTTCAGCTCTCCATTCTTTAAAAAATTTAATTTCATTATATTAGATTTCCTACATAAAATCTAGAGTATACATGCGAATAAATTCTATTTAATTAATAATATAAATGCCTCAACTTATTCAAATGACTCTCATAAACAACACACGTTTAGACGACATTTTCCCCGAGATCGGGGGTTGCCGTTTGGCTACCTATGATGAAACCGAAATACCCCTCGACGCCATCCACATCTGTCACTCGCCTCAGTATCACGCAACCCCGCTTTCACCCTGTCCTTCTCCACCTGCTCTCTCCATCCCAATCGCGGACGACCCCTTCCTACCACTCCTTCAACCTCAAACTCCAACGTTCGCCTAATCCCGACCCTTTCATCCCTTCTCAACAAATGTCCATACCACCGCAATCTCGATCTCCTTATCAATGTCACAATGTCCTCATTCATTCCCATCATTTACATCAGCTCTGTACTACTCCTCCTATCCTTCACTTTAACTCAACACATCATCCTCACCATAGCTCTTTCAGCCCTCTGCAGTACACTTTCCTCCTCTCTCCTCAACACCCAAGTTTCACCACCATATACTATCGCTGCTCTCACACATGCTTTATATACCCTCCCTTTCATCTTCACTGACCATTTCTTTCCACACAATACCCCACCCAGTTCCCTAAATTTCATCCATCCTACACGAACTCTAGCCGTAACCGCGCTCAAACATCCTCCATCCGCGTTCAGCTTATCCCCTAAGTAAACAAAGCTTTCCACTCTTTCAATACCACCACTCAACCCCGTCCTTGCGTCCGTCCTATTAATCACACCATGAACACATTTCTTACATTTGAACGTGCCTTCCACCTTTTTCAGTGCCCCCTCACACCACTACATCTCTTATGCACCCATTTCTGACATCCTATACACAATACCGAGTTAGCCTTCACTCTCCTGTCACATACCCCACAGGGGTCTATTTTACTTATCACTCGCTCCCCACCTTCCCCACTCACCATTACCTTTGTCTTACCAATATTAACTTTTAACCCTTTCTTTTCAATAACACTTTTCCATCTGTCAAATTTTAACTGCAATTCTTCCATGCTATCAGCCATCAAGACTAAATCATCTGCATACAAAATCTCAAATAACAACCCCTCCATTATGTTTCCACACATAACATCCATCACAATTGCAGACAGAAACGGTGATAACACTGATCCTTGATGCACTCCTACCTTAACACTAAAAGCGTCCGACATCCCCCTTCCAACCCTCACCTTTGTCTTTGCCCCTTGTCTTTGCATCACAGCTTTAACAAGTCTCTCATTCACTCCTTTCTTCCTTAACGCCCATTCAAATAACTCTCATATAAAAAATTAATTAAAAAATAATATTTATAGTAAGTTTTGAAGCAAATTTACAGTAAAATAATATTATAATGTTAACATTCCATGAATTATAATAAAAATCCAAATAACTTTATTGATTAAAAGATTCTGAGGTTTCAGATCTCTGTGTAGAACATTTCTCCCATGACAAAAAGCCAGCCCCTTCAATAGTTGGTACATGAAGGACTGCCAAGTGGTAAAGAAAATAAAATTAAACACTCCAAACCAATCAAACTCATTTTAATATCAATCAACCAAGTGTAAATAAATTGTCCAAAAATAAATAAATGAAACAGAATAAATAATATTTTATAATTTATAATTTTTTTTATATTATATTATAATATTTTAATAAATTGTTATCTGCATGAAAAAAATGCGATATTTCTAGTGGAGATGAAACCTTGACAGTGTCCGGATCAATCTCCCCGTTGCAGCTGTCGAAGTATTTTTTAAGGTCTTGATCAGAATATTCGAATACCAAAGTTAACTTTTTCTCACTGTGCAACACATCACACAACCTGATCGTGAATCCATTTTATTACAACTATTACCTTTTAGATTATTATTATTATTATTATCAACATCATCATTATTATCATTAACATTATTATCATTATTTAAAATTATTATCGATATATTTTGCAGTTTAATTTGGAAATCTGACCTAACAATATTCTTGTGGTTCAATTCTTTGAGCAAACAAATTTCCCTCAAGGCAGAACTGGGTACACCCTGATGTGATTTAAAAGTAAATTAAACTAAGTGAGAAAAAAAATTACACTTAAACAAAATTCATGAAAAATCAATTGAAAAAATCAAGCAGTCTATAGCTTAATTCATGCTTTTTTAAATGAACATAAGCAATTATTGGTGAAAAATGTACAGAAACAACTTTCAAAACATTATTTTATTAATAAAAAGATAATGAGCTTAATCATTATCAAATTGTGTTTGAGACTTTGTTTTTTTATTTGGCACTTAAAAATTCTAAACAATATAATGTCGTTGAATGATGATATTTTTATTGAGAAAATACAGTAGAACATTGGTTGTGAATGAAGATGGGATTGGATTCAATTCTCCATTGAACGGACATAATTCTTCTACGAACATTATCAAACTGATCAAATCATCAAGTCAAGTTTAGATCCAATAAGTGA
>NW_008705254.1:6140780-6165433 GCF_000326865.2 Helobdella robusta
GTAATATAAGATATATAATATATATAATATTTGATATTTTAATTTATTTAAACACCAAGCATTACCTCATCATCATCATCCAGTCTTACTCTCTTCAGAGCAACTATCTCTTGAGTTTCACGATTTTTCGCTTTGAAGACTGTTCCATAAGTGCCTGGACATAAAATAAACAAATCAATTGGGGATGTATATACATAGTATCTTCTAATCTCTAATAGTCTAATCTTCTAATCTAATAGATAAATTAACATTAGAGTCTAATCTATCTATCTATTGCTATTCTATCTTTATGTAAATATATGTAACATTGTAACTTTTTTATACTCTATATTATGCTTAATTGCCCATTATCAAGGAGATATAATTGGTTTTTTTTAGTTTGTTGTTTTTTAATAAATTTAATTAAATTTAAATAATCAATGAACAAGAACCATTAATGCCCTAATTGAATATTGGATTTTTGTATGGGTTTTTTGTTTATTAATTAAATTAATTACAGTTGATAATTAATTAATTATTTGTTAATTAAATTATTAATTTAATGAAAAATTAATTTTAATGGAAAAATATTAAAATAAGCCGGCGAAATGATATGAAAATTCGTTTATTGATATAATTAAAGAAGATCATCTATTGAGATGAAAGAAAGTAAAAATGCGATAAATTTCAACACTCATGAAACCCCGGACTCACCTTCGCCGATCTTCTCCAGTTTTTCGTACTTTTGCATAATTGTAATGATTAAAAATGAATGTAAATAGTAGAGGAAATTTAAAAGGTAATTTGACTCCGTCGTTCGTGCATCGAGAAAAACAATCTATTTTACTTAATTTTTTTTACGTTACATTTTAAACAGCATTTATTTAATTCCATATTTTTTTTGTCCTTATTATGCAGCTCTCAGAAACGCAATCGCTCACAAATTGTTCTTCATTCACGATATTTGGCTACAATGTGGCGACAAGAAGGTTCTATATCTTAAACCCATAAAAGTGTGTACTTCCAAACGCATGGATATGCACGCGCAAGTACCCCTTGCGTACAAGTTAACAACAGTTTGAAATTTAATGAAATTTAATGGTGACTGGATTCGAGCCAGGTCAGCATGCAACACCGAGCAAGATGAGTTAGACTCCTAAAGCTCAAATAAAAGTCACTAAGTGGTGACACTAATATAAAACAAACCAAATGCAATTTTTATTTTTCTCTTTTATATAAACTGCGTGCCTTGATTTAAGGAATATAAGGAACCGACAAAACACTATGATGGCCTCTGACGACTCATAAATTTACAAAGCGAAATCAATCAATCAATCAATTAGCTTGTAAAGCGCTATTTCCGCAATGTTCAAGAGCGCTCCTCAATGAATTTGGCAAACAGATGGGTATTGAGATCCGCTCTGAACTTCGTAAGTGGTGGAAAAGTAGTCAGAGAAGTAAGTAGAGAGTTCCAGAGAAAAGGACCAAAAAAAGCAAAAGCAGATTTAGCAAAAGAGTGTCTAACACGAGTTAAGAAGAAGCGATAACAAGAAGACGATCGTAAACCGGGGCGTTTAGGTTCAATTAATATATCTGATAAGTACTTAGAAAATAACATGGTATTGTTAATTTATTATCGTATCTAGATGATGTAATCTGTTGTATATGCTATGCTGGTGCAAAAAACGACAACCTGCTCAACCGCTTCTAAACTTCTTTGATCGATTCGAAGCTTTTCATTCTTTGTCCGTAGATTTCTTTTGTAATGCCATCGTTTGAAGTTCTCTCTCACCCATCGAGTAATAAATTTTTAATATTTAAACATTAAAAACAATTAAAAATTGTTGTTACAACCAAGTTAAATAATTCTGACTGTCATTTCAATGTGCAATGCTATTTACAAATTTATTGTTGGAAATTTCAATCGGCTGCTTGCTCCTAAAACAAACGATGTCCACGAATGGGATATACCTCGATGATATTTTGTGTTACTTTTAATGAATGTAGAGAGTGGAAATAGCTTACGAAAGAAAACACAAAATGAAATGACAAAAATATGACAAAAATTGAATGCAGAGCCACATATTGACTGGTTGTTGGGAATGGGAAGTTAAAGCTCCATGAGAAGGAAGTCGATACTTGTTCAGCAACTTCTGTTGTGGCCAGAAGACAGTTAATATTTTGAGGAAAGAATCGACGAATGACTTTAATTTGTTAGATGCTTCCTAAGCGCATTTCAACATGAACAAAAGAAAGTAAAAAATTTGTTTAGTTGTTTCGATGTTTTTTTTTCAATATTTAAAAAATTTCGACTCGAGTAAAAATGAACTAAATATAATGAAGTCAGATTTGGTATTTTTTTTATTTTTCAAGTGAATGAATTACTGTAATATATTTCAATTTTTCATAAAACGAAATAACTTTTTTCAAATGAATTGTTAAATTAATAAAATGAATTTAAAAAATTTGACAATTCCAACAGCCAAGGATATTTATCTCCTCGCTCTGCATCTTCTACTTTAAATTCTGTCGACGCCATTGCAAGTGTTGACTTAATTGAAAAAGAGGAGTTTTAAGTACTTTAAGCATTGAATATAAATTGGTGAATGATTCAAAAAAACTAGACGTACATATATTAGACATATATACACATAAAGACACTCAAACAAATTTACACACACACACACACCTCACACACACATACAAACAAACACACACACACACACACATATATATATATATATATATACATATATATATACATATATATATATACATATATATATATATATATATATATGTATATATATATATAAATTTAATTAAAAGTATTCAATATATATTTATTTAAATATTACTCAATTTATTTATTTATTACGTATATGTTATTTATTATTTATCAGCTTTAAGAGATGCAGTCTTAATATTCTGTCGATGTTATGTTGTGATTATGGAGTAATCAAGGCTGTGATGATGATGATGATGATCACGGTGAGGTAGATGATGATGATGATGATGATGATGATGGTGAAATTGGTGGTGATGTTAATGAAAAAGATGATGAAAGTGATGATAGTTTTGGTGAAGTTGATGAGGCTACTGCTCTTGCTGTAGACAATGATGCTGATGATTTTTAATGACGGCACATTCAATGATTAAAAGAGTATCGAGGGTGTTGTCCGCCACAAAGAGAACAACGATAACGTTGATAAAATATAGAAAAATAAAATCAATATCGATGATAGAGCAAAAGTTGAAGTCACATTTGACGATGCACATGACGCTCGAACTACAACAAAAACAACAGCAGCAACGTTTCGGAAAGGGTAAAGATAATTAAGGTTGAAATGGAAAGTTGAAATGAAGAACGAGCTCGTTGATAAGGAGAAGATGGCGACGATGAGGATGATTGCCTTTAAATGCGTCCCCGACGATCGTAACGTGAACATCTTTCTGCTTGGTTTTTTAAACTTCAAATTCTTTAGACTTTTTGGCTGCTGATATTTTTGGTTGTTCTTTATGTTGTCGTTTATAATGGCGTTTATGTCATTACTTTGTTCATTTTTATCTCTTTTGTTTAGTTGAGTCGAACCGTATGTGTCTGGCATGGCATCATCGTTGTTGTCATCATCAACAGCATCAACGTCGTCGTCGTCGTCTCCATCTTTCTTAGTGTCCCGGTCAGCATCGTTGAGGCTCCGATGAGCGCTGGGGTTGTTGTTGTTCGCATGTTTGTCGTGGCTGCGTCGTTTCGAGTTTGCTAGCTGTTGTTGTTGCTGTTGTTTCAGTTGGTGGTGATGATGGAGGTGGTTCATCATGGTCTCGTTGCCGATGATGTTGTTGATGTTGTTGGCTGGATGAACGTTCTGGTTGGCTGATTGGATTCTTTGTGTATCTTAATGAAGTCGTATTTTTCATTTTAAAAATCCTCAATGACTTTCAAACTGTGCGCCATTATTTTCTATCCCGTTATAAATTAATTTGCACCTATAATAATAACTTGCAGCAATAACTTTCATCATTAAAAGTGCTAGAACATCACAAAAACATACTTTTTATTCATAAGCAATACCTACAATTAGTTAACAATTTAATTTTCTAAGAATTGCTGAGAAAATATTTGTTGACAAAACTTTTGCGAACCTTCTACGCAACCACTTAGTTTAAGTGCAGTATATCTTTAGATCCTTACGTGTGTCGTTCATTGTTTGACGTTCGGACACTTATTAAGTGATGTGCTCATTGGTGTAAACCATTCTATTCACCAACATCACCACCAACAACATCGTCATCAACATCGATCTCTTAGTGAATTAACTGACCTTCAAATTGTTGCAACTGCACCCTGGCAACTGACGATCCAATCGCGTTGGTGACCTTGAACTTGAACTTTCTGAAGTCAGTCATCTTTACTTGCCTGACGTACAACATGGCTTCCAGGGTCCCATTCCCGCTGTCCTGTAGATTTTTTTTTGTGAAGATCGATGCTTTTTAAAAGTTGTCTCTGTTGTTTGTGTTATTTATGTTGTTGTTATTGTTTTGCTATTGTTTTTATAATTGTTGCTTTTGTCCTTTTGTTGTTATTACTTATGTTGTTGTTATTGCTTATGTTGTTGTTATTGTTTATGTTGTTATTGCTTACGTTGTTGTTATTGCTTATGTTGTTGTTGTTGCTTATGTTGTTGTTGTTTTTTATGTTGTTGTTGTTTATGCTGTTGTTGTTGCTATTACCTATATCTGCCACTGCTGAATTTTTCAACTTCTATTACCGTTATAGAGGTGTTGTTGTTGTTGGAGTTTTATTGCTTTTGCTGGTAATGCTTAACAGAAGAACAACGCATGGGAGAATAAATCGTACCCAATAATGTTATTGGACAAGAAAAACTGAAATGTGTGTTGATAAGTTGGTTGGACGTGATGAATGCTGATGAAAATGTTGTTTCCAAGTGATTAATGATTTTGCTTCGGTTAGGTGGTCCGATTATTGATTAGATTGATTAATATAACAACCATGATCATTCAATCTTTTACAAATTATTTCCTTAAAAAAATTATGACAGAACAAATTAAATGACTATGCATTGCTTATCAAACAGGCACCAAATGAATGACTGAATGAATGAATGACTAAATGAATGAATGAATGAATGAATGAATGAATGAATGAATGAATGAATGAATGAATGAATGAATGAATGAATGAATGAATGAATGAATGAATGAATGAATGAATGAATGAATGAATGAATGAATGAATGAATGAATGAATGAATGAATGAATGAATGAATGAATGAATGAATGAATGAATGAATGAATGAATGAATGAATGAATGAATGAATGAATGAATGAATGAATGAATGAATGAATGAATGAATGAATGAATGAATGAATGAATGAATGAATGAATGAATGAATGAATGAATGAATGAATGAATGAATGAATGAATGAATGAATGAATGAATGAATGAATGAATGAATGAATGAATGAATGAATGAATGAATGAATGAATGAATGAATGAATGAATGAATGAATGAATGAATGAATGAATGAATGAATGAATGAATGAATGAATGAATGAATGAATGAATGTTAGCAGATAAATAACTTGTATAAAATCATAATGATTCGTTTAAAAAACTAGTTGGAATTGAACAGCATGTTTATATAATTTCATCTAGAAAGTCCATCTACATTTCTTCAAGGCGATGATCACTTCCCACTGATCACTTTGGTCTCCGTTTGTTAATGATTCTTGGAAAAAACAAAAACAAAACAATATTTTTTTACTGTCGCACGCACATGGTGGTGGTGGTGATTGATCAGGAACTGAAAGTTTTTGATGTATTATCTGTTTTTTGATGACTACATGGAACTAATTACATTAAAATAGCTGCAGCAACAACAACAACGAACAATAACAGTAATAATATTAATAACAAATAATAGAATTTAATTTATTGTGTATAATATATTTTATTATTTATCATAAAATGTAATTAAAATTTTTTCATTACACATTTTTTGATAAAATAACTTATTTTTTTTTAAATATTGTACTGTATCGGCTAATATTTCAGAAACCATGAGAAAAAATCAAATTAACGGATTGATTTTTTTTGTATGTAAAATTTCAAGGGACATAAAATATTCGTTATATAAAGGTTTTTGTTGTATAGACATTCGCTATAAGGAAGTCCAACTGTGTTTTGAGCAGGGCATCGAACCGGAACTGAACATTAACTAAAAACCGTTAAAAAACCAAAATTTTGCTCGAAACAAAAACTGTAACCGAACCGAAACTGTAACGAAATAAATAATGGTTCGATGCTAAAAATTAAAAAAAAATATTTTAGTTGAATTCAGAAAAAAAAATTTAGATAATATTTCGTCTTTTGAAATTTTATGTTCATTTTTATCATCTTTAAAAATTTGTTATCTCTCTTTTCGTTTGTTTTTCCAACTGAGTTCGCCGATAATTTGAGTAAGAATTGCCACGTGAAGTGAAATTCAGTATAATCTGAAAAATTAGAGATCAAGTACGATCATCTTCAAAATTTTGAAGTACCAGCTACACAAGTGAACCTGGAAACATCTGTTTTTAGAGTAAAATTTATTCTCAGAGACTGCAAAAGTGGTTTCAATTTAAACATTTTAGAAGATATATTATTGATAATAATCAGAATTTTTTTTATCTTTTTTTGAAACAATCTTATATTTATATGGGTGATTTCAAAATATCATTGTAATAATTGTTTTAATTTGTTGAAAAAAAATATTAGAAACGTTTCCTATCATTTAAAAATAATTTTTTTTATTGATTTCTTATTATTCACAATTTAAAATTTAATTCAAAATGGCATTGTGGTGATTGTTGGATGTCCGTTACATGCGTTTAAGGAGCTATGCTTGAAAAAACTAAGTTTCGGAGCGAAACCGAAAACTAAAAAAACCGATATTATTTCAGGAACGAAAACCGGAACCGAACAAAATTCGTTTGGCTGATTGAACCGAAACCGTAAACCGAAACTATCTGGTTTTGACTATCGGGCGGCGTGAGAGCTTAATGGTTAAGGTCGCCTGGTGCCGTTTCGCAGTAACCGGGTTCGAATATGACAAAAAGATCCCCGCCTATCACATGCTTTGTGTGTGATGCGTTGTTTAACACGTATTCATATACGATGTTTGTGGCGGTTTGTTTAATTCTGGAGGAGTTTAATTGACCTTTAACCTTTTATTTTGAAATATTTAATAATAGATATAAAATTAGAAAAGTATATTCTCTGGTCACATTTCTTTGAATCAAATTATAACTTTTGTATTATTGATTACATTTGTATAATAACTTTTTTTTATATTTTGCAAGGGAAATTACTAAGATAGATAAGTGAGTTTTTCTTAACGGAGATAGAAATTTAGATGACAAGCTGGATGATCTGGCATACATAGATCATGCATTTTCGCCTCATATTAACCGTTCCAATGCCTGTTTTCGCTTGCGACGCAGAAGAAAAAAGTGCACGAAAAAAATGAATTGAAAAACTAAAAAATAAAAAAATAGCACAAAGAAAAATATTAAAAAATGTTGCAAGAAAGGGAGTCGATGAAATAAAAATTAAATAATGGCCATTCTGGCTGCAACATCAAAAGCAACATCGTCTGCGGCAAACCGCGCTGAGAATTAATTTTTAATAATCCCAACATGTTTTATCATTAATGTTTCGTATTATTAATACAAATAAAAAATAGTTATTACTGAACAATAATTCAATTGTTAATTAATAATATCCGCAACACATTTCTGCTGCTTGATCTATGAGATTTATTGTCGTACGTTCGAAACGTGGCAATCATATTCTCACACACACACAAAAACATTCAACATTCTGATTCAACAAAGTTTCAATTTTGAAGGGGTCTACAATTGTTTACCTCGTAATTTGTAGTGGACCCACCGACGAAGGTCAAGCTGTATCTTTCCGTTGTTGCCTATTTAATTTATTGCTTTTTGAAATATAAAAGGAAGCAAAAGTAATGATGGAATGGGGAGTGCGTTAAATTTTTTTCAAGTTCAAGTTTACGTAAAAAATTTTGATTGTCCAACAATTACGATCGCACTGTAATAAATTTTCCTTCATTATTATATTGCACATGCACAGGTCGTTACAACTGTTAATCATGTTTGTATAATTGTACAACTGCAGCTACATAAAATATTATATTATTATAGGCATGGAGCAGCAAACACTCTGGTCACCATGTAACAGATGCTAAGATTAAACGTTGTTTACGTTGTTTATGCTGTTGTTGTTGTTTTGTTGTTGTTTTGATGTTGACAATGCCATGTAATTCATTGCAAAGCGGAGAAGAAGCGCGGGACCAAGTAGATTTCATGAAAGGGAGAAGCTATCGCAACTCATTTTATTAATATCGCCGGTGATGTTTTACATTGTGCAGTGCAGTGCTCGTTGTTCGCCATGTTGTTCTGATCGTGTAGATGCGTAGTTTATTATAGTTGTTGGCTGTGGCTGTTGGTGGTTGTCGCTGGCTGTAGTTGTTGTTGGTGGTGTGGTGTGGTTGTTGGTGGTGTAGTGTGGTTGTTGTTGTTGGTGATGTTTTAATTTTTGTCAATGATGAGTATTTCCATTCATCGTGTTGTTTTATGACAAGGTTTTGTGGCTTTCCTCAACTTTATATTTAATAGCAGAGTTATTTTGCTCATACGTGGAGTGGACTTGAATATATAATTTTTATTATACACATACAGTCGTACTTTCATGTATAGGCACATACGCAAATAGACAAACGCATTTTACGTGGTTCTAGATTATGTTACTGTTATACTATTTCTGTCCTCAGAATGATCAACAGTCATCATAGAAGTTGCTTTTTACACAGTTGTACATCGTTGCTACATTTGTTGAGGTGGTGGTTGTTACTGTTACTCAGCTTTATTTCTGCTACTGTGTGGACGGATGATTTGAATTTCCGTGCAGTTGCTGGGCATCGTCTTGTTTGCGTAACGAAATCAAAACAGTTCTGGAGTTTGGTTTTTGTCAATGAAATAAACATTTGTAATAACAGGTTGAAAGGTTGTAGTTCATAAGTTGGCGATGATGGTGATGATGATTATGGGGATGATATCAATTAATTATTGCGACTTTTTCGACAGTAGCAGCAGTAACCACAACAATAACAATAGCAATAATAACAACAACAACAATAATAATAATGATGATGATGATGATGATGATAATAATAATAATAATAATAACAATAGCAATAATAACAACAACAATAATAATGATGATAATAATAATAAAAATGGGTACGACTTTCATTTAAACCATAAGAACATTCAATATAAAGGAAATAGGATGGAATGAAATAATTATTAAAATGAAATAAAATAAATTTATGACAACAATGATAGGGAAGACTAGAAACATGCATACGGCTATGACATTAATGATTAAGGAAGCCATTCACTCCTTTCCCGCCACGAGTATAATGAGTTCAAAACGGCAACAAATTAATCACAAGTCGTTTCTTCCACAATGCACAGCAGGTACTGTGTGATGAATTATATTTCCAGTAAAATTAGATTGTTTTTGAAAGATTCAGGATAAAAAATATTAATTGACAGTAAATTAAATTTATTAGAAAAACCTGCTAGTAATATTTCAAATGTTTCAACAGTTAGTTTGCATTGTTTAAAATTTTCTTCATGGTTGACTTTGAGGTTGTCTTTGTATTTATTGGTCCAGTTTGGTTTCATTGCAAATAGCAAGTTCAAGAAACTCAATAGTGTTCCCGGACGTAGTCATTCGAACGTGGTTGATATTGGACTTAGTTTCTTTTCAACGTTTTGACCAGCATAAATAAGCAGCTAGATGAAAAGTGTCTGTTGGTTTGCTGGCTGGCCTTGCATAGCGGTCATAACTATCTTTTATCATGCTCCGTCTAAAAAGATCAGCGTTGGTTGGCAGCTGCCAAATTAGGCATTTTCAACGCATTTTTTGATTTGAATTGCAGGGATTAGAAGCCATTATAGAATATTTTAAAAATTAAACGCATTAGAAGCGATACATGATGATGATTTAGCATTAGAACGATCATGTTGAGGCTTACCGCACCAAAAGCATTGCGAAGAACGAGTGATTTAACAAAGATTGTTCGCTGATGTCTTTTCGCGTCGTTGAATAGATGAATAAGCAGATCAGGTCTGCTCTGAAAATCAATCTGTTGACGAATAAAATCATTTTTGTATTTTTATTTTGAAGTACTTGTTAGCGTTGGCTCCTTTCAATTTGCGTGGCGTTTGTTGACGATTGCTGCTCATTATTAAACGTTATTTTTATCATTAAAACATTTATAAAGCGCCAATTAAATCAATATATCAATTAAATTCACGATCACAAAAATAACAGCAATTAATCCACGGAAACAGAAATCATTAACAATAATCAAGCCTGATAAATAATTTCAATCCCAATAGCTACACCTTTAAATAAGCTCTTTTTTAAATAATTAACTAGTACTTATTCAGCAATTAATAGAACCAATTAAAAACATTCACCAAAATAAAAAATAAGCAACATCAACCACTCACATTAAAAAGAGAATCAAACACCGAAATAATATACATGTTGCATTTGCATAGTAAAATTCACGAAAACAAAACAAAACCAATAATTTTTCAAACGAAAGTAAATTTAAATCGAGATTTATTATATAAGATGGCGAACTGTGGCACACAGTGGCACCGCAGGCAGAAAAATGTCTTTCTCCAATCCTTAGCTTAGTAATTGGCACCGTCAAGAGATTTGTTTGGTTTGATCTGGGTTGAACAGCTTGGTTTGATCAACCATGCTTACTCTTGTCGAGCATCTGCTGATCAGGAACAGTATTTTTATGGTCTGCTTAGCAAATCAATCGCAATGTTGTAGAAAATTCAGAATCGGGCAGCAAAATTGGTTTTGGTGCTGCAAAGTTTGATCATGTTACTCCTCTTCTCAAAGAGTTACACCGGCCGACAGTAGAAAAGAGTAATGTTCAAAATATTGGTCATCATGTTTAACAGGCAGTGCACCTCCACACCTCGCCTATCCTCAGCTTCGCGTGTGATGCATCGTCTCGCACTCACTCATGCACGATGTTTGTGCCTGTTGTTGGTTTCTCTAAACCTAGGGTTTAAAGACCTTTAATCTTTTTTTATCCATTTTGTTTGCCGAAATTACAAAATTTACTGAAAACCTAAACTCCGAACTATGAGTCACAAAAATTAGACTTACATGTTCGGCTGTCGTATATACTTCTACTAATAATAATTATAATTATTATTATTAACAGTAGTAATAGCAATAATAATAAAAATTAGGAACATGTTTCCGAAGAATATTTTCTTTAAAAAATAAGTTTCGATAAAAGTGAAAGTATTACAATGACAAACGTGAATGCAACGAGAACCTGCCAATAAATACTCTTTCAAATAAACAAAGTATTAAGTCGAGAGAGAGAGAGAGAGAGAGAGAGAGAGAGAGAGATAAAAACAGAAATTTTGGAGCGGTAGTGAAGACGACCGTGGTGCAAAAACATCAGTCGTAAAAACGATCGATGATGAAGATGATTAAAAAGATGATAAACGTAATTAAAGGTTGTAATGGAAATGAGGAAAAATAAAGATGAGAATAGTGAGGGTGGAGATGATGATGAAGGTGAGGGTGAAAAGATAAAGATAAAAATAATGATGAAGTTGAGTATGAAGATGAAAGTAATGATGGAGATAATAATGAAGTTAAAAAGAATGACGAAGATGAAGATGAGGATTATTACATCTCTCATATTTTTCATATTCTGAAAATCATCATGCAGCAACTACGTGACATAGAAGAGCACCGAAGTCTCAATGTCAATTAAAGTAAGGAAAGTATGAGGATGTCATGCGTGGATTACATGGAAAACACGTACTTCATTCTCCATCATATTTCTCTCTCCAGTGCTTGAAGATTTCAAAGTTTTTATACTGCTAAATAAATGGTTCTATAGATAAGATTTTATCCATGCACACATGATTTTATGTTTTTAAGATAGTTTCATGTTATAAATTTTTTATAAGTTGCTTTTTACTATAAAACGTATAAATTTAAAGTTTTCTAATGCTTTGTACTTGCATATGTTTGTATGTTCATACATTTGTAGTAGGAATGCGACGGTTCCGAATCCGGATTCGAATTCGGATCCGAATCCAGGGATTCGGAAAAGATTCGGATCCGCGGATCCTAAATTGAGGATTCGGCGTTTTACGGGTCCAAAATCAACTTAAGCGGCGAGAAAATTTTATCGATTGAGGGAAAAAGTGAATCTAAATATCAACATTGATTACGTAATAATCATTTAAAGTTATGAAAACTGATGTTTTTGAGATTCGTTTTGCACCTCTACAAATTTAACATTCAAAACAAAAATTTGATTTTCGTCAGAGAAACAGCTTATTTAGTTTTATGACCGCATACAACTTGGATCCGGATTCGGATTCGGATCCGTCCGGATCCATCGTCGAGATCCGGATTCGGATCCGGATCCACGGATCCCAAAATCTTGGATCCGTCCCATTCCTAATTTGTAGGATTGTTTTTTTTGTATATGTGTATCTATTTAAGTACATATGATTATACGAGACTCTTTGTGTTGATGCTCTGCGGTGCTCGAGATGGAGGAAGTCTACCCAGTCAGCTGTTTCCGCTTTTGAACTGGCACATACGGCAGCCCTCGTTAAAAAGGGATTTGACAAAAACAGACGGCCCTAAACGGTGATAGTACAAGTGAATGGATTTGTGGAACTTGTACACGGAAATGTTCGTCAAGGATAGGACTTTTTGCTCATTCTAGGACTCACCGCTGACCCAATTCGTTGTTGATTCGACGATGTACCCAGACACGTACGTATACATGTATGTATCTATTTGCTTATGATTGTACGGGTGTATGTATGTAGGAAGTGAAATGAAATAATCTTTTATTCACAACAATTCCAAATAAAATTGTTAAGATAATTGAGACGAAATGCAAACTTTACCGAGTTGTATTAATTCATGTATGTACTTATGTATGTATTTATGTATGTACTTAACTATGTATGTTCGTACGTGCATACAATGTTCACATGTGTTCGTAACAAAACGTGCACCAGTTGTTGTATGGTGAAATGTTTTGAATTCGTCTGGTATCGTCGGGAAGAGCATTTCAACGTCTAATTGACATGTTCCCGTCAATGGAAGAACCTCTCTTGACGAGATTAAATTTATAAAAATATAACTTAAAGACTGTTTGTAATTATTAGCAACTTGCATTTGAGAAACATGATGGTTTTTCCCTATAATGAACAAAACTAAAATTTCAAAATAGGATTTTTTTTATTCAACTTTTTTAATGTTACCATTGACAGAAAACAACAACACAGCAGAGGCACACAATTATCGTTATTTTTTTTATTAACATCAACCACTATTACCATTGTCAACAACGACAGAAACAGAAACATCAACAACAACATCAACAACAACATCAACAACAACATCAACAACAACATCAACAACAACAACAACATCAACAACAACAACAACATCAACAACATCAACAACATCACAATCACTTAACCTTGACTAACGTCCAGTAATCATTCATCATCTGGCTCTGCTGTATAGGTGATGACTCATCATCATCATCATCATTGTTGTTGTTGTTGCTCAGCTGCCAAACTCTCGTTGTGGTTGGTGGTCTTGCCTCTACCACACATCTCAGGTTGACGTTCTTATCTCCGAGGCTGGCTCGAACGTTCCAACAGGTTACAATTGGACGGTCTGAAGTTTTGTGGGAGTCGTTGTCAAAGATGTTTTGCTTGTGTTGTTGTTGTTAGTGTTATTGTTAGTCGCGTTGTTGTTGTTTTTGTTGTTGTTGTTGTTAGTGTTGTTGTTAGTCGCGTTGTTGTTGTTTTTGTTGTTGTTGCTGTTGTTGGTGGAGTTGTTGTTGGTGTAATTGTCTTTGTTGTTTTTGGTAGTGTTGTTAAGTGGTGGGTTTTCGGAAAATAATTTTTGGTTTTCGTTAGATTTATTTTAGTATGAGCAAATTTCAGATGGTGTATTCAATGAGCAGCATAAAATTGACGTAATGTGTCTGAGTAATTTGAGGAACAAACAGAATACTTCAAATCTTTATATCGAAATGTAAAGATGAGGCAGCATACAATGACTGAACAATACACAAGGTAAGAGACATTGCCTGCAAAAGAAGTAACTGGACTCGAAACAGCTATTAGCGTGCTTATAGGCAAATTTTTTCAAGAAATTAAAATATCATACACATGTTGATGGCTTAATAAAAAATTGAATTATTCTCCTGTGAAGGAATGCAAACATGCAGGCGGTTTGCAAGACCACGCAAACACTTCATCATACGTACACTGTGTGTGATAGTCTTTTTAAACTTTGCGTTGAGAACGTTCGAACCGGGTCAGCCAGCACTAACAACTCAAGGCCGAATGCAAAACTTCAATCTGAGCTAATTTTTAAATCATTGTTTAATATGTACCATTTTAGAAATTATGTTTTTCTTAATAAAAAAAATAATTTGAATTGAATTTTTTATAATAGAAACCAGAATATTTTCGAAGATGATTATATTCTGCTGACGTGTGTCAGTCACAAAAACGTGATCAGCCTATAATATAAATGTCTCTGTTTGTGCGTATGTGCACGCGCGCGTGTGTTTGTTTGTTTCCGAATATCTTTATGTCAAAACTACCGTGTTTAGTTTTACAAATATCTAACTATGGGCTATTTAAAAAATCGATATTTGACTTAATTAAGAACAACTTTTTTTAAGGATATGATTTAATTACTTCGATAATTTAAGTTATTTTATAAGGAAATACTTCTAATATGAATTCAATTATTTTGTTTAACTTGATCATTTTTGATGATCATTTTTGTTCTAAGTAATTTCTGCTCATTTTTGGTTAAATTTAACTTGTTTTCATTGGCTAGCTATACGATTTTATTTTTATTTATGTTGTTATTTTCATGTTGGTATATGTTTATATTTGGTTTAGGTGGCCGTACAAGCTCGTTTGAGCTTCTGTGTTTCAATGCTTTTTTTGCTGAATAAAATTGAATTGAATTGTATATCTACATGTGTGTATGTAAATATATATAACTATCGTATTATTTAGATACCACTCTTTATTACTGGCCGCTTTTATTGTGTGTTGTGTTAATTGTCTGACTGTTCACTTAGGTATTGACAGCAGACGTTTGTGTTTTATGTGGTGGTACCATGTGTATTGTTGCTTTGAACTCTTCTGATGATAGTAATCCTTTTATGTACTTGTAAAAGTTTCCAGTTAAATTTCTTTCTGGCTCTTCTTGTTTAGATGCTTCTAACTTTTTATGACTGTATTCTTTGTTTTTATGACATAAATAGTGAAAACATTTGTATGTTTTACAGCAGCTGCCATGCCAAACTTCCAAATGTTGTAGACCACCTACACCCGCACTACCCCCTACGTGTCAGGGGTGTGTGCGTGGGGTCTTCTCCGGGATTTGAAATAAAACATTATTTAAGTATGCTATTTAAACCCAATTTTCTTTTAATTTTGTCTTCTGTCACGCTATCTTTTCGATCTATATATATAAATAAATTATTTTTGATAAATTTTTGATCTTTTAATTTTTTTATTTTAGCTTCTCCAATCTTTTCCGAGTACAAATTTAAATTTTGAAAAATCCATAAAATGTTTTTGTCGTATTAGATACGTATATAACGTTTTTGAAAAATAATTTTGTTATTCGGATCAAGTTTTGCATGTTTTCGTAAAAAAAATTAAATAATTTATCTCCATCTTATTATAATAACGATTGCAAACTAAATTCACAGAATTTTATATAAAAATAAACACGAATAGTTGAATACGAAATTTAAGTCGTTACTTAATTAAATTTATTGAAATATTCAATCAGCTATAAATCTTTTGCAATATTTAAATTTAACCATAAAAATCTGAAAAAACCCAATATGCTATGCTACTTGTTAAGTTCACATCACGCACCAAAAGTCGTTTCAGTTGGGATTCGGAATAGAACCTCTACCTAATCCATCACAAAATCAAAATATGAAAAAATGATCATGGAACTTTGCTGTCCTGACGCTGTGCCTGCCTTTGGCCGAAAGGTAGTTACAAAAATTTGATTTCTACACCTAAGTAGGAAGCTCGCAGTAGAATAGATGGTCCATATAAAAAACTTTTATAATAGATATATCAAAAATATCAAATTTAACAAACCAAATCCGTTACAATTAAACCAACTGCAAAAAATGCGTCATCTTTTCAACATTCTAAGGTGATTACAAATTATTTTAAAGTTAAAAAAATATCACACTAAAACAAAATCAAAACATCCTTGCTTGCTGAACAATTTCTGATAACAAAATGTTACAAATAACTTTAAACAGAGTTTCACTGCAAAGTACAACATTAGATAAATTATTTTATTTTACAAAGAGTCGATCCACTAAGTTTGCAATTTATGAAGCTCCACTCTCAATCAGCTTCGAGTTAATGAAACAAACTGCCAACACAAAATTTAACTGAAACGAAACATCCTAATCTTCTGAATAATTTTTGATCTTTAAGGCTTTCAAAAACGGAATTTAAAGGCAGAGTATCAAACTCAAAATGAAGATGTCTTATCTTTTCCTACCGTCCAGCTATCAGAGATCCACCTCATAAAAGCATGTGCAGACGACCTATGGCGGACCTACTAAATTTTTGTAATAAATAATAGTAAAACTCAGTTTTTACTCAAAAATATTGTTTTATATAGAAAATCGACCAAAAATTTACGTCGTGATAAAGCAAAAAATGTCGCCAGCCTACTTGTCTTAGCCCCCATGTCAAAATTTTGGCCCCCCCGTCAAAGTTGTTTAGATCCACCATTGCAAACGACTGCGCATTTATCCAAGATTGAAATTACATCGCAACAATTCTCTTTGTGTGAATAGCAAATGAAAATGTTTGTATGGCTTACCAACTCGTGATGAATTAAGCCATAACTCTACTACATACAGAAAAATAAATATTTCATTAGCTCTCAACAATTCTCGTTTTTGAAAATACATTTTGAAAGAGATGTAGTTGGAAACGTTAGTTTCACAAATCACAAAAATGAAGGATCTGTTTTTTTAAGTTATTTAAGATTCATCAAAAATTGTTTCAATATTACACTCGTCCACTTATGTTTGAATTACAAATCAGACATGTTTGCACATGTAGCGTTCGTGTTGTGAGAGTGCCAGACTGTACGAGCACATTCTCTTACTGCATCAAGATCCCAGCGCGATTAAATTTTTTATTTGTCGATATTTTGAATTAACTCCGGTGCACCGAACGAATAAAACACACACGACATGCAGAGAACTCTAAGGGAGATAAAAATAAATAGAACGCGTTCGTCTGTACGTGAAATGCGCAGATGAAAAATAATGAGCTGAATAAAAAATAAAAAAAATCATACCAATAACTAAACAAAAGATTTGAGACGAAGTCATAAAAATGAACTGGCATATTTTTTGTTATCCAAATGCTGTTATGTTGGACTGACATGTTGTTTACAGGCAGGTTTAAATTAAGCTATCTCCATCACAGAGACTATTTATCCAGCGAGACGTGCGAAAACATTTACACGCCGGCAGAGGAAGCGTTGTTTGAACCCGAAACAAATTTACGGTTTTTTTAAATTTTTGTTTGGAAGAATTGTTAGAAGATGCGACGTGCATTACTCCAGAACGAATGAATGGAATGCTGTGACAAGTTAATTAGGCAAACATTCACGCATATATTCAGTCAGGAATGCTGCCGTATGTTAACAAGTAATTGTTTATGTGCTTGTCAGTATACTCAAATATGTACATGTTCTTGTAAGTTGGTGTGAAAATACATCGGGAAGCTATCAACAGCTTGTTTACGTGATTGCTTCCCAGTCGATCCTGACAAATGGCTTCCAACACGAACTCCGAATGGTCCCATTGCTTCTTTCCCGGACACAATCTCACTCGAAAGATAGACATCAGCTTGTAACGCCTCGTAAAGCTCACCAATCCAACTTGTTCATCCACGAAAGGGATGTTGCCAGCCAGCCAGCCAGCCAGCCAGCCAGCCAGCCAGCCAGTCGCCTGTATTTTTTGACTTTATTATTTCAATTTTTAATTTTTTTCCTACAATGGCGTTCATTGTTCAGACAACAAATATTTACAGCATTATCCTCTTCCCGTTTCATTTCCTTTCAAACTCTAACTTACTGCCTCTCATTACAAACAATGCTCGCCACTTTTGCTTAAACACATTTTATGTTTTTGTTTTCATAAATTTGAAACGCCAAATTATTAAGTTGATTTGGCTAATTTAAAAATTTAATAAAACCCTATATAATTTATAAATAATAATAAAATCGGTAAATTTGAAACGCAAATTTTATCAATTTTAACTTTGTGACAAGTGCGTTGTTAGTTCTTGATAAATATTCAAACATAAGCATGATATTTGATAAACTCCACACAAGGCATATTAATAATATAAGATGCACACGGTTAAACATAATGAACATGTGCCGAACCGATGATTTCTACATTATAGATGGATGACTCGTTCGTTTGTTTCATTCAACTGCTTCATCTTTCTTTCCATATCGTTTTGTTGCTTCGTAAACATTTGACGGACCAAACAAAACTCTTTAATAATAACTTTCCCGCACTAGGCGAATCTCGCACTTCGAATGTCCCACTTCATCTCTGCCTCGAGTCACATGCATCAGTAACATTATATCAGACAATCATGAAAAAAAAACAAATTCAAAAACTCAAAAAAATGTTCATTAAAGCATGCTTACAATAAAATTAAACTCTTAAAAATTAGTCTGTTAGGCCCCGTTATAAAATTTCTGCTTAACACTTTTTTCATTCAAATTGCAGTCTTGATGAATGGCAATTAAATTTGAAAAATAAAATCTGAATAATAATCCAGTTTCAGATTGAATTTTATCATAAATGAAACCAAATTTATAAAGAGTAAAAGCTAGTGAATGATTCTATAGAAAGCAATATAAAACAGTTCGAAAGAAAAATTACTTCAAGTTGGAAGCAATTGAGAAAATGTATCTATCGCACACAAGAAGTTCCTTAAAAAATTACAATATTATTTTCATTGAATTTTAAAATTCAAGTTATGGATTCAATAGCGCATAAGTTAGGCTTAACAAGACCAATTGCACAATTATATATACATTCAAACGAAAACTTTAACCCTTATCTGAGCACATTTAAGTACGTATGTAAAAACATACGTACGTTAACTTACGTATGCTTGTTCATTGAAACATGTCCAAACTTAAATTTAAACTGATTAATGCCAACAATTCATTAAATTGATTAATGCCAACAATTCGGTAGAATGTGTACAATGTATAAAATGCGGTCTCCTTCCAACATTTACATACGTGCGTACATATATTTACGTACATATGCCCATGTATGCACTGCATATGTATAATACATGGTACATAGAAATGGAAAATCGTACATACACATACGTACGTTTATCCATGCAGGGTGCACAGAGGAAAGGATCAAGTTCATGAATACAAAGAAGATCTGATCAGAGATACTTTCCTATCGAACGATTGCGACTGCCTCGTTATATTAATATTACATTATCACATTGGTATGCATACATTTGTGTGTGTGTGTTGTGTATGTTTAACATTATTGCTATTTTGTACCGCTGCTTTTATGAGTTTATTCTAAATTTCAAAATCGGTGAGATTTAATTAAATTAAATATATATATATATATATATATATGTGTGTGTGTGTGTGTGTGTGTGTGTGTGTGTTGGTAATAGACCATAATTTTTACAACATTCTATAAATTCTACCGAATGTTTGGCGTTATAGTTGATTTGACAAGTCTTGAACTACCTTCTTTTAGTTTAACTTTAGTGAGAAAAATCGAAAAAACGAACTACAAACATATTAACGCCAAACATTCGGTAGAATTTATAGAATATTGTAAATATATATATATATATATATATATATATATATATATATATATATTAATACATAAGTAAACATATAAATAATATATATAAATATATATAAGTAAAATACGAAAATTAACAAAAGATTTCAAAAGCGCTCCCCCCAAAAAAAAACAGAAAAGAACTATCAACTGTTTAAGTCAAAATCAAAAATCCAAATGAACATTGTTAATTCAACGGAAAGTAATAAGTTTTCAATTTTTTTTAAATAAAATCAAAGGTACATTTTGTTTTGTTAGCAAAATTAGCAGGTTGTTTCAAACGACTGGACCAGCAACGGCGATGTCAGGCGATCCAAATTGAAATTTTATAGCAAGTGCAATTAGGAGGTTGATATACCATCTGATTTCAAACACTGGCCCAATGCAGATGTTTTTTGCTGAATTTGCACGGTAAATATTCTATTTCTGATAACACTTTCATCTGTTCTTTCTGAACGCTGTAGAAGCAACTGACAAATAAGTTTCAACCGATCTGGCATTAAACTTTGATAACTGCTGCTATGCACCGACTGGGAGCAACTCAGTTCTGCCCCAATCCAACCTCAAACAATTTCCCGGCATCCAACATTTGATATTCAACGAACATTTAGATGGTTTATCAATTTCACATAGAAATGACTCTGGTCAACCGCTGGCTATCTTTGGTGCATCATCTGCATACACGACGCGAGTTTATATATGTTTGTATGTGTGTGTGTGTATACGTGTTTTGTGTGTTTGTGTGCCTATACGTAGTTATATAATATACATTAATAATTTTCATAAATAAATTTTTCACGAAAATTTTAATAATCCTATTTATTGCTTTATAAAAGCATATTTGTACCAAATGGAAACAACATCGGATGAAAGAAACTTTCAATCCCGGCAGACAATGACATGATTATGAGCTGGATGATAAGGGCTTAGCACGGTCGCTAGCATGTTGTTTTCATTTGTGATTAGAAAATTCAATTAACACGTGATGAGCTTAAATTGGGAACTTCGAAGAATTTTATAACTTGAAGATTTAAATGAAGTTGACTTTAGAATGCTTAATAGTTCAAACGAAATTAAAGAACAAAATTATAAAAATAATAATTTTTCACCACAAAAAATTATTTTAATGTGATTAAAATGACAATATTGTTTTGGTAACATAACTCAAACAATTTAAAATAAACAAATCGTTTTGAAACAATTGCATGATTCGTCTGCACCAGGTCGTTTAGACATATTGTACTGTGCGAGTATTTTGTATGAACGGCCGTGAATAACTTCGATAAATATAGCTTGGGATGAAATAAATAAACAATGTAAAAAATTAGAAATTCAGAAGTGAAAACCTGTTTAAAACTTGAACCATATAAATGTCACGCACATTAACATGCATCAACAAGCAACCAGTCGCACAAACACACTGTGTGAGCCATTCATACAGATAAACACGCCACACTTTAAAGCACAAATATGCACAAGTATTAAAAAATAATTCCACACATTGTATACAAAAAAGAAACACATATTATCAATCAATGAATGAGAAATGTTTGAAAGAAGACAACACAAAACAGTCTCGGAACAAGCAGCAGAGCAGGCTACAGAAACAAAATAACCACAAGGGCTGATTTCTTTTTTAAAAATCTTCCCGTTCCTTCAGTCTTGTGTTACTTGCTCTGAAAACATTTTATTGAAAATCTGAAAATGTTGCCGTTGTTGTTGCTGCTGAGATGTCAATATTGATGTTGCTGCTGGCAATGCTTTCAAACGAGTGAAACTTTCTTGAAAGTAAATAAAAAACATTTAAACAATGTAACTAAAAAACTATATGATAATTGTGAAGATTTCTCTAATAATAAGAAAATGTAAATAATGAATTAGAATGTAATATTTCCATAAAAGCGTAAAACGAAGTTGCCTCTGGGAACAAAATACATACAAGCAAAAGCGAAATTAAAAACTGAAAAATAATTTTTTTCTGTTCCAAGTACTTTTTTGCACTGACATCGTGTGAAATTAGGCCGTTTGATCGACATTTTGGCTGGAGGGTGAACGCGGCATTTTGCGAACATTCAAATCATGAGATGAGTTTTTGGAGCATGTGACTTATTTATTCTCCTTTTAAAACAAATTTCAAACGGATTCAATACATTTCAAGATATTATTTAATTAGGTAAGTGAATAATTATTTTTCTACGGAACGTCATTTTCATATCGTGTATAATTTTTATTATCGGTTTTTTTTAAAAAGCATCCGTGTTATGCTGAATCTTTTTTGACTTTGGGATCTTAATAATTGTGTAAATAGAGGCAGAATCCATTCCAATCTTTCATAAATCCATCCTCATTTTTAAATTTATTCTACGCTAATGGACTTTTCAAACGTAGCTTCAATATTCCACCATTTAAAAAAAAATAACCTGCTTCGACTCTGTCTATCGGACCGAAGGTTTCCTATTAATTTTAAACATTATTGCCAGTTTAGTTTGCAGTGTGCTTCAAATTTTAATAAAAATATATTTTTCTGCTGTTCTGTGAAAGAAAATGTAAACTTTATCATTCAATTCATCGCCGGCAAAATAGTCTTTATTTCTTTGCATTCGTCGTGAAATGAAGAGTTTTTCGGCGAATAAAATGAATCATTTATCATACTCCACGTGTATTCACTGATTGGCTCTGGCAAAGATTTCAACATCATCTACATTCCACCACAATGATCACAGTCATCACCCTCATCATCGTCACCACCATCGTCATCATCATCATCGTCATTTCATCATCTTTATATTTATTATCATCAACATCATCACGATCGTAGTCAATGTTCTTGTTAATGCCCTTGCATCATCATTATCATCATCATCATCATTACTTTCAATATCGTTACCATCATTATTGCTGTTGTTATTATTATTATTATTACCATTATCTGCACCATCATCACTACCATCATCATCACAATTGTTGTTTTGTTAAGTTATCATGAACTAACTTCTGGGCCACCCATGGGATTGTATGTGTTTGTGTGTATGTGTTTGTGTGTTTGTGTGTGTGTGTGTATGTGTTTGTTTGTGTGTGTGTATGTGTTTGTGTGTGTATGTGTTTGTGTGTGTGTTTGTGTGTTTGTGTGTGTGTGTGTGTGTGGTGTGTAGAGTGTGCGTGTTAGTGCGTTCCCCGATGTATGTTTGTTTTCTATTGTTTTGTTCCTCACTTTCTCTTTTGTTTTGTTTTGTAGCGTTATTTTTTGTTGGAAATTTTTAAGGGGTGTGATAGTAGATATAATGGTGTGATTGTGGTGGTGGTTGTGATAGTTGTAGTGGTTGTCAAAAAAACATTAGCCATAATGTTTAAACAAAGAATTACATTTTGTTACTCATAATTTTTGTTTTTATGTTTTTTTTCGGTGAGTTGTTAAAAAGCCGTTGATTTGGTTTTTTTTTAATTTTTGTCTCATTTTTCTAACAAAACAGGTGTTTGTTAATTTTTTAAACAGGTTAGTTAGATTTAAAATTAATATATCACGGCATGGTATTCACGAAAACTTTTAAGCAATTCGAACGATGAAGCATTGATTGACTCCAGCAAACTCCTGCAACTTGAAGCCATTGTGATGACGAATAAATTGGGAAAAGTGAGGTCATCAATCAATCCAACAACTGAACAGCAAATCCGAAATAGCACATTTTGTTCTGAAGTAGGTTTTAATTATGGAGCGAGATGGATTGCTGCCTACCTCCTTGTTATACACTCACGTTTCATGCCAGACGCTTACATCGATGGAGATTCACTTTAGCGGTAACATCTCCTCATCAGAACAATTTTCATTTTTTAAAAAAAGTTAAAACATACATTTACATAGAAGCGAATGAATGTAATTTTCAGAAATTCATTCCATTTAGAGGAAAAGTGACAGAATTAAACGAAAAAAAGAAAGACGAATCAAACTCACAAAGGACGACGAGGTTGTATGAGATGAAGTGGTGCAGGTTGAACGGCTGGGCGGCAAGCACCGAACAGCGAACCTGCCTGCCATCGTCGGTCGGCTGCACTGCAAATGGCAGGGTGGTGATGGAAAGTTTGTGGAGGATCAACCGCATGCCCACCGCCCCCGAGTCCTCCAGTAACGAGACAGTTCTCAAGATGTTGTTGTTGTAATGGTCGTTAATGTTGTGGTTGATGTCGTTGTTTGTGTTGTTGGTTGGATTGATGTATTTGTTGTTGATGTCTGATTTGCTGTTGATGTTGTTGAGTTGGCTATTTAAAATGTTGTCGTTTGGTTTTGTTGCAAAAGAAAGATGGCTGTTGTCGGATGAGATGCTGTTGCTTCGTTTGTTGTGCTTTTTATTTTTTTTATTTTTAACGTTTTTGTGTTTTAAATAAAAATTTTTGCGAAATTTTTTTTCAGAAATTGGATTAATATTTCCCTGGTTATCAGCGACAAACTTTTCACGCAAGTTGGAAGAGAAATTTTTTAATCTAAATTCAGAGTTAATGAGGCTGAAATGTAAAATATCCTTTTGTCTCACTGTGTTGTTGCTGTTG
>NW_008705254.1:6186763-6188505 GCF_000326865.2 Helobdella robusta
CGGTGTCGGTTTATTAAAATGTGTGGCTTTTCAAAGCCTTGTAAAAAATTTTTCCTACGCTTTCGTTGTTCTCTGTGTAATTGGTAATGTAAATGCTGATGTTGTCGTTGATTTTGTTGTTGTTGTTGAGGCTGATGCTGTAGTTGATGTTGTTGATGTTGTATTTGTTGGTATAACTGTTGATGTTGTTGATGATGTTGTTGATACTGTTGTTGATGTGGTTGTTGATGTGGTTGTTGATGGAGATGTTGATGTTGTTGATATTGTTGTTGATGATGTTGTTGTTGTAGTTGTTGATGTTGTTGTTGTAGTTGTTGATGCTGTTGTTTACTAGAATGCTGAAACCTCTGCTGCTTGTTTGCAAGCTGTCCAACTGAAGATTGTTCTTTGGATGATTTACGCTGACTTTGATAGTGATGTTCATGTTGTTGTTCTTGTTGTGAATGCGGTTGTTGATGATGTTGTTGATGTTGTAGATCCTGTTGTTGATGATATTGTTGTAGATGTTGTTGTTGTTGATGTTGTTGTTGTTGACATTGACGATGTTGCTCCAGCGACAATGTTGAATAAATATTTTTCGGAATTGTCGGTTGCGATTTAAATTGTTCATCATAATACAATTTGCTAAGGTGACTCGGTGGCTGTAATCGTAGCTTCTGTGGCTGGTGCGGTTGAATATTTTGTAATTGACGTTGATGTTGTTGATGTTGTTGAAAATTTTTTCGTTGAAGCTTATGAAGTAACGTTTGCAGCTTTCGACGTCGGTTTTTGCCCGTCCGATGTGAATTCATTCCGTCAGCTGTGCTTATATAGGCACTATGGTTTTGTGGCGTTTGGCGATGGTTAAGATGTGATGGGTTGAGAGTTTGGTGGGGAGGGTGAAACATTGATGGGGGTGGTGATGATGATGATGATGTTATAGATGATGACGATGATAGTGATATCACATGTGATGATGATGATGATGACGGCGACGATGAAGAGGAGGAGGAGGATGAATATGAGGGGAAGGATAATAACTTGGACGTTCTTATCAATGTTGGAGAAATTGTGTTTATTGGCGGGAAAGTCGTGCAAGCGTGAAGATGTGGTGGTGGTGGTGGTGGTGGCGTCACATTTTCATCTTTCGACGTTAAAGGTGATGACGAAAACGATGATGATGATGATAATAAGAATGATGAAGAAGAAGATGATGATGATGATGACGGCAATGATGACAATTGTGCTGGCGGTGATGATAACGATGTCGACGATGGTGATGAAGTTATCAACGATAATGATGGTGATACTACTGACGATGATGACGTCATCATCGAATTCTTGTGATATGATAACGGCGCAGCGCTTAATATTTGATAACTTCTTCGAGACAATTTATGAGCGAAAACTTTAAATGGTAGCTTCTTGAACTTCCAATCATTATCATAATTATCATTCTCGCTCTTTTTATTATTATTACTATTATTGTTGTTGTTGTGGTTGTTGCTGCTGTTGTTGTGTTTGTTGTTGTTGTTGTGTTTGTTGTTGCTGTTGTTGTTGTTGTTAGTATTAAGAAAATTATCATTTGTTATTAAGTTTTTATAAATTTTCATTAATATAATGTTATTATTGTTAGTTATATTTTTTCCAACACATTTTTTATTTGTGTGGTTGTTGTTGTTGTTGTTGCTGTTGTTGTTGTGGATGTTGTTGTTGCGGTTGCTGTTGTTGTTGTTGCTGTTGCGGTTGCTGTTGCTGCTATT
>NW_008705254.1:6188555-6198678 GCF_000326865.2 Helobdella robusta
AGCGCGCGCGAGGTGCTGTCACTGGAAAGAATACTTTTTGTCACCTTGTTAGGCCGACAGGCATCAAAGAGAACAACTTCGCTTTGGAATTGCTTGCAACGAACATTCGCTGATAGCAATATATAAGACCTTATAAATATATCATAATAAGAAGTTGAATAATAAGAATATGAAATAAATATGAATTCTTTTGTTTTTCATATTCCAAAATCAAGTAAAATCAAAATAATTTGGGGCAGATGAAATAATAAACACAGTTAAATGTTTTAAATTAAATTTATAATTAAATAAATTGATTGATCATGGCTGGTCATTTGAAAAGAGTCCATCCGTGATAGCGTTTCATAAAAGTTGATTTCATGCAACGTTTTTGTCGCTGTGATTCGCATTAGATGACGATGTTACATTCTTATGATAATCCGAGATCCATTCAACAAAATGCCCATTCAAAGCGTAATCAGAAAGTTGCTCAATCAGACCAGTGTGAGGGACCTTATTAAAAGCCTTCTCAAAATCAGTTTAAATCACATCAATTTTTCAGCCTTCATCCAGTCATCCACCATTTTTAATAATTGCATTAAAGCAGACTTTTTAGGCATAAAACCAAACTGTCTTCTACCAAAGAGATCATTATTAATAAAGTATCCCATTAATTTATCTTGAATAACTGACTTAATCACCTTACAGCAAGCACAACATAGTGATGCAGGTCTGTAGTTAGTTGCGTTAGTGACATCACCCATCTTAAACACGGGCACAATCACAATATGCTTCCAGTCATTTGGAGTAAAATGCAACTCTAATGGCATATTAAATAACTTACATAAATATTGTGCAATCAACACCCTGGTAAGCAAATTATCCGGACCCGCAGATTTATATTTATTCAAACATTTCAAATTAATTAGGACTTCACCAACAGAAATATATACACCATCCAAAAAAAGTTGAATACCGGAAGAATTACCATTGTTATTCGAAGGGACTTAAAAGCACTACTAAAATGTCTACCAAATAAATTTACCTTATTAAAATTATCATGAACTCGCATAACGATGCCTATGCAATCTGTATTCTGGGGTACATCAATATGACCTATTGTTATTCTTAATCAGTGTATATACTGCCAAAAAGATTATATGCATCTACGAAAAAAATGCCTACTAATATTTTACTTTTATAAATTATTTTTAGTTTAAGTTTGTATGAGATTTAACTCCAGAAAAGTTCAAGTTTTTTTTTATGAAACAACAGTTTAATCAAATAAAGAATAACATGGTTGAGATCTGTGTTGCAAAGGAATCGTTAAAATATGTTATCTCTAATATTTTATCTCATTTTATTAGTGGAATAAACTCTTGTCTATGAGGCAACCGCAACCACCACAAATATCGTCAATAGACTATCTGAAACCAATTCATGTTGCATGCCTGAGATCACCAAGTTGATTTTTTAGTTTCAAGTGATAAAATTTCAATTCTTAAAATGTATGAACTGAAAACATAATTAAAAATATTTAGTAAATTTAGAGTTGTATACTCAACAAGCAACACGTAAACACCAACAACATACCGAAACAAAAACCACGCTCGCACATTAATTAACGAGACTAGATCAAAAAATATCAAAGAACACCCAGCTACTCAAACTCACCAACAACAACTAATGTAACAACAATAAAACACAACAACAACTATTATAACAATAACAACTGCAACATTAGAACGTCAATTTCACGTTACCAACACAGCCCACCACACCGCAATAGCAACATCAACAGCAACAACAACAATAACAACAACAGCCCAAACAACACTCCAACACAAGGCAAACACTCATTTTAAGATCTCATCCATTTTTAATCCCCTTCTTATTATCGACCACGGCCAGTCAGTTTGTCAGCTGGTCGACAATCGTTCCGCTGCGATTGTCTTCGCACGTCAACATTGGCCATTTTTTTGACAATTTCACATTTTAATGGTTAAAAAATGGAGCCATAATAATAAAGGAAAAGAAAATTAAATGGTTAAAAACTGGTTGAACAATTCCATACAGTGTACAATATGCGCGGAGACTGCATCATAGGATACAGGAGTTTTCCAATTGTAAAAAGTAAACACAAATTGTACGTACATACAAAGCAAACGAACGCTTATACACACACACACACACTCTACACACACACTACACCCACCCCACACACACACACACACACACTCACACACACACACACACATATATATATATATATATATATATATATATATATATATATATATATTTCATATTTTTAATATTTTTAAAATTGTCATTAGCGCATTTCTCCATTTCTTCAGAACTCAGATTATTGAATATTATTGAATATTATTACATAGACGAAATAAAAGTAAATTAGAAAATTGCAATTTATGAAAAAATTTTTAGAAAAGAAGATGAAGCAAATTAATATAAGCTTAAGTAATCTTTAAAATAATTTATTATTCAAAAATCTAATAAATACTCATTAATATGGTTCCAAGCTTCTTAGCTATTTAGGAGAGAGAGAGAGAGGGAGAGAGAAAGAGAAAGAGAAAGAGAGAGAGAAAGAGAAAGAGAAAAAGGGAAGGAGGAAGAGAGAGAGAAGGAGAGAGAAAAAAAGAAATAAAGAAACAGAAAGTGAAAGTGAAAAAAATGAAAAGAATGAGAAGAAAGGAAGAATAAGATAACAAAAATGAATGAAAAAGCAAGACTGAAAAAACCAAAATACTGCAAAATTAGGTAGAATTTTAACTTTTAATGATGCTTAGATGTTAGAGTTAAGAGGTCCAGAAAAAACATTTCAGACAATTTTCACGCACCAATAATTTTGAAAAACTCACCGCAAAAAAATTTTCAAATTCTAGTTAGGGTACTTTTTATATGTTTGTGATTATATACGAAGTTTTAAAGAAGGTATTTGGAAATTTTTGGTTTGAATAAGCGCGTGTTGAAGTGTTCAATTTTGTTTCGGAAAAAAAAATTTTGTGGTGCTGCAATCTTCTTAAACACAATAATTATTTTCCATATAATTATCATTCGCTCGTTTTTCTCAATATTTTGTCTAACATTATCATTGTTTATCATATATATATACATCAGTATTCATATTTTTTGTAGTCTTTCATCACTAAACTCCATCAAGATTCTTATATTGGTCATTATTTTTATCATAATTTTAAATATTGTCGATTCAATATCACCAACATCATCAACAACATTTTTAACAACATCCTCAACACCATCCTCAACATTATCAACATCTTCAACAACATCTTCAACAACATCATCAACATCAACAACATCACCAACATCATCAAAATCTTCAACAACATCTTCAACATCATTCTCAACATTATCAACATCTTCAGCTACATCATCCTTAACATCTTCAACAACATCTTCAGCAACATCAGCAACGTCATTAACATTTTCAACAACATCATCTTTAACATCGTCAATGAGTTTTATTTTTATTTCTAATGTTTCAACATCATTATTTTCATCTAAAAATTCCATTTAATCAACTTGATAAAAACATATCCCAATCAATTATTCACCAACGTCTTATTCTCAAAGAATAAAAAACTTCCTTATTTATTAAACAAACTTTTGTTCATCTATTCATTCGTACGTTCATTCGTTCGTTCGTTCGTTCGTTCGTTCGTTCGTTAGTTCGTTCGTTCCTTCATTCATTCATTCATTCATTCATTCATTCATTCATTCATTCATTCATTCATTCATTCATTCATTCATTCATTCATTCATTCATTCATTCATTCATTCATTCATTCATTCATTCATTCATTCATTCATTCATTCATTCATTCATTCACTCATTCATTCATTCATTTATTCATTCATTCATTCATTCATTCATTTAGTTCGTTCGTTCATTTATTAATTCATTTATTCGTTAGTTTGTTCGTTCGTTCGTTCATTCGTTAGTTCATTTATTTATTTGTTTTTAATACGCATGAATTCATTCATTCATGATTTTATCCGCCGATCAATCACTCATGACTAGCATTTTTTAATATTCATCAATATCATCAATCATTATCGCCTCATCACTGGCATCATCATCATCAGTAATCATCATCACCATCTTCACCATCATCATCATCATCATCATTAATATGATTATTTCCATCAAAATTTCTGCAACTCTGCAACTCACTATAATCATAAATGTTAGGCTGCTCATCATCATCATCATCTTTTTTATTTTCACTATCACCATCAACATCGCCATCATCATCATCTTCATTGTCGTCATCATCATCTTCATCGTTAATCTTTCCATCTTTGATGCAAATATCAAGTTTCGAAGTTTCCATCATCATCATTATCCTCATCATCCTCACCATCCTCATCACAAACTGATCAACTACATTTCTGAGAAGTTGCATGTTGGATGTATGCACGCCGTGTGTGGGCGCAGCGATGGACGCTGTACATGACTCCGTATTTGTGGCTTCATATTTCTTGCTTTAAGTATTGATGTATTGTAGTGAAACCTCAAAGTTTTTTGAATCGTCTTCAGATGATTATTATAAGATGGGGTTGTTTCAATGAAGTTTTAAGCAAAATATTTGCTTCTCTAAATTACCAAGCACCACTTAAAATTTTATATTCCATTGTCAATTACTTTTCTTTTATTTGTCTTATTATTATTTATTTTATTCTAGCATATTTTATTTTTCATGTTTTATCATTTCTCTTCCTCACTTTTTGTATTTATTTTCTCACTTATTTGTATAATGTATAATTTTGTTTCACTGCCTTGCATTGTTGTTACAGTTTCTGCGTCTGTCAGATCCTGATTTTTAAAGAATAATAAAAAAAAAAAAAAGTTGTAATTGTTGAATATGGTGAATGAATGCAAATGTGTGTGTGTGTGTGTGTGTGTGTGTGTGTGTGTGTGTGTGTGTGTGTGTGTGTGTGTGTGTGTGTGTGTGTGTGTGTGTGTGTGAAGCCCACCCACTCGACAGACATGTCCAAATAAATATCGGACATTTGGAAGATTTATAAAAAGTTTTAAAGCGAAAAACAAACAGTTTGTGATGACCACCCGAGATATGGCAGCCCATAAATATCAGGCATCCATGAGCCAGTTTTAGAAGCAGTTTAGTGTTTCACGGAAGTGCATAATGAAGAACATAAAATATCACCATTTGTATTGAGTTAATCCTGTTGTTATCATTTACTATTATTATTATTATTATTTATAAAAATAATAATAATTATTATTATTGATAATTATCTTTTTTTATTATAATAATTATTATTATAAAAAGCATTATTCTAGAAACCAGCCTGGTCGTCAAAACGTCTGATAAGCAAGTGGCAGCAGTGGCAGCAGCAGCGCAGTGGTGTTTAGGATAATGCAGAAAGTATTCAGATTAAGTTTTTCAGTTTGAAATTTAATTTTAAGCTGCGTTAGACGTGAAATATTAAAAAATAGAAATGAATGTACGTACGTGAGGAACAGCAACACAAACCTCCGTGCAAAATTTAAACGCTCTCTAAAATATTCAAATAAGAAAGCACTCGTTTGTCCAATGTTTGTTAGTAGTTGTAGTAACCGAGCAAGGATGTTGTTCATTTCAACAAATAAATAATTTGAACAATGAGGTGTGTGTTTGTCTTCTGGCTCTATGAGTGATCCCCTTACGTTCAGTCAATATGCACGTGTATGTGGATATGTGTATGTGGATATTTGTATGGGTTAGGGTTGAAATTCATACAGAAAAAGTGGATCCGGACATCAGATGAAATCTTATAATCCATCTTTGATGACAATCAACTTTTTTAATAAATCAAGTTCCAGATTTCAGTCTCTGATTCCGATTTAATTTCCAAGAGTGAATATTTCGTAAGTTTTTTCAAAACTGCTGAGAATTTGAAAGAAGTTTTTTATATAAAAAAAATGCAGTGGCAGATGCTGAAAGAGGCCTGCAGTCAGTAAAACTCAGTTTTTAAACTGGAAACACGTTTGAAGGAAAAAAATATACGAAAGATTGACGTGGTAGTATGAGAACAAGTTGCCAATTTGATTGTGGCAACACTGTCAAATAAAAATTTAGTTACGTTTTTGGTCCTTCCGACAAATTTCAAAATTTACACATTTTTAAACTTTTCCCTCACCCACCGTCAAAGTTGGTGGTCTATAGTTGATCCAGCCTTGAAATGATGCATAATGATCTGAGAAACCATGAATGAGATGTTGATCGCGGGCGTCTGTAAATGGCACCGTCAACCAATCAAATTGGTGAACGTCCATGCTGATCTTCTGATTGTGCTGTAATGTGAGGATCAGATTAACAGTAAAAACTTGAAGAAACAGAATTTCAAAAAAAGTTTTTACCAACTCTGGTGTGGAAATTCAACCCTTTAATTAAAATAACAATGCATGTAAGAGAACTTTCAGAAATCTGACATTACGTTTCTAAATTGGGCATAAATAATGATGAATAAATTTTAGATAGCTCTTTATATCCGTATTTTAAGTTTATACGATTAAGGTTAATTAATGTATTTAAGATTTTTGCAATTGTTATCACAGCTGGAAGGTATAAATGTGGAGTTAGGTACCAAAAGATTTTTATGATGTAGTCACGTAATGGATTGGAAAGCAGTACTATTTAGGAATATACATATATAAATAACTGACCCGGTACTGGTTGCGATTGATGATGTTGTTGTTGTGATTGATGATGTTGTTGTTGTGATTGATGGTGTTGTTGAATTGATGGTGTTGTTTATACATTTTTAATAATAATATATACATTTTGTTAGTATGGTTTTGGCGTCTTCATTGGTATTTTAAAAGTTTCTCCTGTTATTTCATTCTAATTAAAATCTTATCGACAGTTGATTGTGTTGCCAAAATTGTGTTTGTCAGTTTTTCGTTTGTTTGTTGTTACTTGTTGTTGTTGCAGTTTATTATTTTTAATAATTTAGTTGTTTTGTTTTTGCTGTTGTTTAATTTTTTGTGTTGGAGTTGTTTGCAACTCCCTTTTTGTGGACAACGAACATTCACGTTTTTTGGCTGAGAAATATTCTTTTTGGTTTTTTGGGTATTTTTGTTGTTTTTTTGTTGTTTTTTGTTGTTTTTGTTGTTGTTTTTGTATGTATAAAAGGCTGTTGATGATGGTGTCGTGGCTATTAATGATGTTGTTCTGGCTCGCCTCATAAAAACAACACAATATCGATGTGCATGTACCTTAGGTGATGATGTTTGTCATACTTTCTGGTTGTTGTTGCTGTTGTTTTTGTTATTGTCGTTCTGTTTGAGAGCGTGGTTTGAAATTAATTTGTTGTGGCTTATATTTTTGTTGCTTGCTGAAGTTGTTGACGATGACGTGTTGATGTGGTTGTTGATGACTTGTTTTAGAGATTTGTGTGGTTGTTATTAATAATGTTGTTGCTGTTGTTGTTGTTGTGATTGTTGTGGTTGTTTGTTGTTGTTGTTGTTGTTGTTGTTGTTGTTGTGGTTGCCTGCGACACGATGTGGTGACGATTGTAATGCTAATGCAGCTGAATTAAGATATTGATGTCATCATGTTTTACGCGGCGAAAAGTAATTTCAACAGCCTTCCTTTGCAAGAATTGTTTGGAGAGGTAAGCTAAATACTGAATTGGGTTTACTTTTTAATTTCGCTGCCGCTTCTTAAAACTCCTCTCGACCGAACAAAATAAATGGCTCGTAACTTTGTATATGTATATATGTTTGTGTATATATGTGTGTTTGTGTTTGCGTGGGTGTGTGTTTGTCTATGTGCATAAACAAATGCGTGTATGTATGTATATGTCTGTTTAGTCATCTCCTTATGTTCAGATATTGAAAACATCCATCTGATAAATGCGTATTTGATAGTAATGTTTCAAAAATGAACTATCTGTATAAAAGTCATCGAAATTGAAGCACTTAATTTATTTCTTTGTAATTTATGAGGACAACTTTTCAACTTTCATTCAGATGTTGCGCAATCTCCTGAGAGATGACACGAAGTTTGAAGTTTTTGGACCCCAACAAAACTTTAATGAGGAAATTTACGATTTATTTTGGCTAAAAATGGAAAAGTCTCAACAGTAATTTTGAATTTATGCGTTATAAAATTTTAGGAGCAATTTCATTCAGCTGTATAACTTAGCGTATATTTTTGGAACAACTTTTTTCAACTTTATTATAGACTTTTAACTATGTTTATTGGTTATATTCAAACAGAGGATGTCGAGATAGTAAAGGACGGGTAGCACAGGCAGTGACGCACAGTAGCAGAAAAGTGAATTCGAAGTTGCCTCACATGCAGGCGACCTCATAAGCAGCGAGTTCAACTTTTTTATTATTCACAGAATTTATATTCGTCAAAGAATCGTTGAAAACATTTGAATGAAAGTTTTTCAACATCTGCCACGAAGTGAGCCATCTAACGTTTCCATGCATGAACATCCTTTCATTGCAGTCTTCTCTCTCTCCAGTTACTATGGAAACATTCTTATATATATATATATATATATATATATTCATAAAGATTATATATAAAGATAGTGAATGAAAGAAGCGATCGAAACTGAATACACACGGCTAGAAACAGGGCTAAATTATCCTCATTGCATCATTAACGTATTTGTTATCATCATCATCGTCATCATCATCATCGTCATCATCATCATCGTCATCATCATCATCGCTGTTATCACCACCATCATCAGCACTCACTTAAAATGAAGAGGTTGAAAGAAATGGCGGAAGTTGACTTTTCGAAGGTCACCTGGAATTTGGGTCGTGTCTTTGCAGCGGTGGAATGAGATGATGACGATGATGAAGATGATGATGGTGATGATGATGGTGATGATGGAAATGAAGATGTCGAAGACGAATGTGATGATGAAGGCGAAAGAAACAAAGAGGTTAGCATCGTTGATGATGTTGATGATGATGATGAGGAGGAAGAGGCGGAGGACGACGTAGAGGATGCAGGTTCGGAATGGCCTGCAGGTTTCTTATTAACATCATCATCGCCATCATCGCCGTTGTATTTGTAATCAACTTCACCATCGCCGTCGTCATCATCGCTGCTTGTAACATCAGTGGTGATGGTGACGTTGAATGGTGTCATCATGTTGGCCATGATGTTCATCTGTGACCTTTCGTGCAGTTGAACTTTGAACCAGATGACCGGATGCTCGAAGAGGTCGAACTTTTTCAGCTTGAATCTGTGTTATGTAATAAAAAAAAGCAAAAAAAAATGATAAGTGAAGTTTTCGATTGTGATGATGATAATGATTATTAAAAGAAGAAGAAAAGTAATAATGGTAATAATAATCAACCGCTGCAGCTCGCATAACGTCGTCTTTGCAGCAATTAAGGTTACATTCAAATTAAAAGGAGCCCGAAAAAACAATGCCTAGCAATATAGCCGGCGACAGTTGCAGTCGAAACAAGTCAGGACCTCACCAAGCAGGACTAAGCGCTTTAACCACTGAGCCACAAAGTCGTCCATCATAATAACGATGATAATAAAAATGATAAATGAGATGGATGATAATGATGAATAAGATGATGATAATGATGATGAATAAGATGATGATAATGATGAATAAAATGATGATAATGATGATGAATAAGATGATGATAATGATGAATAAGATGATGATGACAGTAGTGAAAATGGTAGTACTCAACTTTCACTAACTAGTTAGACGCAATGAAAATATTAACGGGAGATAAAAATAAGTTGACGATGATGACGACGACGACGACGACGACGACGATGATGATGATGATGATGATGATGATGATGATGATGATGATGATGATGTTGATGATGATGATGATGATGATGTTGATGATGATGATGATGATGATGATGATGATGATGATGATGATGATGATGATGATGATGATGATGATGATGTTGATGATGATGATGATGATGATGATGTTGATGATGATGATGATGATGATGATGATGATGATGATGATGATGTTGATGATGATGATGATGATGATGATGATGATGTTGATGATGATGATGATGATGATGTTGATGATGATGATGATGATGATGTTGATGATGATGATGATGATGATGATGAT
>NW_008705254.1:6245792-6278501 GCF_000326865.2 Helobdella robusta
CCAAATATTTTTTGTTAATATATCATAATTTTTACTTTAAATTTTATTATTTCAGACAACATTATCATCTTTGTTGATAACACTATCATCATCAGCATCATTATTATCGTCATCATCATTATATAATGGCTCTTCTACTTGGCGACCACCAATTCACATGAATTCACACTTTGTTGACAACACCATCACCATCACCATCATCATCATTATATATCAATGCATACATTTTCATCGTTACCAATGATATCATTTTCTAAACATGACGTCATAATCGCCTTCGTTGTCGTTTTAGCTGTCATCATCTATCATCATCTTTTTTCATTACCATCAATCCTCGTCTGTCTAATTTCGTCATCATCATCATCATCGTTATCGTCATCATCATCATCATCATCGTCGTCATCTTCGTCATTGTTATCTTCGTTATCTTAATTTTTATCCGTTTTATTCAATGTTTCCAATGTCCGATTCGTCGATGTTGATAATTTTTTAACTTATCATCATCATAATTTACTTCATCATCATCATCAACGACTTCATCATCATCATCATCATCATCATCATCATCATCATCATCATTACCAATGACGTCATCATCATCATCATCACTACCATGCTCTACTTCATCATCATCATCATTATCATCAATGACGTCATCATCATCATAATCATCATCACTACCATGCTCATCACCATCACCATCAGCGTCGACGTCATCATCACAATCTGTTATCATTACAACTATTATTTATTATCAAAACCATTTCAACCACAACCACCCTGAACACCATTATCATCGTCATCATCATTCAACATCTCACCACCAAAGCCTCTAAAGTTAACTTAGAATTATTTTAACGCCAACATGTCTTCTTGGCTCATTTGGATTTTTCATTTACAATTTGTGAGGAGTATCATTACACGATCAAGTTGAGCAACTCATCAAAGATACTCATAACCAATCATCATCATCACCACCATCATTGTCAATCATCATCATCACCACCATTATCTTTATCATCATTATTAATATTATCATTATTATTATCATCCACCATCATCATCGTCATCATAACTGACTTGCAAGGGAGAACCAGGGATTGCCCCTCTTGAACGTGGATGGTGTCGTTGTGGGAGAGGAGGTGGAAGGAGGGGCGTATGTCGTCTGCTAGGTGGATGGATGGATGGATGGATGGATGGATGGATGGATGGATGGATGGATGGATGGATGGATGGATGGATGGATGGATGGATGGATGGATGGATGGATGGATGGATGGATGGATGGATGGATGGATATATGGATAATGAATAAGTAGATGGACGGATGAATATTTCATTCTTGAATACTGAAACATTTTTTTATACATTATCTTTCTTGAGAATTTTTTGTCAAACATGAACACAATAAAATTATCAACACAAAAAACATCAACAAAGAACATCAACAAAAAAAATCAACAAAAAAACATCAACACGTATCCTCAATACGTATCATCAACACAAAAACACCAACAAAAACATCAACACAAAAAACATCAACAAAGAACATCAACCAAAAACACCAATAAAAAACATCAACAAAAAACATCAACAAAAAAACATCAACACGTATCATCAACACAAAAAACATCATCAAAAGACATCAACAAAAATTATCAACATAAAACATCAACACAAAAACATCAACACCAAAAACATCAACTTAAAAACATCATTTCAAAAAATAAATAATGTAAAAAAACTTTTAAATTTGAAAAAAATTCATTAAAAATTAAACATTCTTTCATCTCGTTTCTAGGCTTGAAGAGAATAAATTAGGAGCAAATAAAAAGAACGAGTCGAAGAAATATTAGCCCTGCTAAAAAATGTTTAAAAAAATTATTTTGGAAAATACAAAAGAAAACAAATGATATGAAATAAAACATTAATGCGACTGTCGTGCCGCTATCTCAAAGCCGGTGACGATGACGTCATTCGGTCCTGGTGATGATTTCGGTGGTGATGCTGATGAAGAGGAAGATGATGATGATGATAGTGATAACTTTGGTGGTGATAGTGATTATGATGATGATGATGATGATGATGATGAGAATGATGATGATGATGATGAAAATGATAATGATGAGAATGATGATGATGAGGATGATGATGATGATAGCGATGGTAATGATTCTGGTGGTGATGAGGATGATGATGATGATGATGATGACGATAATTGTCATTATGATGATTACGACGACGGCCTTAATGATGAACTTATATGATGCTAGCCTTATTTTGTGACTTTTATATCATCTTCACCGTTGTTTTGCTATTTACACGCAATTTTTATTATCATCTGCTAGGTTGTCATCAAAATAAGCACATTTTCTTTCCCAAAAGTTTAGTAATCGTTATGATAATGATCGTCGGATGTGATGATGATCACGATCAGCAGCAAGTAGAAGCGGCAGTTGAAGCAACAGCAGAGGCAGCAGATGTAACCTAATTAACGAAACATTCTCTTCTCAATCTCGTAACCATTAAAATGCAGGACATTGATGACGTCATCAATATTTTTCTCTATTTTTCAAATAGAAAGTTTCTTCACTTAATAACGTCACATTATTTCGTATATATAATTAGAATTATTGGGATTTTTATTTATTTTTCTTATTACCATAAAGGTCATTATTGAATTTTTTTATTTTTAATTTGTATTCTTTAAGAATGAATAACTGTTACAGCATGCGTGCAAAGCAACAGCATGAAATGATAACAAAATAAAAATATATGATTAAATGAATAAATAACGAAAAAAAATGTTTAAACACGAAAAATATTGAAATTATAGAAATTAATTAAAATTATCTTAAACTAACATTTATTAAAATGAAAAGTTAATTAATGAAAATATCAAATTAAAACTAATAAAATTAGAATAATTTATTAAATATTTTACATAAAAGCTTTCTACGGCTAAATTGCTATTCTCAGCGTTTCAGTTTTAACGGTTGAGTTTTAGTTTGAGTTTTAGCGTTTTCAAACAATTAACACTTGAATGTTTTAATTCTTTCAAGCATTAAAGTTGATGGTGGCAATTTAGCTGAAAAAAGCTTTTTTGTTGTAATTAAATTATTTTAATTTTATTAGTTTTTATTTAATATTTTTATTAATTTAATTTTTGTTTTAATACATGTCAAATTTGTTTATAATTTAAATCAACAGACTTTTGCCCTATTTACAGGTCAATTTAAATAATTATTTTATTTAAATTATATTTCTATTATCTTCATCACCATCACAATCATCATCCCCATCACTATCACAATCACCATCACCACCATCATCACCATCATCACCATCACCACCATCATCACCATCATCATCACCATCATCTTCAGTGGCGTGTTTGTCCAACAGAGTTCGTCATTTTTGAAATTCATCGTCATGTGTGTGACACACGCGTTTGTGTGTGTGTGTGTATAAGTGCGGTGTGTGTTGATTACTGTTTACGTGTATGTGTGGATTTCTGTGCGTGTGTGTGCGTGTTTGTGTGTGTGTGGGAGTGTGGGAGGGAGGGGGAAGGGGGGGGGGGGTGGGGGGGAACGTGTGAAAATTTGTATATGTTTTAAGATCATTTGTTTCTACGAATGAGCGCTTTTATTGGATGCATAGTTGCTAATTATCAGTACCATCATAAAGACGACATTAGGAAAAACATTAACTCACTTGCGAGAATTGTTATTAATGACGTCATTATTATCACCATCCTCATCCCCATAATCACTATTGACGTCACCATAACTATTTGGCTATGTTTTTGTCGTTGAAGTTGTCGTTGTTATAATTTTTAATTATAAGATTCTAGTACGGTCGTCATCGTCTTCTTCCTCCTCATCATCTTTTTCTTCATTATCATATTAGAACTAGCGTTTGTAATCCATAGACAGTGATTCAGCAGGCAGAATCAACAGAAGATTTATTTATTTACAACTTTTTTATTTTTATTTTTAAACATACATAAACCACGGTTGAGGTCATCAGCACGTTTCAAAGCGTCATTCACCTACCTCACCAACGTGTAACATAACATGCCCATGTTATTTTCATCTGGAATTATTAAAAGAAATCCCCAACAATATCAACAACAACTACACTTACTACAACTTCTTTTTTATTCCTCATAAAATCAAAAATTGTTACAACCAACAAGCATTAAAAAATTCTCACGAAATTATATCGGAAAATAAATAACGGAGTAAAAAAAATTCATGGAAAATAAAAATGATTTAAGAATAAGAAACAAATTAATTAATTAACTAATTAATTAATTAATTAATTAATTATTGACTATTACTACTGCAATGTTTATTTTCTGTTACTGCAAGCTTTTGTCCAAATCATCCAGAGGACAATTATTGCTAATTTGTTGAATGTAAAACATATAATGAGCTGATGGGCTTCAAGGTATATTTTCCTTATATTTTAACTTTTTATTTATTTAAATTTTATATTTTTAAATATTTACAATTAAGTTTTTTAAATGTTGTCGACTATGAACAATAAGCAAACATTTTTAACAGAAGTAGCCGCAACAGGATTCGAAATTTAAATTCACTTTTCTTTTTTACTAAAACTCCGAAATAACCGACGACAGATAATATTTTAAATTAAAAACGACTTAAGTAAACTGACGAACGAATTAAAATAAGAAGAAATTATGTAAAGACTGATCCAACGATCCACTTGACGCACTTCTCATTCTTCCTTCCATCGTCTCTCAACGCACTTTTATACGCAAGTCCGCACGCAACATCACTACGCATGTTCCTTCACTCCCTCTCTTTCTCTCTTTCTCTCTCTTTCTCTCTCCCTTTCTCTCTCTCGTCACTCCTCTTCACTTCTTTTCACTCCCTCTTCACTCCTTTTCTCTCTTTTTTTAATTTTTCTCATTTATTTTTTAAATTTAGACTTTTTCTTCATTTTTCGTTTTCTTTTTCCTTCTTCCAAATTGTTTTTTCATCACTTTTTCTGGATTATCCCCATCGCAGTTAGTACAAAGCCACATTTTAGCAGCGTGTACTTACTACGTACACATGTGGATGAGGTAATGTGGTGTGGTGTCTGGTGGTGTGGTGAGGTGTGGTGTGGTGTGGTGGTATGGGATTGGATGAGATGTTATATACGTAATAAGACATGGGGTAATGTGATGTGATGGGGTATGATGTAACGTGAGGTAAAATGATGTAATGTGTTTTAATACAATTTAAGACATCATAAACTTAAAAGCGGACAATAGAGTTTGAACTAGGTCACCGGGTAAATCTCTGACATGTAGTTTGGTGTGGTGTAAAGTTTATCAATGATTAAAAACAGTTGCTAACCTCCCGTTAACGTTGTTAATCTCATTAGAAATCATTTAATTTCAAACACTCTTTTATTATAAGATATAATAATATTTATTGCCACATGTAACCTTACTAGAGCGTATAATTATTACAAGATTCATAGTGATGGTCGACCCCTGTCCCAACCCGCCACCAGATTGGTAGACGGTGCATGCGATGCCAACGACACCACAAAAATGTGGGTGGCCGCATGCGAGCTGCTCCGATAAGAAAAGAAAATCTTCGCGTACGACATGTGGTGCAATCAGACCTCGCATGGACCAGCGTTGGCCGCCTTGACGAGGCTGCAACATGCGGCGATCAAAACTCGTAAACAGTCGTGAATAATTTTGGTTTCTTGTATATAAACGAGAGAAACAAAATATAAACAAACACAAACAAACATTTCGGCAAACAAATTTGTGTAGCAATTGACAAACACATTTAAATGCTCTTTCCAAACATACAACACAAACATATGCCAGAGAGCGTTATAAACATACATACATGCATCAATATACAAACACACAGACATCTTCATAGTAACATTACCAATATCGCATTGCAGACATACAATATTGCTGTAGGTAGAGACGCGCAATGGATAAGGGTCCGTGAAAATATTTTAAGCACGCAAATATGATAAACACAAAATATTATAGATACGTGATGGTGCAATGGTTAACGTGCCTGGCGTTGTTGACGCAGTGTCCGGGTTCGAATGTAAAGAGATCTCCACCTACCACATGCAAACGTGTGCGATGCGTTGATTCACGCGTATTTAGACAATGTGTGTTTGTTGTAATGTTAATGCTCCTCAGTCGCTTGTCATGGCGCTAAATGAATGACATTATTATTATTATTATTATTATTATTATTATTATTATTATTATTATTATTGTTATTATTGTTATTACTATTGTTATTGTTATTATTGTTATAATCATAGTGGGTACACAACATTAGAAGCATACAAACAACACAGACATACGTAGACACGTGAGATGTACAAACACGACAACATTCCAACAGCAGAATGGATGGGTTACGATGCAAACAAGCAAGAAGACGAAAAATTTGGTCGGCAATTTATTGTTAGGCATAGATTGCTCAATGATACTAGCGTTCTTATCAGATTGAATAGTAAATAAACATTGCAAGTGGTTTCTTCTTATTGTGAAGGTACACCTAAAAAAGATTTTGGTTTAGCAAGCTTTCATAAATAAACGAAGTACATTTTTGTGCTTGCACATTTGAAATGAACAGATAAGTTTACATTTGCCCTTAGCAGACGTGCGTATGGAGAGCGGAATGATTGCTGAAATGTGTACAAGTTTGTATCAATGTATGTATAAAGTTTGTATCAATGTTTGTATCAAGTTTGTATCAATGTTTGTATCACTTTGTATCAATGTAAGTTGGTATCAAGTTTTTGTGGTCTCCTGTGTGAAGTGTGAGTTGAAAGCAAATTGACAGAACATGGAAAGCCAAATCTAATAAGATTTCGATACGTTAAATCAGGGAATTCATGAAAACAAATTTGTTCAATAAAAAAAACAAATAAATAACAAAAACTGAACACACACGCACAACAATTTTTAACATAAAGTTCAAAATAAGTTTAATTTACAATGGAGTTTCTGGAAAGTTTTCAAAAATTATTCCTCCCCACGTAATCCTGTCTATAAATCGCTCATGACATTTGAAACATCTATCATATTAATAACATTAATCAAGGACATCCATAACATTCATAAAACTGTTAACGCATAATAATAATGATATGTTATTAAAATATTGTTATAACCGTGCTATCGAACGCATAGAACATTCTAGAATATGCTAGAATCGGACCATCTGGAAGAATCTAGAAACGACGCTTGCGAAGAGTATATAAGCGCACGTCGCAAGAAGATTAGCGATTAGTGAAATTCGTGATTTTGTAAATTCGTGACTCTGTGATTTTGTGAATAGCGATTCGGTGAATTATTTAAAGCGATATTTGATATGTTTTGTTGACGTTGTCATAGCGATAGATTTTGAACAATTTAAAAGTTAATTGTTGTGTTAATTTGAATTTGCTAGAAATAAACGATTAGTTGATTTCTTCTTTAAATAAAGTTTAATAACTAATAACTGTTTGGAGTATTTTATTCAATTGAAGATTTGAACCCGTCGCATCGTAAATCGGTTACGACAGCGAGTATTATAACATTGGTGTCAGAAGTGGGATCTTCGACCAGCGAATTACTACTCATAGTAAAAGAACACGATGTCAAAACTGTGTGGTTTGAACATAGTTCAACTACGAGAAGAACTACAGAAACGAAGCCTTGTCACAAGTGGCAACAAAGAAGTACTAGTAGCACGTCTGAGAGAAGCTCTCATTGACGAAGGTAAGAACCCAGACGAATTCAAGTTTGATGGTGCTGACGAAGACAATGAAATTAGCACAGGCACGTTTACAACCGCTAAAATGATGGAACTTCTGCTTAGTATGTCAACTGAAATAAAACAACAGATCAATGAACAGTCCGAACAGATCAAAGAACAGTCCGAACGACAGTCCGAACGACAGACAGAAGAGATAAAACAACAGATCAAGGAACAGTCCGAACGACAGACAGAGGAGTTAAAACAGATCAAGGACCAGCTAAAACACGTAAAATTGGAAGTGGCAGAACAGATTGAAGAACAGTCAACAAGAATAGAAATGATCGAGCAGAAACTTGATCGTCAGACCGTTGAGGTAGATCACAAGATAGACAAATTGAAGCGAGAATTGGAGCAATCCAAAAAAAATGGCCATGCCGTTAGATTACGCATCCGGAAGAATTTTGAAGGTACCAGCATTTGACGGAGAGATGTCCTGGAACGTTTATAAAACCCAGTTCGAAGCAGCGGCAACTAGTAACTGTTGGAACGGAAAAGAACGAGCAACAGCACTGATACTGGCCCTGCAAGGTTCAGCAGCAGAGGTTCTTCAGACGATTTCGGCGGAGAACCACTTCAACTATGAAGTTCTGGTTAGCGCGTTGGATTTACGTTATGGTGAAGAACACATGATACAGATTTATCGATCTCAACTTAGAAACAGAACGCAACGATCTGGTGAATCCATTCAGCAGCTGGCAGAAGATATCGAACGGTTGACATTGCTGTCGTATCCGACATCAGACCCCGAGCATAGAGACAAAACTGCCCTGGATACGTTTATCAAAGCCCTTTGTGATTCGGAACTCAAGCAATCCCTTCTCTTGTCAGGTAAACGAAAACTCAAGGATGCCGTTGCGCACAGTCTCACTTTTGAATCGGCAAAGCAAGCATCAAAAAGTGACGTACGTCTACGCCAAGTACATGAAGAATGCCCTTGCCAGAAGGTGGTTGTGAAACGCGAACCTCAACAGCATGGTGTACCCCAATGCTGGATTTGTGGTGAAAAAGGCCATCTACGTCGTGATTGTAAACACCGCCTAAAAGATAACTACTTGCCGAAATTGCGCGACAAGATGGCGCAAAAGAAGAGAAGATGATCCTGTTTCAGGATTGGCCCCTTCTAACGAAAGGAAAACAAATAAGAGCCAACTTTGTGGGACAGAGGTTGGCTAGTAGAATTGACGCCCCCAGTACCGTAATTAACGTTTCCAGACTACATCGAAATCGAAACGACCTACGTTTCCAGACTACATCGAAATCGAAACGACCTATGGCTGAACGGAAAAGTTGATCAACGAGAATGTGTAATTACAGTCGACACCGGAGCAACAAAATCGATTTTAAGATCTGATTTGGTACCCAATCTAAAGAAAGAGACTTCTAACAAATACATCCTTCGAACAGCTACCGGAGGAACAGCTTCAGTCTATGGAAAGATTCTCCGTACTGTTCAGCTAGGCGACTTGTTATTCAAAGGTTCATTCTTAGTCGCGGATATCATCGACGAATGCATAATAGGTGTCGACTTTCTGACAAAACGCATTCTTAGATGGAGAAATACAAAAGTGATAATGGGGGATTGCGACGAAAAATGCATTCGAGTGACAGTCGATTGTGACATAGAACTACCTCAATCATATGAAAACATCGTATGGGGCAAGTTGAATTGCGATCCTGGGGGCCACCAGTTCTATTTGATGGAGCCAACCTCAACGACAAATGTACAGAACGCGGTCATTGGAAAATGCCTGGTAGAAGCGAACAAAAATGGTCTTATTCCTCTCAGAATAATGAATACCGCTAAACACACTGTTAAAATTAAAAAAGCGAGGAAATAGGTAATTGCCAATCAATAAATTTGGTGAAATCATTAGATATGGAGCAACAGGAAAAGGTTCTACCAACTGACAAAGAACTTACCAAAAATCTACTGGATGAACTCAATTTGTATCAAGAAGACCGTCTAAAAGCCGAGGCGTTGATTGCTGATTTTGCAGACGTGTTTTCAACCGGTGACAATGACCAAGGTAAAACAGCTCTGGTAACTCACCGAATTGATACTCAGGATTCGAAACAGATCCGACAAGTACCACGACGTCTTCCTCTAGCAAAACAAACAGAAGTAAACGAAATGATAACGACAACGCAGAATCAAAGCGTCATCGAACCGTCATCAAGTCCCTGGATTTCGCCAGTTGTTTTGGTAAAGAAGAAGGACGGCACTACCCGTTTTTGCGTTGATTATAGGAAGTTAAATGATGTGACTAAAAAGGACAGCTATCCGTTACCGAGGATTGATGACATCATGGACACCCTATCTGGCTCAAGTTGGTTCTCTACGCTTGATTTGAAAAGCGGATACTGGCAAGTAGAAATCGACAAGAACAATTGCGAAAAGACAGCGTTTTCTATCGGATCAGGGTTGTGGCAATTCACCGTCATGCCATTTGGATTGTGCAATGCTCCAGCTTAAGGGATTGCTCCATCAAAGAACTTATTAGTACCAAGATTTAAGTAAAATAGAAGGGACATACATGAAAAAATAACGATAAGAACTGCTACTTCAGGTAAAGTTGAGCTTAATTTAGACAGATTAGACAGTATGCTAGCATTGGTAGGTTTAAACCAAGAGCTGTTATTATCAGTCCTAACTGTCTTAATGTGGACAAAGCAATGATTTTTTTTATGTCACATTCGGCGGTAGCTGATAGTCCAGCCATAGTAATTATATATAGCATTAAGAATGAGTATCAAGATCTTAGAAATAGTGCATAAGTTCATGCTGTGAGTAGTGCTAATATTAAAATGTTGAATATTATGATAATAGGTGATTTAAGAGTTATTATAGTAAGGAGAGATGTTAAAAGTATATTTATTATAATTAAGGACATTTATTAATATAAGAATTGAACTTATTACTTAAACTTCAAAGGTTTATGTGTGCCGTACACTAATAAATAATGAGCCTCATCAATACATGCAAATGTATAAGCAGATTCATACAACATCAACAAAGTGTCAGTATCAGGCAGCAGCCTCGAATCCGAAGTCACCACCATCTCAAACAATTTATCGGTAAGTTATTACCAGACGGAGCTCCAGACTGACTTAATCCATTTTTAGTTTTGATTGAGACAGTAAGAATCTCAGTTCGTCCACTTACACTATCATCTAACCGTAGATCTAACATCAATAGATCTAACCGTCATGCCATTTGGATTGTGCAATGCTCCAGCTACATTCGAGCGACTGATGGAATGTGTTTGCAAGGTCTTAACTGGAAAACTTGTCTTGTCTATTTAGACGACATAATTGTTCTAGAAAGAACATTTGATCAACATGTCGAAACTTACGAGAGATCTTCACAAGACTTAGGGTGGCAAATTTAAAGCTGAACGTTAAAAAGTGCAGGTTATTTTCTAAAGAAGTTAACTATTTGGGACATGTGGTATCTTCAGATGGAGTTCGAACCGATTCCAGCAAGATAGAAATTGTGAAAAACTGGCCAACTCCAATGGATAAAAATGAATTGCGCAGTTTTCTGGGATTGTCAACGTACTATCGACGTTTTGTAAAGGATTTTGCAAAAGTTGCCAGACCTCTCTACCAACTTACCGAAAAGGACCGAGTTTTCAACTGGAATACCCTATGCGACTCAGCATTTGAAAAGTTAAAAGTTGAACTATGTGATGCTCCTTTGCTAGCATATCCAGTTCGTGGCAAGACGTTTGTGTTAGATACTGATCCAAGTAACAACGGAATCGGAGCCGTTTTGTCACAGCATATAGACGGAGAAGGAAAGGTGCTAGCGTATTATAGCAGAGGATTCACAAAGCCCGAACGAAACTATTGTGTGACCAGGAAGGAGTTACTAGCAATAGTCAATGCAACAAAACACTTCTACAAGTACCTTTATGGACAGAAATTTCTTCTCCGAACTGATCATGCAGCGTTAAGATGGCTCCTCAATTTCAAGGATCTTGAAGGACAGATGGCCCGATGGTTGGAGCGTTTACAAATGTACGACTTCGAGATCGTGCACCGCAAAGAAACAACTCATAGTAATGCTGATGCTCCCTCACGTCGACCATGTTTACCAGGATGCAAATATTGCTGTCGTCACGAGGAGAAGATACAATCGGAAGACATAAGAGCAACATCAATATCAGCGGATGACGGTTGGACACCGACGGATCTTGCTGATGCACAGTTTGCGGATGAGGACCTACAACATCTGATCACATGGAAAAAGGAGGGCAAGCGACCGGACTGGCAAAGCATCTCAGAATATAGTGCCGTGTTAAAGGGTTATTAGGCTCAGTGGGACTTATTGTATTTGGAAGGGGATTTCCTGAAACGAAAATGGGAATCAGCTGATGGATCAAAACACCGCATGCAAGTTGTAATACCAAGAAGTAGAACGACCGAAATCCTTGATGAAATGCATGGCGGCCCTTCTGGGGGACATTTAGGAGTGAACAAGACCTTTGACAAAATACGAGAAGGATTCTACTGGCTTCACGTTAGAGAAGATTTAGAGAGCTGGTGTCGAAAATGTAACACATGCGTTTCAGTCAAAGGACCCAAAAGAAGGCTAAAAGGAGCAATGCAAATCTACAATGTTGGTGTCCCCTTTGAACGGTTGCTATAGATATTGCTGGACCCTTTCCGGTATCAGATTATGGAAACCGTTACATTCTGGTTGTAGCGAACTATTTCAGCAAATGGCCTGAGATGTTTCCAATACCCAACCAAGAAGCATGTACCGTCGCTGAGGAAATTGTACTCAATTGGATTAGTCAATATGGTGTCCCATTGGAACTCCACTCAGATCAAGGTCGAAATTTCGAGTCACAACTGTTTGGTGAAATGTGCAAGCTGCTGGGTATAAACAAAACTCGAACGACACCTCTTCACCCACAGTCTGACGGTATGGTGGAACGATTTAACCAAACCCTGATTGAACATCTGGCTAAAGTAGTCGACGAAAATCAACGGGATTGGGATCGTCATATACCATTGTTTCTTATGGCATACCGGAGTGCTATCCACACAACTACTGGAGAAACGCCATCAAAAGTTCTGTTTGGGACTATCTTAAGAACTCCACCTGATGTGAAATATGGCGTACCACCTGAACCACACCAACCATTAACAGAATACGTGGATAATCTTCGACAGCGATTAAACCATATCCACCGTTACGTACGCCTTAAAATTATGAAAAACACGGAGGCGGCCAAAACCAGATACGACTTAAAAGGAAGCAGTGGCGGTTTTGCTGTCGACGAGTTAGTTTGGCTGTACAACCCACAGCGAAAGAAAGGACGTTCTCCAAAGCTCCAGCGAGGGTGGGAAGGACCTTATCAAGTCATCACCCGCTTGAATGACGTCTTCTACCGTATTCAGGAATATCGGAAACCGAGAGCAAGAATGAAGATCGTTCATTTGGATAGACTGGCTCCGTACCATGCGGACACCGGAACGAAAGCTGTTCGGGACGAACAGAACTAAGAAGGGGGTAATGTTATAACCGGGGTACCGAACGCACTAGATTCTAGCGTATTCTAGAATGTTCTAGTGACTGGAGCATTCTAGACTAGAGTATGCTAGAATCGGACCATCTAGAAGAATCTAGAAACGACGCTTGCGAAGAGTATATAAGCGCACGTCGCAAGAAGATTAGCGATTAGTGAAATTCGTGATTTTGTAAATTCGTGACTCTGTGATTTTGTGAATAGCGATTTGGTGAATTATTTAAAGCGATATTTGATTTGTTTTGTTGACGTTGTCATAACGATAGATTTTGAACAATTTAAAAGTTAATTGTTGTGTTAATTTGAATTTGCTAGAAATAAACGATTAATTGATTTCTTCTGTAAATAAAGTTTAACAACTAATAACTGTTTGGAGAATTTTATTCAATCGAAGATTCGAACCCGTCGCATCGTAAATCGGTTACGACAGCGAGTATTATAACAATATTAATAGCATCCAAAACATTCAAAATATTGCCACAACCTGGAAAGTTTCTTAATTAATTTATCCTTAATATTAATAATTTTAAATATATTTAATATAACTAATGTCGAACGAACTTTATATTTCTAAAGTTAAATATACATTATACTATAAATATAATATTATTAATGTTGAATAAACTTGATTACAACCAAATTAATGCTGATTTAAACATTTTCTGATATAACTATGCTCTTCGAAACATGGAATAATGCCATTAACTGCATGGTCGTCTCAGCATCTTCCATGAAATCATTTCAATTTTTTATTGAATAATATTTCTTATAAAATCATTTTAAGTATTTTGAATGTTATAATTCATCTCTAAATTTTGCATGAATGAATGGTGAATAATGATTGATAGCATCCATTCATTTAGAAAACCATGGAAAGTTTTTTTTTACAAACGGAGAGAAGTGCGTGCCGTCGAGATGAAAGTTCTCGCAAGAGTGAAAAATCGACTGGCGGGAAGATAGCCATTTAAAAATTCTCATTCGTATGCCCGGGCAGCGATATGTTGGATTATGCTCGGACGTGTATGAATGACCGACACGACAATAATTTATTGCCAAAGTAATCTAATTACGCTGCAGTCCAACAATCCTACGAAGTGTTTAAAATGTTTGCGACACATTCCTCCACGCCTTAAATGATTGTTTGCCGTTTGTCTCGTGAACAACTTCCTTTACTCGTTCGCACATTTTATTTCCTCCTACTTCATCCAGCAAGTGGTTCGGCGAGCAAAAAAACAAATAGCGTGCATTGTGCGGTTAGTCTGTTGGTTGATGTGTGACGATTTGTATGCAGTCCGTCCTTTGCATGCACCATGTTCACGTGAATGAAATGAGAATTAATTTAAGGGAGCCTCTGAATGGCGAGTCTTCATCAAGGCGAGTCTGCTGTTGCTCAATATTTCGAGTGGTAGAGGTAAATATTTTATTTTTGTTATTTAATGTGCGGTTACAATCTGTTCGATGAACAGAATAATCTCTACAACGAAGGTACAGACACACGCACTTCATGCCGTACTGAGAATTATTTCCAAATTTTAATGATAATTATTTCAGTTGGCTTAAATTTTTTAAAGTCATGAAATTGAAAATACTGTAAGTTGGTGAACTTTTTCTCTTGGTTAGAATTAAAAAAAATTTTTCGGAGTATTTTGAAAATTGATAGCTTTCCAGTTAGTTTTAATTAATATCTTTTTACATAGTCATCTCAAACAGAGTTTCAAAAAGATGAATAACATTCATGCATCAAAACTTTGAGCATTATAATGAAAAAAAAAATCATCTCAGTTCCAGAGCGAAGTTTTTAAAAAAATTTCAAATAAATTAAAAAAAACAAAAATACTGCAAAGAATAATTTTAAATGATCAAAAGTTGAACAGCAGCCGTTTAAAATGATCATTATTTGTTGAATCACATTGAAGCATTTTATTGGAACTTTGAATAAATTCTTTCCTTGTTTAGTTGATCTTTGCTCCATAGATAAACAAATCACTGGCGTAGCACCAGCTTGCTTGAATAATTTAACTTTAAAGTTTTTTACATTCATTTACTTTCTTTAATTTAATTTTAATACGTCAACTAAATTGAATCACGTGCAAATAATGATCCTTCAGGATCGCTATTGTTAACCTACTACTCTTTTTCTTCACTCATTCAGTTTTCTTCTTTCTATTTAACTTCTTTATTATTATCATTATTATTATCATCATCATTATTATTATTATCATTATGTTTAAAATTATTATTATTATTTTGTTTTAATTTTCTTACATTAAGTCCATCTGAAAACTTATTCCTCACTGTACTTCATATTTCTAACTTTTTAATGTGTTCAAACCATTTGTATGCTGTACATGCGACAAATATGTACAAGCTGTTTACAACACTATATAGATTACTACTTTGTAAAGAGAGTGTTCATTAATTAAACACTATGGTAAATTTTTCTTCTTGGTCAACTTGCTTGCTGTTTAACTGCAAATCGTTATTTGGAAAAAACTTCCATTAAAATGAATTTTAAATGTCCTCTCAACATCTAGTTGAGTCTTACTGGAATGAATTTACAAGTTGAGATGTTTCACGTAGACACACTTCTACATAATGAAAACTGAATGAATAATTAGATTTATTGAGCAACAAGGGATTAAATTAACCGGTAGTTATGTTAAAATATATCGATGTTCAATTACGCAGGTTAAATTCATTATTTAAATAAGCGTCAATATAGATTAAATTGAAAATAAGTTATAATTGATTATTAATTTATCACTTCTTTCACTTACATTCAGTGATTAGTTTTGATCATTTAAAGAAATTCATTCATTCACAATTTTATAATTTTTAAATAGTTTTCGTTATTAATGTATAATTATATTAAAGATTTAAAAAAATTAATTGAGGCAAAACAAAATGATCGTTTTTTTCTAATATTTCAGACATTTCCTTGAAGGTACCACTCAATGGTTCCATTTCGAAGTGGTTATCAATTTTTGTCAATTTTGTTTTCTGGAGATGTTTCTTTCATTGTCACTCTCCTTTTAATGCAATTACTTAGAGTTGTCAAAAAATAAAAAAGTTATAATAATAATAATAATATAATAATAAAAATAATGGAAACACTTTTATTGATCTCAAAACTTTAAAAGTAAATGATTAGATAAAATAATAAAATAAAATAATGTAGCGTTAATAAAATTCATAAAATTAATAAGAGGGTGTAGATGATCACACAGCTCATTGCGCTGGCAAGTGCGGTGCTGCAAGATATATTTAAATTAGTACCATAGTGTGTTTCTATCACAATGAATATTGTACGATCCAGGCCTGCAAATATGATGCAACTGTCGAAGTAGTTCCGATACGCAGCTCTCTCTAACTGCCACTCTCTAACTGCCACTACAATTGGGCTATCTAAATTTTCTGATATCCAAGTTAGCAAAAACTTGTAGCGGCGCAGTTCAAAATTTAGCTGTGAAGGTATGTATCTTCTCAAAATTTGAACTTTTTGTTGTGGGCTGACATTAAATTTCGTAGTTGTTTCCAATAGTTGAACAACTTTTGTGCAAATCATGTTTTTTGCTTTTTGATCGTAGCCATCGTATTCATATATTTTGCTCAGATAAGTAAAACCTTGGCCAATCCCCTCATGTGGAATAACTGCGTCGCCGATGGTCAATCTAGGCAGAAATTGATGATAGGTACCATCTTGCTTTCTTATTTCGAAAGAAGAAAAGCAAGAGACATTTATCAACTCGCATCTTCATCTCTGAACAAATGCACCAGGACTGGTTTAGATTGATGAGATTTTGTGCGCCTTCAGTGTTTTGTGATATGATTGCCGAACCGTCAGCAAATTGTAGCTACGACCCTGCTTTTAAGTCAGAGGTTAGGCCCCATAAGTAGCCAAATTGTATTCCTGACTATCTAGAATCATCATGAGAGGGTTGAAGCGGATATTGAAGAGTAGTGGTGGAAAAAAGTGCCTTGGAGCGCACTTGGAGTATCGCCTGAGTGAGTTCACCATTAATTGATATTGATATTGAATATTGATGGTGGTGTACTAAAATAGAAACGATAAAATGATGGATTACTTTTTCAAATGCATTGCGTTGATCTAGCAATGCAATTAAAATGGTACGTTGATATCTTTTTGCGTTATTTAACAAATGGGAGAGCATTTGTGTGTGCTCGGCCAATCCATCAACTGCTGGCTAGAAGCCTTTCTGGAAGTTGTTCTTGAGGAAACTGTTTTTTCGGAAAAATTATATAATCTGAATTTTATAAAAGCGGAGAGTAATTGGTATAGTGATTGTTATAGAAGAGTGATTGGGCGGAAATTTGACGGGTCGCTTGCGCTGCTCTTCTTGTATATTAGGATTGTTGAATTGTTAAACTGCGCCAACACTGTGGAGTTGTTTTCGGTTCCCAACACAGTACTAATAATTTATGTAAATATGATAAATATTAATAATAATAATAATGATGATAATAATAATAATATAATTGCAAATGGTTGATGATTTATATGCATATATCTCTAATTATAAACATATTATATGTATGTACTGTACGAGAGTTCGTGTTTGTGCATTTAATGTGTTGTACGCGTACGCCGTACACGCATGTTCCAGATGATATTTACAGTACAGTTGTACACATACGTGGTACACATAAGTTGTCAGATGTTTTAGTTCTTGAAATTAAAAGCCTCCTCATTGGAAGTGACGTTGCAAGCTGCCAACTGAATTTTCATCCAACGTCCGTGTCTTTCAAGCGTGCAAAAAATTTTTGTCTCACTGGCGTATTTGTGTTCGTTAAGTTAGCATTCACTTGTTCGGTGCCGTTGTGCGTCTGTTAGTGTGTAATAATAATAATAATTATTATAATACTAATAGTTATAATTATTATAATAATAATAATTATTATTATTATTATTATTATAAATAACTAATAACAATAATAACAGTAATAATAAAATACTATTGGAAAAAATACTTAAGTATATATTTTAGTATAGAGTGATAGGAATGTATGGAGTTGCATTAGAATGTAATGAATTTATGTTCACCTCATTATCTCGAAGAAAATTTTTCCAGCCTTTCAACTTTTGCGTCTATTTTTTCTTTATTGTCAGCGTTGTATCTTTTTACGCTGCAGGGAAAAATAATTATTTCTCTTCTGATTTGTCTGTAGGAACTTTTCTTGCACTGATATCAAACAATGTTGCATACATGAGCGTAATCCTGACAACTTTGTTTCAACGTGACGTCATCTCTGTGACAACAAAAAATTTTGTAAATTTAAAAATCATAACAAAAACGTTGAATAATTCTAAGATACATACATATACTTGAAGATACTCACACATAGGTATGAATATGTCCACATAAACACACACAAACACGTACAAACATTCAGAGACGTACATATACATCCTCACACAAAGGCGTTCGATACCTGGTACTGTGATACGTGGTGCATCCTCCAAAAGGCACGCCTGCTTATGAAGGAGGGAATAAAAAAATTGAAACATCAAACTGACTGACTGCTGATGCTTATGACGATGTAGATGATGACGTTGTGACTGTTTTTGTTGTTGATGACGTTGATGATGATGACGATGACGGTGCGATGGTGATGATGGTGATGAGGATGGTGATGATGACGACGATGATAAAAATAAGTGATGGGTGTGAAGAGAGTAGTTATATTTGCGATGGTTATTAAAACCTCCGTGCAAATATTGGGCTTTGTTTTAGTTGGTCGGTCAGTAAAACTGGTTTTAAAATAAAAAATTTTGTGAAACTGATGAAGCACTAAATTCAAAATGAAAGCGTGTTGAAAGAAATTATAACGGAACGAGAAAACCTACCAATTATTTTTTCTACACCATACACACACACACACACACAACACACAACAACAATACACATGTACAACACACACATTCTATGAGTACAATATTTTCAATTTTAAAAGTACAACCTAGAGATTTCATGAATGTACCGTAGCGTTATGGACAAAAAAAAAGTTAAACTGGCGCCTGAATAATTGTGGGCGTTCAATGAAGCGTGCGACGTGTGTGGCTGGCGTGTATGATCCATTGACGAGTTAGTGTAAAATTATATCACAACAACTAGCTTACTTCACTATTTCTCATTTAAATTTTTTTCAAATTTTTAGATCAAATCATTTTCCATTCTCTTCTTCCATTTTGGTTCCCGCATTCATCTGAACCTCAGGTTATGAAAAAAAATATTAATAACTTTTCTGATCGACTACCAATTTTTTTCATATCGACTTTCAAAAAAACATAATTAAAACACCGGGGTTTTCCATATCAAAAAATATGGAAGTATAAAAACATTAACGTAACAATTTCAAATTCTTCAAGCAGAAAAAGAGAAGGCAAGAGTAACAGAATAAAATTTGCTGTAAGATCACTCACACCGTAATAACATCAATTTCTGTTACATTAATAATCAATCCTTACTTGTGGTAAAGATGTAAAAATTACATTAACTAACAGTATCAGCGCGAGACTACTGAGACAACGTTAAAACGTAGCACGACCAACCAGTGACAGCAAAAAAAAAAATTCTCCACTAACAACATCGGCAATGTCATCTCTATTATAAAATGACGACAACATCAATTACATCAACAACAACAACATTGACAACAACAACAACATAAATTACATCAAAAACACAATTAACAACAATAACAACAACAACATCGATTACATCAACAATATTAATTACATCAACAACAACAACATTAACAACAACAACAAAAACAACAACAACATGGATTAGTGTGCATTTCAGGACCAACTAATTTTGTGAGACTTGCGTAAAAATAATTTCGCATCCGTTGATGATACATCGCAATTTTGACAGAAAGGTTATGTATGAAGTGGAGTCGCGCAGTGTTGTTGTTGTTATTGTTGTTGTTGTCGTTGTTGTTGTTGTAGTTATTGTCATTTTGTTGTTGTTTTTACAGTTGTTGCTGCTGCCAAGTTGTTTTGGTAAAAGTTGATGTTATTGTTGATGAGTCCACTAATAATATTGCAGAAACTTTCATTTATACTTTGGTATTTAAAACTTTTGTTGTTGTTGTGGCTATTGCTGCTACGTTCAAAATGTTGTTGTTGCCACTACTGATATTGTTGTTCTGGTTGTGTATGTTGCAGTTGCAGATGTCGCTTGGTCTTCATTAATATTGATGTCGTTTTGCCACCGAGCCATGGAGGAAGAAAATATTTGAGATTTTCTAACCTCTTTTACGTTGTAATATATCATTTTCTAAATTGAATGGTGACAAATTTGGTGGAGCGTAACATGAGTGCGTCTCACAGCTAACCAACAAACGTTTAATGTGATTCTGGTTTTAATATTAAAATAGTTAAATGAGAAAAAAAACCAAAAACATGAATTCAAAATATTAGAAACATCGTGGCCGTTGGTGGCGCCGCTGAAACGTTTGAAGTCGCTGCAGTCGATGGTGTGATGAGGAAAGCAGGTTTGCAGCTAATCACGTGGTTGACTCTGAAGCTGATAATGCTCTTATAGTTGGTATTAGTAATATTGATGTAGTTATCGTTGGCGATGTTGTTGTTGTTGCTGTTGTTGATATTGCTGTTGCTGCATTGTTGATGTTGTTTCTGCAGTGGTTGATGTTGAGGTTTCCGTTGATTATGATCCTGTTGTTCAAATGTTTCATCATCTTTTTAAATTTTTTTTGTAAAATGTCAACGCTGTATTCGATTAATTAAAAAGAATATATGTATAAAAACTTACGTCCAGTCCAGTCTGCTGCCTCGAATGAAATTTGCCAAGTTTTTTTATCACTTCACGGCAACTCATTAATTTTGTCACGCCTTGTTTGATGCTTTTAAAATTAGAAGCTTATTCCAAAAGTTTGTTTTCGTTACGCCATAAATTTTCCACATTAAACTTTTTCACAGCGATTTCTTTCAATTAAAGTAAATTACCTCATTATTCTAAATTAAAGTTGATCGCATCATGCAGGGATGGTGTTTAATTTTTGAATCATTTAAACCATATATATTTCCACCTTACTTGATATCAATTTTTATTGTAACCGCGCAAGGTTCTGCTTGAATTTTATTTCTGCGAACCCAGAAAAATATGGCCGTCGGTTGTTCGGCGTTTTAAAGATTTATCATCTTCATCTAACCGAAATATATCATTTCTGAGAATTTTTTAGTTTTTGGTTATTCAACTTAATAGCATAAATTGTCTTATTTCTTGACACATTCATTTCTTGTTCAGCTATTTTGAAACATGTGTATGGTGTCCAATATCTATCTCAATTAATAATATTTCAGGTTTATTTGCTGATTATTATTATCGTTGTTGTTGTTGATGTTGTTGTTGTTGTTGTGTTGTTGTTTTTAAAAATTGTGTTTATTAACAATTTTTATTTAAAGAAATAATTTTGCCAGTCATTTAATATTTTCTTTAGATTATTGCTAACGTTAACATTAGACAATTGGGTGGCCAGCCTGCCTGCGAGGTTCCAGCATAGTCTCGATAGTTCAATTCTTGCTCACTCACGTACAAATCAATTTATCATTCTCCACTAGCCTCAAACCATCACTCCATCATTTAAAACATGCCAGCGTTCAGATTTGAACCTGTAAACGAGTGATGTGCCGATCCCTGCAACTCTAGCGAACCCTGTCCGCAGCATACTTCTCTTGATGAAATTTAATTGAGTCCATTTGAAAGAATCAAATTGTAATGTTTGTGAGGATTACATTTAAAAAAATAATGATGATGATGATGAGAAGGTGAAGGAAGAGGAGGAAAATGATGATGATGATGATGACAACTGCAAACGATGCATTAATGCACAGAGACTTCCCACAAACTGACAGATAAAAATGCGTGCATGAAGACAAACAAAAACTAACAAACATACAAACATACCAAAGAACATGCAGACACACATTGACGATGGACGGATCGTACGACACGCAGACAAACAAAAACAGACACGGAAACCGACAGTTAAGCAAACAGGCAGACAGATAAGCAGACAGAAACTACGGTTGACCGCGGTCTCAAGGTGCATGCTGACAAGTTTCAGTGCACACTTCATCGCACAGCATAAATTAAATTCGTTTAAATTTTTTTCTTCTGATTTTGAAGATGGCAGTTTGTTTATTTCTGTTTTTTGTTCATTTATTTAATCAATAATACGTTGTTCAAGTTTTAAACAAATTGCTTATTTTATTCCATTTCAGTCAAACATCATTGCGAGCGCTTTGTGTTCACTCATTGTTCGTTCGATGTTTGTTCCATGTTTGTTCAATGTTCATTCAATGTTTGTGTGACGTTTGATGTTTGTCCAATAATCGATGTTGATCACTTATGATGAATACCATTCAACATGAACACAAGACATACTTGTTTAGCAACTTACTGGTGTCATTATTTAAAACAATTTCAACCTAATATCAGCTTATTCGATGCGGTTTTGATTTAAATTCTTTTCCATTGTTATTTGATATTTAATGACAGTTTTCCGTGCTTCATTTTGTAGTCATTTTGCTACTTTGATTAATGTGGTTGTAATTTTTCACTACTTTTGTTGTTGTTGTTGTTGTTGCCCCGAAGTCATTTTAGATTGTGAAGGACTAGATGGCAGTGATGTGCCAATGCCAGTTCGATCAATCAGTGCAAGTGAACAACGGTAGGAAACATTCCATTCGCTTCTAACGCATCTCCAGCTCCATTATAATTTGAACTACAACAACACTATAACAACAAAAACAGCAACTACAAACAACGTACAAACAACAACAACATAAACAACAAAAAATGACATTATGAAAATGACATGACATTATGAAAATGACATGACATTATGAAAATGACAAAAAATGACATCAACAATAACATTAACGGGAAAGATGACGTACATAATAATAAGTCATCAACTGCATTTAAACAAAAAGAGCCCTAAAATCACAGCAACAACAACAACAAACAGTAATAATAATAATAATAATAACAACATTATCTATAATTTATTACATGAAATGATATAGACACGTCAAATTAAGTGAAAACTTAACAATTGGAAAAAATAAGTAAGATAGTATATCATTAGTTGATAGATGGGGTTAGAATATTAATTTTCTGTATTTTTATAATAAGAGGAAATAACTACGGAGGCAGTTAAAGTTTTTCGGTCACATCATGCGGAAGGAAGAAATGGAAAATCTAGCAACTACATTCGTGATGTCCTTGTGTCACTTGTTGAATGTCACCGCATGTCAACTGCTACAAAATGTTGAAGATCTGGTTTTGTGGAGGTCGATGGTTGCCAGTGTCCTGGAAGGATGAGGCACTGGAAAAGAAGAAGAAGGTTAGAATGTGATATAATAAAAATCTAAATACAACGTACGATCGTCTCATACTTGTTGCAAGGACATGTCAGTAAGAATATTTATTTAAAATAAGTTTTTGCAGTCTTCCCACTTCAGCTTCTAATGCGCCTGAAGCCAGCCAACGGGCTTAATTTGAAAATTTCTAAATTTTGTCAAAACGACACATTATGTTACATTGGAAGCAGCTTCTTATAAAGAAGCTTCCAAAAAACCGGAGCCGTGTTGGAAGTCGTGGCTCGCTAAGTGCTACCTACTAATGCAATTGGGGTGTCTCAAAAAATTGCTGAGCCATTCCACAAAAGATCTCTTACGTCGCTGGCGGTATGCAAAGTTTCTGAGATATGCTAAAATTTTTGTTCGCATGGTTATGAAGGCTGGAAATGCAGTTTTTGAGTGAAAAGTGGAAACTGGGAATCAGTGCAGCACGGAAGAGGAAATGGAAGAGCTGGAGCTTGGAGGCTTGATGTGAGTGAGTTTAGTAGTTGTGTTTCGAGCGGTTAGTTGACTTTTAATAGAAAAATGGAAATTTTTACAGAAGTTGCAGTGATCCAAAATATTTATTTGATATTTTTTTATTTTAAGGTATTAGTGTAATTTTTGAAAAAAAATTGTAAAAATAAAAAGTTATTTTATTGTAACTATCATGATGAATAAATGATTGTACCAAAAATCATTGTTCTCATTTTGTTGCTGGTTTTTATTATCAATCGGTTATTTCGCGTGTTTCAGATAATTTAGTTTCAATTATTTCACGAAATCATCAATTTGCTTTTGAAAAATAAAATGTTGAATAATTTTAACAACCAAGCACTCGTCGCAAAAATAAATTAATTTTTTACAAAATTATATGAAAAAATAATTTAATATATTTATAAAATAAAATCGTGAATTGAAGAAAAATATTTTTTATAAATTCGAAGTTTGGTTTTCGTTTTGAAGGCTGAATTATTTGAAGGTTATTTGTGCAATGACGATTATGATGATGATGATGATGATGATGGTGATGATGATGATGATGATGATGATGGTGATGATGTTGATGAGGATGATGATGATGACGATGAGGATGATGATGATGAGAGGAAAAAGCTTTTAAAAAGCTCTGACTAAAACAAGAAAAATATTGACAACAGTCCAGTGCTTCTAGAACTTGTTGGTTCCGCGGACTGACAACGAATTTAACAGGAACGTCGGGGTCCGCCAACCAACTTGCGGCATACATGTATTGTTTTAACCTCTGCTATGGTCAAATTGCGCTATATTATTTGATTATTTGTTATCTTTGTTATCTTTGCTATATTTGTAATCTTTTGATGGTAAAAATCTACAGCAGAGGTTATATAAGTTTCTACGGAAATACAGATTGGATAGTGGTCCACAGCGAAGGTTTGAAGGGAAGTCGTAAATGTGATTTATGTTGCAGTTACTTGGGTTAGTTTAGTGTTTCTATCACTGCTGGCATTCAAATAAACGTTCAACGAAGTTTGCGTTTGAAGCAGTTGTGTTAATCTATCGAAAATCTTGAACCTACGGAATAACGAACACTTGTTGGAAGCTACAACACTGGTGTTGGAAATATGGAGATCTTGGAAGTTATAACATTGGTGTTAGTAGATACTTGCGTTCAAAGGTAACAAAAATATTTTGGTATTTAAAATGATGTGGTGAAGGGATAAATAATATTAATAGTACTAATTGCAACTGCCACTGTAATAATCTTAATGAAGATGATTGATGAGGATGATGATGATGATGAATGATGACGATGATGATTTGATTATGATATTATGAACATAGTGAAGATGATGATGATGATGATGATGATAACAATGATGATGATGGTGGTGATGACGCTGAAGATGATGACGATGATGATGACGACGATGATAAATACATTCATCATTGTGAGAAATTTTCTCCACAAAAATATGATTACTTTTTTGATTTGGTAGCAAAAATTGAATGGCGATTTGATGAAATTTTCCGAAAAGTAGATTAAATATTTTTGTGTCTCTATAATAATAATTTGCATATTAGTTTCTTTGTTTACATGTTCATTCATTCATTCGTTCGTTCATTCGTTCGTTAGTTCGTTCGTTCATTCATTCATTCATTCATTCTTTCCTTCGTTAATTCATTTATTCATTCATTCATTCAATCAAATTTGTGTCAGTTTATCAATCGTTTGTCAGTTCATTCATTCATTTATTCATTCATCTATTTAATCATTCAACCATTCATTTAACCATTCATTTACTCATTCATTTATTCATTCATTTATTCATTTCTACGTTCATTCGTTAATTCATTTATAACTCAATTTATTTTTCCACATAATTTCTCCACTCATCACAAGAGAAGAAGACAATTCATGCACCACCACTACCACCACCATCACCACCACCACCATGGGTCGACCCACCACTTAAGTGTGTATCAATCTATCTATTTATTCTTTCAATGTCACAAATGATTACCTATAGAAATATGGTTCTTTTCTTTTCTAATATATGTCTGTTTTGTAGTCTCTTTCATAATTTATGCCTTCTAATACTTTTTAATATTAAGTACATATATAAATATTTATACGTGTGTGAATGTGTTTGTGTGTGTGTGTCTGTTTGTGTGTGTGTGTGTTTGTGTAAATATTTATATGTATGTAAATGTGTGTGTGTGTTTGTGCGTGTGTGTTTGTGTGCCTGTGTAGTATTTATATTCTCCAATATAACGGTATGTGACACTCTCCGCATGCGGTTGCATGGTACCTACATATATATCTCTCTCCTTGTATAATAGGTTTAATTCAATCTTCTGGCATGGTACTTATCGTATCGGTATAATGTGGTACTATCCCCTTTTTAAGTACTTGCCTCTCCCTTTACGATGCATATGACGTAAGACTACTTTTATAAGTAAGACTACTTTTATAAATGGTACACGCCACTCAGGCATCCTGAGACAGCAGATGAATGTTTGTAGAGTCGATTTTATAAGCTGTTAAGGTGAACTTCTTCTCGTGCACTCATGCATGAAATTGTACCTGACAGTCTTTCCAACAAGGACACGTGACGACGACAACAACAACAACAACAAAGAACACGTGACCACAACAACGACAACAACAATAACTTTACTTTAGTGTCATCTGCAACAGTAACAGCAACAAAAACAGCAAAAAAACAATAATAATAATAATAAAATAATAATAATAATAGTTTCATCTCAAGGGCAATTAATTGTTGGAGAAATAATTAAAACTAATGCATCATGGGTAATAGAAATATGTTATAAAAAATACTAAATTGCAGAATTATGCGACAAACAATTTTGCAACAAAAACAGCAAAGACAAAAGAACAATGATGAGAACAAAACGTACGAATGAAGTGGAGAGAGAGAGAGAGGTGGAGAGAGAGAAAAGTGAGGAGAGAGGGAGAAGAGATATGCACGTGGAAATGGCATAGAGAGATAAGTATAAAATTCCCTCGCATTGTTTTCTTCTTTTATCTTCCAATGTTTTATTCACATATAATCCATCTTTGTAGAAAACACAATTTTGACTGCAGCTGTAGCCTAGCGTAGATTTCGCCATTGCAGTTGACTGTTTAGGACAGGGCACATTTCAATGACTGGCACATTTTTACCAATGCTGTTAATTTGTTTCGAACTTAAACGATAGCAATCCATGACATCCCTTCTACTAATGATTTATTTGAAAAATTCATCACGGGTACTTAACAAATCTTCCTTCATCGTTCACTGTTGTTTTATTTCATTCACACGATTGAGAAACGTCGATCCAGCCCAACCAACAACAGCATGATACTCTGGTTTTGTTCGTCTATTCTTAATGCTCACTTCATTTTTTAGACAAAAAAAAATAAAAAAAAATTATAAAAAATAAATACTCGATAAAAACAACAAACTCCTCAAATTTGCATCATCAACCACAGTAACAACAACAATAGCAACAGCACCAACAAGATAATAACAGCTTCAACTGCTAAAACAATAGCACAAAACAGTTGACACAACAAAATAACAATAACAACCTCATAGCAACAACACAACAACATCAAAGCAACAACAACATCACTACAACAACATCATTACAACAACAACAACAACAGCAACAACAAACAACAAGAGATTTTTAATGATGTTCGGCTTCCTTCATTTTTTTTTCAATTTTGCATTTTTTATCTTTCCTATCGACATTTTTTTAATTATTTCAGAAAATTTTATAAATCATTTTTATTATTTCATTCATTTAGTTTTTCAAATGCAAATTCTTTATGAAAAATATTTTTTCCATTTGTTTGTTCATTCATTATGTCTTTATTTTCATTTCTTTATTTTTACTAGTTGCATCATTATTCATTCATTCGTTCGTTCGTTCGTTCGTTCGTTCGTTCATTCATTCGTTCGTTCGTTCGTTCGTTCGTTCGTTTGTTCGTTCGTTTGTTCGTTCATTCATTTATTCATTCATTCGTTCATTCGTTCATTTCTACGTTTATTTGTCTATTTAGTTTCATTTGTTAACAACCAGTTATCCATTTATTAATTTTTTCACTCATTCAATCATTTGTTTGTTTAGTTATTGGTTTGTTTGTTCGTTTTATTGTTTGTTTGTTCTTCTGTTTGTTTGTTAGTTTGTCAACATAATGATTTAAGTTTAATTAGTGTTAGTATGATTTAGCGCAACCCCCTAACTGCCTAATCATCATTTTACGTGTTTGTTAATCAGATAGAATTGTACTGCTAATATTACTAATGTGTTGTTGATGTTTGTTGTTGTTGTTATTTGTTTGTATCTGCTGTTGTTGAATAAACTTTTGTTTTGGTTTTTTTTTTATTATTTTTTAGTGCTATTTTTATTGGAAAAACTCAAAAAAAAATACAAAAAATAAAATGTATGTTCTCATTCCACGAGACTGGGATTTGATTAAAGTGCAAAAATGTGACGTCATTTGTGCGAGTGTAATGATGTTTATGAAGGGGAGGATGGGGACGGTGGTGTTGGTGGTCAACTGTCGAGAGGGTGGAATGAAGATGGGGGTGGGAATGTGATGACGAGGATGACGATGATGGTAATGGTGGTGATGATGAAGGTGGTGATGATGATTGTGGTGATGATGGTGAAGATGGTGAGGAGGAGGAGGAGGAGGAGGAGAAAGAAGATGAAAAAGATGATGATGATGTGGAAGATGTTTGCGTTTTAAAAAGCAGTGCAGAGACAGATCAGACTTTCATATTTCATAATTTATTTTTTTGACATTACATATCTGGTCATCTTTGTTTTGGTCGTCATCTTTATCCGGTCATCATCAGGTTCGGGGGTAAGGTGTTCGTCTTGGTGCGGCGGTGATTATGGGAATGAGATGAGAATGTTGATGATGATAAAAAAAAGATGATACTGTTAATGATAATGATGATGACTATGATGATGATGATGAAGACAACGACGATGATAATGAAAAAGATGATAATGTCGATGATGATGATGATGAAGACGACGACAATGATGATGAAGAAGAAGGAAAACGAGAACAACGATGAAGATAAGAATGGTGACGTTGATAATTGTAAATACATCATCCACTAACTTGCAATGCTACCTGCACCTTGACGCTGCATTCGTTCATCTTGTTACTTGGGCAAAATCTTTATACGAAAAATTAAAGCATTACGCTTTCAGACATCAAATAGATTTATTAATCATTCTATGTCCTTCGGTCAGCAGGATGCATGCGTGGATATTGACCAATGTTCACTACACACACCAAAACGTACACACACCAAAACGTACACACATCAACACGTACACACAACATCACGTACACACAACAACGCGTACTCGCAACAACACGTACACATGTTACAAACACAAGTATTTACTGCATCTTTTAATCGAATGTTGTTGTTGCATGCTGTGGTTGCAAGTTGTTGTTGCATGTTGCTGTCGCATGTTGTTGTTGCATGTTGCTGTTACAGGTTGTTGTTACATGTTTTTGTTACATGTTGTTGTTGCAGGTTTTTGCTGCAAGATGTTGTTGAGGTTGTTGTTGTAGCAGCTTGTTGTTGCATGTTGTTGCAGGTAGTTGTTTCTGACACTGCGAACGTTTGATGTACAATCTGAAATAACCAAGACACAGTTGCATCCATTGTTGCAATGTTGCTGGCGACTACCAGCTGGTAATGAGATCGTTGCTGATGTTGCCATTGATTGATTTGACGTTGTACCGCCGACGAAACTCCTGACGTTGTGGCTGCTGTTGATGCTGCTGCTGCTGTTGTCATTTAGCCAAATTATTTATTTACAAATAAATTTTTGGATTCAATCAACTCTTTTTTTAAATGTTTCGGTTATAGGTATGCGGTGTATCTTCTCATCACTCACACATCTGCCCTTCATCCATTCGTGTCTCTGCAAAAAAAGCCGCTAACATGATTACGGACTCAGTCAAGTGTGGTCGTAAAAAGAGCTGACAAACACGAAGAGGAAAGAAAGAGATTGTATTGAATGGTGTTTAAAGTGGTCATTGCACTATCATCATCATTTTGCTATCGTCGTCGTCATCATCTATCATTTTACTCACCTATCATCATCATCCTCATCATCATCATCCTCATCATCATCATCCTCATCATCATCATCATCATCATCATCATCATCATCATCATCATCATCATAGTGATTTCATTTAACTAAATTGATGTTGTGATAAAACTTCTTCCACTACAATGCATTCTTTATCAGGATCATGAATATTGATGATGTGGTCGTAATGTTGAAATGTATCATTGATTTATTTTTTTACACAACGTCACGTCAAAATTAGCGGTGTCATTTTACGCAAATTATCAGCCTACTCTCCTTATTATATTCGGTTTGTTTCCATTCTGTTGATGTTGGTGTTGTTGTTGTTGTCGTCGTCGTTGTTGTTGTTGGGGGTGTTGTTTTTGTTGTTGTTGTTGTTATTGTTATAGTGCTTTTACGCCTGTAAACAATATGGATAATTTTTATCTTTAATTTAAAATTTTTTTTGTTATTTGGTGTTTCTTTTTATAAAACAGTTTTCTTTCCTTTTCCTCATCGCAGTTTCTGTTGTCTGCGTCCAATTATGCATTTGCGAGCATGTCCAGATACAAAATGTTTTCCAATATTGAAGTAGAAATTCCAATTAAATTTTTAGTTTCACTTCTACTTTGGTCTGCAAGAATGTTTTTTGCTGTCTTGTTGTGTCTGATGTTTCGCTTCACTGTCCACAGGAATTTATTTACTTTTCTTCACGGTTGCACTCAAGTTGCACTCCTCAACATTTTGTAACCTACTCAACGTTAATTTGCAATTTGCAGGATAGTTGAGTTTACTTTTAACTTTCAAGCGACACCTGGCACTCATAAAATAATTTTCCGCTCAAATGTTTTTGTGAGGAATAAATTTTTATGTGGTTATAGCTGGGTTGTCAAGTCAGGTGGTACAAACAGTGGTGAAACTCTGCTACACTGGATAGTCGTTAAGCTGTTAGTTTAAATGGAGATTATTTTATATTAATTAGTTAATTAATTCATTAATTAATTAACTATAAATTAGCATGTTTTAATCAGCCTGATAAACAATTGTTGAATGCTCAGAAACCGTTGTTTATTTAAGATATATTTTTGAAACATTTAATGTTCACCAAACTTCATCGCTTATTTTATGACTGGCCCACAAAAATATTTGACCAAACATGAAATGAGATAGCAATCAATGGATAGTTTATTGCAGGCCGGCCTATAAAATTACGTCGTCCAATCGTTTCGCTGAAGGGCGCCTGCTATGGTGTCTCCAGAGGTGTGGTCCCATGCTGGGAGAGGGGCTGCCGTAAAAACAAATAACTAAAATTAGAATATTTTTATAAACCTTATTTTAGCTGAGCAGCAAACAACTTATTATTCTTTACATTCAAACAGGAGTGCGGTGCGGAGTTTTGTATCATTTGTTGCTTTTTTATGTAACTGTTTCATGATTCCTTCAATGTCAGTGTCGTTCATTACAGTGCTGCTTTATGTGCTATGAGACCATTAAAAAAATTAACAATGGTGAGATGTATGTAAGATGGTTTCAGGTTGCAACAACTTCAATAGAGAGAAATGTTGAAACATTGCTTTAATGAATTTCAACATCTATCTGGTTTGTTCTGGTTGGCGCGTGTGCTTCTTCTCACTGCATCACCACATCCGCGTATGTTTAGTTTTTCGAGAGAGTGAGTATCCGCATGTCAGTACGCACATTTTAAAACCCCGCAAACACTGCACACATATAAACCTCAAATAAAAATAAATAATCATAATTTTATTTAGGTTGACTACCGTTAAAATTTACGCACAATTTCACCCATATTTATAAACTTCATCTCATGTATGCGCATGTACTCGTTCAACACGCCACTCCTCAACATGTGGAGTCCAAGTGTCATATTGTTATCTAGTATTGAAATATTTTCCGGGTCAAGTTGGGATTGATGAATATAGTTGTGGTCATCGTCACTCTCGTACAGTTACTCAAGAATTAATTCACTCAAGAATTAATTCAACTTGAATCGTTCTAAACCTAGTGGTATTAATTTGATACCTTTGTATGATTTTTATTCATTCCTCTCTGTCATGCAAAAAAAGCTCCTTATATGTTCCTCATACGTAAAAGCTGGAATGAACATTTGTTTCAGTAAGAGTTACATGGCACGTTTTGTGTGGTATTTGTCGAAGTCCGCAGTGGCCTGAGGCTTTTTTGAAACTTCTTTTTCACAGCTTCTTGGCGGAATAAAATTCATTAAATCATAATCAATAGAATAAATATATATATATATAAATTCGGTAGATCATATATATATATATATATATATATATATATATATATATATATATATATATTTACAATATTCTATAAATTCTACCGAATG
>NW_008705254.1:6278551-6293416 GCF_000326865.2 Helobdella robusta
TCTTAAGTTTGTTTCCAATGTCAATTATCTTGGGCAGTCATCGTTCGAATGTTGTTGGTGTTGTTGTTGTTGTTTTTGTTGTTGTTGTTGTGCAGTTTAACGGCGTTTTTGCACAGTTGACTGTCTTTACACCCTGTGTTAAAATCAAGTGATTTCTATCTTGCTTATTCGCGTGGTTATAATATCAAATATTATCTAGGATCTTTAATTCAAAAAGGAATTTCAGAAGATAATTAATATTTTCCCTCAAAAAAATTGATTTTATGTCTATAGGGATCTGATTTTTTTTTCTAATGTCATTGTATGATAATTTTTGCCTTCTACCAATATGTGTCGAATGATTAATTTGAAGCTGCTGTTGTCGCATGTTGGCGGCATAGTTCTGTTAAAAAACCCAGAATGAACTAGTTTTGAATGTCTAATTCGGATGTAGGGAACACGCTGATGAACGGTGAACGGTGACATGAACGGTGTTCTTCGTCACGTGATAAACTAGTTTGATGAATTATGTTGACTTAAAAAGAATGTTTACTACATGATGAACCCGTTCATAAGTTGTTCATAAGTTGAAATTGTTCGAATGTTCATCATTCAGGCGTCATAAAAACCTTATGCATTTGTTTATTCATTGGTGTGTGTGTGTGTGTATAGGTTTTCATATTTATAAAAACCACAATGAACAAAACAACATTGGTGAACAACATTGGGAAACAACAGTGGACAACACGTGAAACATCACGATGAAAAACACGATGAACGACATGATGAACAACACGATGAACTCGACAAACGTGTCACGTGACGGAATTGTTCCTTCATTTATTTGTTTATATCCGTTCATACACCGGCAACAATTTTCAAGAAGTTGTATGCAAATTTAATCAGGTCCTACATTGCGCGGCCATCACGTGTCTCATAAGTTAGGTTGTTTGTTTGTGAGTGAGTGCATGTGTGTGTGTGTGTGTTTGTGAGAGTGTGTATGCGTGTGTGAGTGTGTGTGCGGGTGTGTTTCTGTAAAATTGGCGTGAGTCTACGTGCGATAATATTATCATTATTAAATGTGATATTATTATTATTAATTGTAATATTATTATTATTATTGTTGTTATTATTCGTGCTAGTTATATCATATGATTTTTATTTTCATTGTCATTTTCATTATAAACTTCCCCGTTAGGTTTCTTTAAACATTTTCATTTATCACTCATCAACTAAATTGGTCGAATCAATTTTACAATAATTTAATCAATTCGGCAATATTATCGTCATACGCCATGTATTGTGACCGTAACTGAAGTTTAAACTGATTTTATTTCTCCTTTTGCCCATTCATCATTTTAAAGTTTATAAATGATGCTCATTGTAGATTATCTCCATTTCATTCTATTCTATTTATGTATCTTTTAATTATTAATTATTAAAAATTATTAAAAAAGATTATTAAAATTATTAATTTTAATTATCGTATATCGAGCTGATTATATCATTTGATTTTTATTTTCATTGTCTTTTGATATTAATAAAAGAGTTTCCATTATTCCATTAGTATTATTATTATTATTATCATCATCATCATTATTATTAAATGTTAAAATGTTAAATGTTAAGCCACTACCAAAATTCCAAATTTTAAAAATTTTCATTTCATGCCAACTAAAGTTCGACCTTCGATAGACTAACTTTCTAATTTCTGAAGAATATAAACTATCTAATCTAGATACCCTGGTAACTTGCAAAATAACTTGATTGACGACTTTAAACATTTAAAAATAAAATTAAATACATTCGAAAACTCAACTCTAGATTTATTTAAAATATTTAATTTATCTCATATAAACATTATTTGGTCTGATCATTTCTGCAATAGCCTCATTAAATCTGCAACACCGTCGACGTACGCTATCCGCTGCTGTAGAAATGTGACTTGAATAAATTTTGAAACTAATTTACTCCAGTTGTATTCATCCTTTTTTAATGAAGAGCTTCGTAGACTAAATTGATACTCTGCTTGACATTTTATTTTATTTTACTTTTACTCCTATTGTATTCTACTTGTCAATTTGTTTCATTTTATTGTCATTCTCATTGTTTTTTAGCTGAATAAAAAATTGTTCTCATTATTATTATCTACGTAAATATTTCCCTCCATAAATAATATTATTTTTGTAAATGATATTTTTATTGTCACAATTTCAGTCCAAAATGTATTTTATGAGCCTTATTATTTATGCAGGTGTTTATTAAATAATAAAGGAGGAAGGCAGGGCAGTGACGCAATCCGGTCAATATTGAGCAATAAATAATTAAATTAATGGCCGCCAGAAAAACCCGTCTAACCTGTTCCTCGTATTTTAAAGAAGTCGAACGATGGAAAAGTAAGATTGCATGCCTTCAAATTGCGGTATAAATCTTCCATCACTTATTTCTCTCTCTCTCTCTCTCTCTCTCTCTCTCTCTCTCTCTCTCCGCACGTTTAGCGCTGAATTTATGATCCATTAAATATTTACGATCCTATATAGGTGAAATATTTGCCGGCCGCTGGTCGTCCCTTTCGACTATCACGCCCATTGCTATTTTTCTAGCGCTTCATGTGAACCGGCCTACCGATACTCTTTGCAGATGAGCGCTCATTTCTTTGGATGATGATAATTACGCTGTCGTTGGTGGTGTTTTCAAGTTGTTCGTTTGTGTTGTGTTTTGTTTTAGTGTCTGTGTTGTTGTTGTCTGTGTTGTCGTTGTCTGTGTTGTTGTTTTTTGTTTACGTTGGTTGTGCTGGTTTTGCTTTATGTTGTTGTTTGTTTGTTTCAGTTGTGTTGGTGACGGTGTTTATTGTAATGTGTAGTTTGTACCTTTTTGTGTTGTTGTTGTTTGTTTTGATGATTTTGAATGTTTTTATGTTGCCTATCTTCGTTTGTTAGTGCTGTTTCTTATATGGTTTGTTGTCCATAGTTGTTCATGTAACATTGCTGATTCATCTGTTTCCATGTGGCGTTACTACTTTCTCTTTCCATGCATTATAAGTATACCCAGATTTTTCTTGTGAACGTGGTTGATGAAAATTTTGTGGTTTATAGTTTGAAGTTTGTGGTGTGGCTGAAGTTAATATTGTGCAGCGAAAGTTGTGGTTGAAGTCTATAGGGTGGTTGAAATTTGGGCTGGCTATTTGTTTTCGAGGTGGCATTGTATATATAAACATATGCATATGTATATAAACGTCCGTGTAGTTACGTTCATGACCTCATAAAATGTTGACGACAGATCCGTTTATGGGCAAATAAATGATAAAACTATACAAACATATATATATATAAATTATAAATATACATTTATATATATAAGAAGAGTATAAAAAGTCGTTGCTCAATTTGGTTGGCCATTAAAAATTTTCTGTGAAGTTCAGCGTGTGGTGAATTACTAATTAAATTTTCTCAGAAGATGATGTTTATATGAGAAATGGATGGATGGATAGATGGATGGATGGATGAATGGAGGATGGATGGATGGATGGATGGATGGATGGATGGATGGATGGATGGTAGGATGAATGGTAGATGGATGGATGGGTGGATGGATGGATGGATGGATGAATGGATGGATGGATGGATGGATGAATGGATGGATGGAAATGAACTGATAGATGAATAGACAAAAAATTAAGGTGATATTTATATATGTTTGGATGTTAAAATAAAAAATTTGTTGGATAATAACAGAGTTAGATAAACTTTGATAGTTTCGTATTACAACGCGGAATCTGTATGATCGGAACATCCAACAGAAACTGCTTGCCCATCAACATCAATTTACTTGGATCACAATAAAAAAACTTTGTCATAAATTCAAACAACTTCAAGCAGTGATGATGCCAAGTTTATTTTAATATCGCATATTTGGTTTTCGGATTATTTAACTAGCGATGTATTTTGGAAAAAAGGTCTCATTGACAGTTTTTGGGTTCAAAATATTGTTGCCAGCAGAAAAATTTTGTTCGAAGAAGCTGTGAAAGTTTCAATCGATTTGTCATAAAACTTTTAAAAAGTTGTTTACAAGTTTAATAAAATTTTTTTTATGAATTTGGATAATAATTCAATAAATTGAACAATTTCCAGAAATTCCTGGTAAAAAAAATTGAAAAGACAAACATTAAAAATTGCAACAATTCAACACGAAAAAAAAACACTATAGAACATTTTAAAAAATTATATCACTGTAACGAAAACAAAAATGTTTTTAGTTCCTTTCTGAAGCATGTCATGGTCAACCCAGTGTTCCTGAGCGAAGCCGGCAGACCATTCCAGACAGTTGGTCCTGAAACAGCAAAGCTTCGTGAACGAATACACAAATTTGTAGCAGGAACTATCAACCGATTCCTATCAAATGATCTTAGATGAATCCCGGTCGGACGTGGCAAATCACTGTTGATCCTATCCTGCAGATAATTTGGAGCACTACCTGTGAGTATCTTATACATCAAAATAGCAATTTTCAGGATTGAGATTATTCTTCTTCAAAAGAGGACGCACTATTGCATGTTTACACTCCACAAGAAACTGACCAGTCCTCAAAGACAGATTAACCAAACTTGTCAAAAAAGGAGCAAACAGATTAACATGTTTCTTAATGATGTCCGTTGGAATAATATCTTGTTGACACAATTTTGCCGTTGATTTTTTAACTACCATTATAACAACATCTTTGGTAACCGCTGCAAATGAAGTAAAAGTATCTCTGATTACAAACTCTAAAAAGATGGGGTCTAGACATTCCAAAGTTTTTGTATCCTGTTTCAACACTTAACACTTCAGTAACTTCGCAAAAAAATCCTTAAATTGATTAGCAGACAACACATTAGCATCTACATCAACATCTTCATTTCTACTCCTGCAAAGAATTCTATCAATCACCCTCCATAGATTTTGTAGATTACCCTTGTTTTCATCAACAATTCCGATCCAGTACAATCTGATATATATATTCCAATACACACATATAACCGTATATAACGTCTGCTCTTGTTATTTTATATTATCAATAACGCAAAATAAAATTTGCTTTCATGTAATATCGACACATAAACAACGGCATGACTGCACAACTATCCACATCCGAACGACTATACACATATACAAACACTTCCACATATATCTACACACATTATCACAATAACAAAAACAAACGTACAGCCATCAACACACACACAAACAAACAATCATTCATTCATGAACCCAACACCACGGACGCAATCACACGCATATACGCCCACCATTAACGCACCCAACCACATACAAGATGGAACAACACATCACAACACACACACACACACACACACACACACACGACAACACAGCCACAAACAACCACATACAGAGAAAACAACACATACACATGCAGCCACAAGTCGACAACACAGTCACACAAAACCACACCTCAAATCTGGGCATCATCAGAGATTAAAAGATCGTTAGGGCCACAAACGACCAGCCTAATGACACCGAAGAACGCATGCACAATCATCTCCAGGCACTTCCGCTTTCAATCCGTCCATACATCTTTATTGCGTGTAATTGTCTCCATTATATACAAATATTTATACGTACATACACATACATACATACTTAGTGTAAAATACACAAATACACACATAAATCATACATACATACATAAAATACACAAATACACACATACATCATACATACATACATACATACATACATACATACATACATACATACATACATACATGTTCAATTAAACGCCGACGTGAGCGAATAACGAGATATCAATTGTTAACCGATTTTTTCAGAAGTTTGACTGTTTAGTGTCACTCATCGCTGATTTGGTTTTAACATACATACATACATACATACATACATACATACATACATACATACATACATACATACATACATACATACATACATACATACATACATACATGTTTGACGGTTCAGTGTCACTCATCATGTTTTGGTTTTTACATACATACATACATACATACATACATACATACATACATACATACAACGTTCAACTTTCGCACAGGCCGGTTGGTTTCCATCTTTCATTTTTAAAATTATGAAAATTCTCTTAATTTTCCTAATTTTTTTTTTTTGTTCAAAATTAATTTTAATATAATAGAATAATAGATAACAGAGTCTTTGCAATTTTCAGCTATTTTCTACGCTTTTCCTTTTCTCCGTGTTTGTCATTACTTAACTTTAAATTCTAAAAATTAAGGAAAATATCTTGTAAAAAAAACGTTAACTCTATCGTAATTCATCTTCAATCTTTCTATAAATAATAATAAAAAATAAACAAAAATAAAAAAAAATCTATATTATTCTGGCGTCATTTTCTTAAATTTTCTTCAATGGTATACGTTCGCGGTACATTCATTGTTTGTGCACTTTTGCGGGTCTTGTTTTGAATGGTGTCGTGTCGCTTTTCTACCTGTTGTTTATTAAATTCAAATTTCATTTTCACGTTGGTGCGTTTCATTGCTGAGAATTTTTTCTGTTAATATTTCCTTATTATCCATTGTATTTCTCACTACTTATTTCCATAATGGTCCTTGTTTCACTCCATAGCTTGTTCACAGCGCTCAGTTCACCAAAGCTAACCTCCAAATTAAAAAAAAATAATAAAATATATACATACATACATATAAATAATTAATATAATAAAAATAAAATAAAAAAAAGAAGGGAAGGGAAAAAAATAATAAAATCCGTTTTTTTTATACCACATTTCCATTTTGCTTGTCGCTTTTATTTAGTGGTATCAATCCTCTATACCATATTCCCATTTTGTTATTTTGTTATCAAGCGGTATTTGTCTTTTATACTACAATCCCACCGGGTTTGCTCTTTCCATCAAATGGTATTTTTATACCACATTCCCACTTTGTTTTTTGCCATAACCAAGGGGTATCCAAAATAATTAATATATAAATAAAATAATAATACATATAAATAAATAATATAATAAAAATAAAAAAAAGGGAAAAGAAAAGGGAAGGAAAAAAATAAATAAAAAATAAATAAATAAATAAAATTTTTGTACCACGCTTTTTATACCACATTTCCATTCGGTTTGTTGCCTTCATCAGGTGGTATTGGTCCCCTGTACCACATTCCGTTTTTGTTATCAAGTGGTATTTGTCTTTTATACCACAATCCCATCTGGTTCGCTCTTTCCATCAAGTGGTATCCGTTGTTGCACCATATTCCCACTTTGTTTGTTGCCATCACCAAGTGGTATCCGTCCATTATACCACATTCCCATTTTGTTATCAAGCGGGATTTGTTATCCGTTTTTAAATCACATTCCCATTTTGTTTGGTCAAGTGGTATCTGTCCTCTATACCACACTCACACCTGGCTTGTCCCTTTTATCAAGTGGTACACGTTTTTCTACACCACAATTCCATTTTGCTTGTTTTGAACAAAAACAAACCATTTTTTGTTTTCGTTCCCTCTAGGTTGTTTAATTTTAACTTGGTTTTAACTACGCCAATATTTGAATTGGCTTGACTTGTTAACCTTGGTTGAACCATTCCGTTCAGGCGCTCCATCCTGCATTATGTCTCCTAGTCAAGCAACTGGCTCAGGTCTTACCCGTTGCCATGTTTGCAATATGCATTTTCGTACCCGCCCAGATGGGGCACTTAAGTTAAGGGTTCTGAGTGTCCCGGCTCTCTCGCCAGGCCTCCGGTGGTGCTAAAACGAAGCTAAAATGATTTCATCCGTTAGATCCAAAATTGAAAAAGGAAACATTCGAAACGCGCTACAGCTATTGTCTTCAACAGATACAGTTGCACCGGTTACGGAAGAAACCATAGGTTTCCTAAGGGAGAAACATCTAAACGCTCCCTCAAACAGAAAGGAATGTCTAACCAAAGAGGCTTCAAGCTTAACGGTTAATTCACAACAGGTGCTGCACTGTTTAAAGTCTTTTCCTAAGGGAACTTCTGACGGCAGAGATGGTCTCACGCCTGCACATCTAAGAGACGTTACGTCTTCAAAAGCAGACTCTTCTGATCTAGTAAATTTGATTGCCTCATTTGTCAACCTGATTCTAAGCGGGAACTGTCGGCCAGAGGTGGCTCCTATTTTGTTTGGTGGAAGACTGGTTGCTCTGTTAAAAAAAGATGGGGGTATCAGGCCAATTGTAGTTGGTTGTGTTTGGAGGCGTTTGGCTGCGAAATGTGCCATGCACATCATTAAAGACAGAGTTGTCCTCCTGCTTCAACCTCAGCAGGTAGGCGTTGGTGTTAGCGGTGGCGCAGAGGGAGCGATTCACGCCGCTAGACGTTTTGTTGATAACATGGATGATGATGAATGTTTTTTGAAACTGGATTTTTCCAATGCGTTTAACTCCCTAAGGCTTGCTGCTCACGGTGAAGTCGGTTGTGCCAGAGTTGTACAACTTTTGTTAGTCGGCTTATGATAAGCCATCCATTCTGTCTTTTAGTGGCACAAAGATTTTGTCAGAGGAAGGAGTTCAGCAAGGTGACCCACTGGGTCCATTGCTCTTCTTTCTTGCAATCAACCCTCTGTTGAAGTCTTTGGAATCCAAATTCATTGTCGCCTACTTGGATGACATTTCACTTGGTGGAAAGATTAAAAATGTGCTGAGGGATTTGAATTCAATTGTGGGTCGTGAGACTGATGTGGGTTTGAAATTAAACTTTAAAAAATGCGAATTCTTCACAAATCATCCAAACTTAATAGAAAATTCTTTCAAAATTAAATTTCCTAAAAATGACATCGACTTTCTAGGCTCTTTCCTATTTCCTTGCAATAAACGTAATATTTTCTGGGGTGAAAAATTGGAAAAATTTAAATTTACATACATACATACATACATACATACATACATACATACATACATACATACATACATACATACATACATACATACATACATACATACATACATACATACATACATACATACATACAAACATACACGCCAACGAACATACACACACTATCTCTACTCTAGGTATATACATACACAAGACCAAAAATATAAGCATCATAAACCTATGCACATATGTACAAGCGTACCTACCCAACAATTTCGTTAGAAAATCGCAGACTTTTTGAGGTCTTTTTTTTGTAAAATAATTTCTGCAATTCACAAACAAATTTAAACTATCTATATATACACAAATATTGTGTGCGCGTGTGTGTGTGTGTGCGTGCGTTCGTGTGCCTGTGCGTGCGTATTTCCCTTTTCATGATAAAAAACAAGCTCGTTCGACATTCTACCTCCTACACATATTTTTATATAATACGTAGATTTATGCGTACGTGCCTTACCAGTTTTATCAATGTTACTGCTTGAGTGCGAGCAACTTTCCCGCCATTTTAAACATGCTGTGGATGGCGGTGCACCCAATTCTAAAGAAAATCAACTGTGATAGTAGAGAAATTGCAAGTTAAAGACTGATGTTTGAAAAAAGTTGAACAAATAGTTGTGGAGTTTTTGCTACATTGAAATTTTCTGGTGCCAGCTCATCACATGGGTTAGTAACAGTTTCACACAGCGTTGTTGCACATTTCATCAACTTTGCAACATGTTGAACATTTGAAATCAAAAGTAAACAAACCACCATGCTGTAGCACAATTAGCACTTCAGTAAAAATTTTCTCAAAAAATTTTTATCACGCCCTCATTACCAGCCTACTTTAAATAGGACTTTATTGGAACGTGTTAAATTTCTTGTTACGTAGATCGTTTAATTAATTGATATAATATTGAAAGACATTAAAAGAAGAGAAATAAACCAAGCAACGTTCTCGACTTGTTTATTATCCACCGGATCAACAGAAAAGGAAAAAGTGAAGTTACATACAAAGCAAAGAACATTTGGTCTAAAGAAAAATAAATGTATATTATAAATCATAATGTTTTAATATAAAACATAAAACTTAACAGAACGTTGGTTCTGCTGTGAAAAACGACACTGTTAGACCTTCATTTTATGCCCAAGATTTGATGGATGGCCAGTTTACGTTGAACAAAAAACTAGCACATTATAAATTAAACGCTTATAAATGTTGTTTTTTAATATTTTAAATCAAAAATTACTTACAACTTTATAATATTTGTATGAAGTAATATACATATTTTCAATTAGAAACTGTATATTGGATTGTTCATAACATGGCAGAGGACATTATAAAGTTTTGGCATGTCAGATCAAAAATCCTAACGAGTAAAACTAACAATCTTCAATAAAAAAAACACCACAAACTAACGAAATGATTCGTGGGAGCTATATTAAAAGGAAAAACTGCGATAACTATTCTGATAGGTATTCGAGCTGCTGATGAGTCCCCGGTAGGGACGATACATGCCCAGCCTATCCAAACGAATACTGTTTTTTCTTCTTTTCACTCCCGCTCACTGCTCTTCCTGGTTCGGTGTTCTCTTACATCAGCGCAACAGCAACAAATCGTTGACCCCGACGAGATCGAAGAAACAAACAACGGGAGTTGCCACACCAATGCGAATCTTCGATACAACAATAAAGGATTGATCCCAGCAATTCAACCTCATCCATCACGTTTGCCAACACACACGAGACGATCTGGCGAGAAAGTATTGTCGGATTGAAAATCCTAACGACTAAAACTAACAATCTTCAATAATAAATAAAACACCACAAACTAACGAAGGGAATCGTGCGAACCATATAAAAGGAAAAACTGCGATACCATTCTGATACAGCTGCAGCAGGCTACATGATATTTTTACTGTTCTGTTCTTTTTGTGAAATATTGCTTCAAATCTGTGTTGTTCAAAAAGAAGTGGCAAACTTTTTTTTATCTTCATCTGATTTGAAGTCATCCGTTTACTGACACTTCAAACAAATGACTGAGTTCGGAAGGTAAAGAATAACATAAGCAAATATCAGCAAATGCTTGGGTTAATTTGATTAAGTAGGACGTATTTTTTTGACAGTTGGAATGTCAAAACAAAAAGTTAAGTACTTTGGGCAAAAAATATTTTCTAGGGTAAACTAAACATTTATGGGATGCTTGTCAATTGACCAAGATCGTGTTTACAAACGCGTTTTTCAAAGACTTCCTAAAAAATAAACATTCAAACTTTTTTCGCTCAGTTGCAGGGGTGGTAACAAAAGGATGGAAAATAGATTTTTTAAATATTTTAACGGACAGATTTTTGTTATAACACTTCAATCTACGGACGAAATATTTAAAAATAGTCAAAGAGTAAGCCTCTTCGATCTAGTGGCATCAAATCAGGAATTTATTAGAAGCATATTACAATTACACTTCCATTACTAGAAAATAGTGATCACTGAGTTGTTGGTTTAAAAATTACTGGTTTTGAATATTTCGATGTGAAAAGTAAAAAAGAGTTTTCAGGAAATTACTTGACTTTCATAAGGATCCTGTAACCATGCAATGGAATTTCCATCTGATTTAATTGAAGATGCAGAAAGTAGTTGAAATTTTTAAAGACGAAATGACTAAATGTACTTAAGAATACGTTCCAAAAATTGGAAAAACACTAATTATAAATTTAATGTGGACAATAAGCCCAAAGAGTTGATCAAACAGAAGCATTTACTCTGAAGGTCTATACACAGATAGAGAAAGAACAAGACAGAATTGCCAGAAAATATAAAAATAACCCCAGGCCTTTCTGGAATTTTGTAAAAAAATTATACTGACATGATGAGTTGGTTGGTCTACTATCAGTAAAATAAAAAATAATTACTGATTTAAAAAATAAAGTTGAAATATTTGCAAGATTTTTTTTTTTTTTTTGATGATGACACTCATTTTGATCATGATTTTGCAAGGTATAGTAGTAATAAATGAAGCAACGGTATCGGCAAAATTGGAAAAATTGAACACTAACAAATATACAGGATCAAGGCCCAAATGAAAAACATCCTAGAGTTTTGGTGGAAATGCGAGGTTCGATTAGTACTTATCTATGCAGGATATTTTAACGATCATTAGATAAAAGTGTTGTTTTCGATGATCAAAGGTTAAGTCATGTGGTACCGTTGTATAAGAAGGGAAGAAAAGACCTGGCCCAGAACTATCGCCCTGTGGCACTCACATTGATTAGTTGTAAAATTATGGAAGCACTGATAAATATTATGAAATATTTCCTTAAAAAATGTTTTTTTTAAGTCAATTTGTTTTCATACCTGGATGTTCTGCAGTTTTTGCAACTTTTAAAATTTTTGGAAGATATAACTTAGGGAGTGTATCAGGGTCACGAGATCTATGTAGTTACATGAATCTAAATTAAATAAAACAATAAATTAATAAATAAAAATAAATAATAAAAATTAATTAATAAAAGCAAAAAATATTTAATAATCCTTTTCTAAAATATGTTCAACCTGCGAATAAAGTCTATTATGATTTTTTTATTTACTGACCGAAAATAATTTTTCCAATTAAAACACACTATCGTCTGATTGTTGTTTTAATAGAAAAAAATGAGGTGGCGATCTTCAAAAAATTCGAAAGTTAACGACTGGCTTGTATCAGGGGAGCATGATCGTGTCTCCAAGAGGCTGCGAAGCATTTGTTTACAGCTGAATTATTCTTAAATTCTAACAAAGTTAATCGCTGTGAAATTATATAAAGGGTAGATCATTTAAACACAAATAATTGCACATATTAGCACAGGTTTTACCATGCGAGCATGAAGATGTCTACACATTTGCGTACGCACACGTCTGCGCACATGAATGAGTGCATACAAATAAATTCAATAAACAGACTCGGAGACCTCATTCTTTTTTATTGGAATAATGAAGGAATGGACAACAGAGGAATGATGGACAGGCAATTTTGCCTTTAATATTCTATCGAAATAAATAGAAAATTCTTGTTACTATTACTACTACTGTTACTGCTGTCTGTCTCACTATTACCACAAGAATTATTAACGATCATGTTATTGTTGTTATTGTTGCTGATTAGTGGTCAAGTGGACATTTGCTTCCAACCTCTCCAATGAATCAAATTGGATTCATACAAATTATCAGAGCACAAATTATTTTCTTACTCCTTTCGTCTTCTACCTCTCTCTCTCTCTCTCTCTCTCTCTCTCTCTCTCTCTCTCTCTCTCTCTCTCGCTATATATATATATATATAATAAACTAAAAAAAACAGAAGGGAATTATGATGCGCCAGCTCGTATGTTTGTTTGAAGAGATCTGAATGAATGAAAGGAAGAATGAATGAAAGAAAGAATGAATGTCACCTTATTATTATCGTAGAGAATAATTGTTTGTACAAACATTGAACTGTTTTTTGCCCCGTGAGTGCGTGACTTAATTTTTTGTGCCTAATTTCCCATCCAATAAATGTGTTAATAGGTTTTAAAATATAGTTCCACGCCAGGTGGAGAAGGTTTTAGTTGGAGATGTTCGCGGTCACTGGCACGTTTCCACATAATGGACATGTGAAATTTCTTGGAAAAGTATGTTTGTTGTTTATTTTTTAACTTTTTATAACTCTCATTGGGATGAACTCATCTGTCGAGAGATATTGTTTGTAAGGTAGTAAGCAGGCAGACCAACGATCATATATGTTGAGTATCTTTGAAATCATTTATTCTGAAATATATATATACATATATTGTGTGGTGTGAGCGTGTTTGTGTGTGCAGGTTAATATAGCATGCAAAATGTGATTTCAATTAATGAGGAGGAGAAAGAGGGAGAAGAAGAGAGGACAGAGAATGGTGGAGATGATTTGTTTGTGTGGGTTGGTGTTGAATTGATATTCAAACATAATAGCAGGCAGGCAGCGTCGAAGATAAATTATTGTGACTAGACTCCTATGAAGAAATCTATAAACGAACGAAAGAAAATGAATAGATGAACGAAGGAATGAACGAAATGATGAGTGAATGAATGAACTAATGGATGAAATGGATCAGATAATACGTAGTGGAAAAGTGTGAGTCTCGGTGGTTGAAATTGTTGTAAGAATAATAAAATTAGTAACATTCCCTAGTTATAATATTAATAAACAAAACATTATTACGACAGAAGTAACAAACGAATGAAATGCTTTTTATAAAAATACTTAAGTATAGACCTTCAAATGAATGAACCAATGAACGTAGAAATAATGTGAAGGTGACGGTTTTACTTAATCAATGGATCAATATTCTTTAAATGCTACGTTATCACACTAATGCTTTGTAACATTTAAAAATTTAATATTTCTCTGAGTAATAAGTGATTGGCTTGTCATTATATAATTGGCTGGCAGCTAGAACAATTTTAACTCAAATTGTAATAAAATAAAATGATTCTCCATTTGCTCATTTCATAATATTATTGAGTACAGAGAGTACTTAGTTAACAGTGAAAGAATCGTCTAGGTTAGGCCGCTGTTACATCGTTTCATAATCGCATTGGAACATTTACTTTTAACATGAGCACAAAATCCGGTCGGTTTCTACGGCCAGGAATTGCTCAAAAACAGTTGTAGTAACGTGTTAACATCATTTTTAAAAGCCTGCACGAAAGAAAGAGTTTGTTGACGCAAATGCAACTAGGAATGACGTTGAAAGAACAATAAGTCCGAGATGAAATAAATTGATTAGTGTTACATGAAATCATAAAAAGTGTACTGATGATGATCCAGGGAGCAGGACTGAAGAAGTACTTTGGCATCAAATGTCCTTGCTGGTCTGCTGTTGTGAGTGTCCGATCGACTGTCCATTTAAGAGAAGCAGTGGTTTAGATGGGACGAGTGCACTGTTGATTTAAAATTTTTATCCTAATTTGCATTTTTGTGAAAAATAAATTCATTTTGTTGAAAGTTTTTGTGGAAGTTCATTAAA
>NW_008705254.1:6293643-6295052 GCF_000326865.2 Helobdella robusta
TTCAAAGTAAAATAAAAACCCTAATTCGTTTAGTTTTTTTTATTTCAAAATTTGTAAAAACGTAATAAATTAATGAAAAATTGTGTATGCATCTGTTCAAAAATTAATATCAGTCTAGTGAAGCCCAGATCAAGCCATCATCCAACTGACAATCAAATAAGAGCTATCCTGTCTGCCTGCCTGCTACAACAAGATGAGAAACGAATAGGTAACTGAAAAAATACTGTCCAATTTAGCAAGAGGTAAAAAACTTGAACCTAGTTTCAACATCATTTGATGGCAAGACCTGCGATGTTTTGTAAAAAACTAATATAAATAAAACTTTTTTAAATATAAAAATCCTCCATTTGAAGCAATGAAATTTAATTTTTTGTGGATCTTTTTTAATTATCAGTCAGTCAGAGTTTCCGACCTGCGGTGGACCAGCCAGCACCAGCTCCCAACTCGCGCAAGGTATCAAACTTTGCACGGCAAGATGCAGGCGAAGATGATCCTTCTACAATGTTTGCTTATTTTTGAAAAAAGTAGGAGAACTTTAGAAAAAAATTATCATTTAAACAAAAAACAATCGACAATTAAATAAATTAAATAGAAAAACAATTGACAATTAGACAAAGGAGGGGTTGAAAGACTGTGTGAAGGAACATAAAGAACGAATATTTGAACTGGTAAATGGTAACAAAAACTACTACTAAAGATCAACAAGAGAGCAAAAAGTAGACAAAACTTGAGAAAACAGATGAGAGAAACAGATGATACGAGTCGTTGATCGAATAAATTCTGCATTTAACTGAGAAACTGCTGACATGGTAATGGCGGGAAAAATAAACATCGACTTCCGTTAGATGACGTCATGATGATGATGATTAATGGTAGTGATGATGATGACGACGACGATGATGATGGTAGTGATGATGATAGCGATGATGATGATAGCGACGACGACAACAATGATGATGATGGTGGTGATGATGATGATGGTGGTGATGATGATGATGATGGTGGTGGTGATGATGATGATGACGATGATGATGGTGATGACGGTGGTGGTGATGATGATGACGATGATGACGATGATGATGGCTGATGGTATCGATGATGACGATAATGACCATGACGATGATGATTGGAATGATGATGACGATGATGACAAAATAATATTAGATGCGGTACGAGTCGGGGTCAGTTCTTGACATTTTGCTTGTCTTCTTTGGTCTACTTAATGATATTAATGTCACACATTACAATGGTCACAGTTGTTGGGACTTTTATTATCGCAACAACGATTTGTTGTTGTTGTTGTTGTTGTTGTTGACTAAGTTTCCGCGGCTGTTATTGTTGTTATGTTGTTGTTGTTGTTGTTGTTGTGTAGTTTTTGTTGATGTTACATTGATGTTATTATGTGAATA
>NW_008705254.1:6296829-6298793 GCF_000326865.2 Helobdella robusta
GAGTGTGTGTTTGTTTGTCTCTCTCTCTCTCTCTCTGTGTGTGTGTGTGTGTGTGTGTGTGTGTGTGTGTGTGTGTGTGTGTGTGTGTGTGTGTGTGTGTGTGTGTAAATACACCTGATTTTTCAAACAAGCACACAATTACACGAGCAAAATTAATGTGATTTGGTAGTTTCCATCGCCATCAGCATCATCATTTCCGCAGCACATCAAAGTAGAAATCTCCTTCAAAATTTAAACAAATCCAATAACCATAAAATAATTTAATAAAATGGTTGTAGTAGGTCGTAGTACGATGTGCAAATCGTATCAGCACATTAAATTAAATAAATTAAATAATAATTAAATAATAATAATAACTTTTACGTTATGTAGAGCATTCAAATATATATACAAAAGGTATACAAAGGATGTCGAACATTCAAATGTACATACAAATGATGTATATTTGCTTTTCATGTGTATACAAAACATGATGGAACGCTTGAACGTGTACCCCAGCGCTTAATTGTACATAAGACTCCTGTCAAATATAATGCATGGACTCATTGCATGCATGCATATTTCCAAATATTGGAGGGTTTATGATCTCCCTTTGAAAACTAGTGTGTGTGGGCATGTGTGTGGGCATGTGTGTGTGCGTGTGTGTGTGCACGTGTGTGGGCATGTGTGTGTGCACGTGTGTGTGCACGTGTGTGGGCATGTGTGTGTGCGTGTGTGTGTGCACGTGTGTGGGCATGTGTGTGTGCACGTGTGTGTGTGCGTGTGTGTGCACATGTGTGTGTGTGTTTATATGTCTATATGTGTGCATAGTGCGTGTATTTTATATTATTATGGTAGTCAATCAACACACACACACACATAAACAGACAAACATACTACAGAACTACTTAACACACATACATTACAACAATGAAGCAGACACACGTGCAAAAGTCATTTCTAACAAACGGCACACAGACAAAGGTTATTCGTAACTGAAACATTAGCCCATGCAACTAATCTAACACAAGACAAACTATACAAGTAGGAGTAGTTCCAATTAGAAAGGCAAAAAGCACAGGCGAGAGAGAGAGGAAACATGCGGAGAGAGTACGCTATGGGAGAGGCGTAACACACTCGACGCTACGCAAAGACTCGCATAATATTTCTCAATGTTATTTTTGACTATAAATGATTTGTCGTTCGTAGTAAAGAATCTTACGGCTAAAAGTGGGTGAGTGTGTGTTCAAATTAGTTTAATAAATAAACATTTCAAGTTATCGTAACTAACCTAACAGTAAATTTGAATCACCACCAATTTTGTAACATATAATGTAAAGATCAGGTTTGTGCGTGAACCATCGTAGTCTCCCGACAACTTCAACTGCAGATGCAACGTTCGACGCCACTAAAGAACGCAGGCATCCTTCCGACGTCTGAGCAGCCTTCAACGTGACATCTATCGTCCGAAAAACAAGCGTCGAAATGATTGCACCATCTGCATAATATGATGGCAAACAAGGCATCTACATAATGATATGTGTGTTGTTTTAGTTTTCTATGTGCGTTCTTTTCAACGTGTGTTGTGCGTGCGTGCGTGTGATTTAAGTTGTGTGTTCTTTATTATGAAGGGATGAGGGTGTGAAAATATGTTCGTACGTTCGACGCGCGACACGTTGAGCGTCCACATGATAGACCTTCTTCATAAAGAAAATATTTGCTCTGCTGAGCATAGTGTGCCTGTGTGTGCATGTGTGTGTGTGTGCGTGTCTGTGTGTGTGCGTGCCTGTGTGTGTGTGCGTGCCTGTGTGGGCATGTGTGTGTGTGCATGTGTGTGTGTGCATGTGTGTGTGTGTGTGTGTGTGCATGTGTGTGTGTGTGTGTGTGTGTGTGCATGAGTGTGTGTGCATGGATGTGTGTGCGTGCCTGTGTGTGTGTGTGTGTGCGTGCCTGTGTGTGTGCGTGCCTGTGTGCGTGCCTGTGTG
>NW_008705254.1:6302569-6405681 GCF_000326865.2 Helobdella robusta
TGACGATGATGATGATGATGACGATGATAATGATGATAATATCCTATGATAATATAATGATGATGACCTTGATGATGATAATAGTGGGGACGGAAACGATGACGAACAAGCAGATAAAAAAGATGATGAGGCTGAGAAGAAAGAAAATGATAGTGAGAAAGAGGAATGGGATGATGAAAAAGAAGAGGAGGAGGATGAAGAGATGGTGTTGTAACGTAGTTAGCATTGAGAAAGCGTGTAATGATGTGATGAGGTGATGATGGTGCTGTTGAAAACATTATGGTTGTGGTGGTGTCAGTGATGAGGATGATAAAATGGTGGTTGTGGTGAATAGGGTTATGGTGGTTGAGTCTCGTAAAAATGTTTCATTAGGACTTTACGATAATATATGTATGTACCAGTCAATCAACTTGTTTTCTTGCATTACTAATTGTTGTTGCTACTTGTTGCTGTTGTTGTTTTAATGTTTTTGTTGTTGTTTTGATGTGATTATTTTTGTTGTTGTTGTTTTACTGTTTTTGTTTTGGTGTTGTTGTTGTTGTTTTGATGTTGCTGTCTTGATGTTGCTGTTGTTTTGTTGTTGTTGTGGTTGTCCTGATGTTGTTTTGTTGTTTTATTGTTGTTGTTCTGATGTTGGTTTTGTTGTCTTCGGTCCAGTTATAGCCATTTTGGGCCTATTTAGTTGAAGCATGTTTATGGAGGTGAGGGAGCGAGTAAAGAATGATAACGACGATAATGATTGCTTGTTAGTGAGTTGCATGCCACCTACAAGAAATTGGTCAGGTAATTGCTTGCCAGTCTTTGACTCACTTGCGAAGGAGTGCTCCGTTCACTCCTTGATCCAATTTTTTTACTGTTCTAATTATAGGTTGCAACTTTTTTGTTCATTTACCTCCGGTAATACGTGCACACACACACACACGCACTAAACTTAAACAGATAAACACAGATATATGATATATAAATTAAGAAATATTATTGCAATTTCAGCATTGTTGAGTTTGTAACTAAGTTTTTCAATTTTTCGAACAATGATTTTATCAATATTCTTCAATTATTTTATCAATGTTCTTCAATTTGAAGAATATTGATAAAATCCCAGCATGTTCGGCGTTAGTTAACTTCCAATTTAACTTTTCGATTTTTCTAGCGTTTAATTAGTTTTACAATCTTCAATTTCGTTAACTATAACACTTTTATGTGTTTTCATTATCGATGATTCCTCTGTTTCTAAATTTATTGGTAGGAAAAATTCCAATTGCCCGTTGTTGAATATTTATTATCGGATGTCATTGTTCTATGAGCATTGATTCGACTAGTCGTAAATTATAATGGTTGTTATTGTGATGTAAGATTTCAACATTGTGGTCCAAGTTTTATCTAGTAATTTTAATTTTGTGTTTCTCTTTCAGTTGATTCTTTACAGCACCAGTTTGTGAGTCGTGAGTCTTCTCAATAGCTTTTTCGTCGTCATACCAATATATCCGGAATTATGGTGTCCACACTCACCAATATTACATTTGAATGAATATATTAGATGGCTATGATCCATTATCGATTCGGGCTTACTAGTGCAGTTGTTTTTCATCACGACGAGATGACGTTCTTTGGTTGGAGTAGTATATTCGTAGTCTAATACTATCGTTTTCGTTGGTTGCTTGGACGTATTTTTTTTTCTGATTTTTTTCACGATTTTTTCATCTCGTTTGAAAGCAGTTGACATGTGGTTTTTATGAAATATTATATATATATATATATATATATATATTTATTTATTTATTTATTTATATTTATATATTATCGGATGTCTGGTTTCTATGAGCATTGACTCGGTTAATCGTAATCGTAAATTATAATTGCTGTTATTGTGATGTAAGATTTCAACATTGTTGTCTAAGATTTATCTAGTAATTTTTATTTTGTGTTTCTCTTTCATGTGATTCTTTATAACGCCAGTTTGTACGTGAATTGTGAGTTATTTCGATAGCTTGGTTGTCGTATAACCAACTCTGTAGTTAGAGGCAAAACAAAATAGTGTAGTAACCCTTGACGCTCGTAACTACTAATACCGATGTTATAACTTCAAAGACCTCTCTGTTTCCAAAACCAGTGTTGAAGCTTCCAACGATCGTCAAGTGCTCATTCCGAAGGTTCAAGATTTTCGATAGATTAACACAACTGCTTCAAACTTTGTTGAACGTTTATTTGAATAACAACAGTACTAGAAACAATAAATTAATCCAGGTATCTACATAAATCACATTTACGACTTCGCTTTCTCTGCTGGAAACCTCACCAGAAACCTGACTATTCACTCGCTAATATACCAGATATTTTCACAATCCCATGATTGAAACTATAGCAAGGATAAATAATCCAAATAATAATATAGCGCAATTTGATCATTCCGGCAGTTATAACAATACAATACTGTATAAAATATGGTCTCCTTCCAACAATATATATATATATATATATATATATATATATATATATATATATATATTATAGTAATACTATATATATATATAATATATATTTTTACAGTAATGTATCATTAGAACCACATGTCAACTATATAAAGTTTTTTACATGTTTAATTTTTTATTTTTTGAGGCCCCAAAAAACACGGACTACATCTCTGCTTACCGGGAAAAGAAACCGGCGGAACGTTGACAGTTCGTCATCTGGCAGAGGAAATTGAAAAGTTAACTTCTATTGAAATTAATAACCAAAGAATTGCTTTTAAAGGTGGGCCGGTTTTTTCTGTAGATTCCATTATTTTTATTGAAGTCAATTTCTTTCAAATTTGTGATAACATTTCAAAAAGCTAAAACTAATGAACTTGACAATGTTTTATTAATAGTAGCGCGTGGATTGCGTTGTGATTTGAACAGGCCGCGAATTGAAAGACCTCAACTGCACTCTTTCATTGCTCGGAGTGAGGAACTGCAGCCAGATACACGTTCTCAAGATTAAAGTATTTTCATTTTATTAAAATTAACTACAATTATTTTCTACTTAACATCTTGTCTTCTCCAAAACTGAATTATAATTATTGTTTACTGGTTTTGGCCTTCAAACAGAAGACCAAAAGAAGTCCATAAAGGATGACTTGCTTTCGTTGCGTCTTTTTCAATCCCCCCTCCTACCACAGCATTGTATACTCAACATATTGAACAAAATGTTTTTATTTCAAGATGAAATAGTGAGAAAGAGCAAAACGGAATACCCTTTAAGCTCACATATGTTTTTGGAAACCCACCTACTCTTAAAGCGTGACATCCCCTATGGACAGCCCCAAAGTAGATCTTTCAAATATTTTTATTCAACGAAACTTCAGCTGAGCAAAATGAATTAATTATCCACACTTTAAAACTTAAAAGCCACCTTCAACTGAGCCACCCTCTTACAGTGAATATAAATCATTGTTCCATTGTTTGTGTTACATTGCTAAAATAATCGCTCGTTTGAGAATTTAATATTTTCAGTTAGTTTAGTTTTTCTCAATAGTAACTTACTCCCATATAGCATATGGCATATACGTAATCAGTGTTGTAAAAATATTCCATTACATTCTCACAAACAAATTTCAAAATAGAACAAGAAAGATTTAAACACGGGAAGAAGATTTATTGTTTATTGAAAAACTTTTTAAGGCAATCAATCAGCTGTGACTCGTAAACGCATTCATCAATGTTTAACTACGCATCGAGTTCAGCAGACTGTAAGCATTAACTGAATGACCCAGTTGAATCATTCGATTAACTTATTTGATTCTATCATTTGGACAACCTATTTAAGTGGTTTGTGTGACTTGATCCCATAAATACAGTACGATCCTGACCAGATGAAACCCATGTACAACTTGAACAAAATGGAAGCCGATGCCAAAGCCGTTGACGTTTGCACCAACAAACTCATCCACACATTTGACACCATGCAACGGGTTTTTAATAACATTTTTTTTTATTTTTGTAACATTAAGATAACCAGCTTTAAAAATAAATAACAATTTAACAACTTATTATTTTTGTTGTTGTTGTTAATATCAATGTTGTACGTAGACAATGCGTAATCATAGTTTCGTGTGCTGAACCTATTTATTCATAAAACCGCAGACATACACGAGATATCGTAAAAAGCAGCAATCATAAAAATTTGCATTAAAAAAGTCTTCAAATTCCCATTTCAAATATTTGTACAAAGGCGTCAATAGGGGGAGCATGCTATTTTGCGATTCAGCTTTTTTCATATTGTAAACATCTTTTTTTTTTCTGTTTGCCAAAAATGTGATTAGTAACTTCTTCAAAAACCTCAAGTATTCAACATGAAGCTTTTATTTCTCCAAATTATAAGAAAGGAAATCATACAGATGTATATTTATTTATTTTTATGTAAGGGCAGATCTAGAAAATTTGACGGGAGACCAAAATTTGACGAGGGGCCAAAAACTGGAAATACTTGGCAAATTTTTTCTTTTATATAGCACAATTTATGTCCAATTTATTATTTAAAATGGTGCTTTCAAGCAGAAAACTGTTTTTATGTACAAAAAGTAACTAAATGTTGACTAAATATTAAAAAATACAACAAAATGGTTGTTGACTGTCCTCCACTTTTTACTTGTTCGTCTCTAGCAAACTGCGTGTTTGCCAGAGACGATCGCGCATGATCAATGCAACGATAAACATTACAATTCATATTCATGCAACGACGACTCGATCAATGACGAATGAAGGGGGCAATTCCGAACCAAATGACGTTGCAATCGATAATGGAGCTGAAATGTGATATGAAGTGCTGCAGAGATGCCTACCAACAAATCAAATTTCAAGTACTACAACTTCATGATGACGAAAAATGCTTCCGGCAAAAGAAGTCACAAATTCTGGAACGAATAGAGGCACGTTTAAAATTAAATTAAAACGTGTATACATAGGCATACTGAACAGACATATATATATGCGTGTAGGTGTTGCTAGTGTACACTTTATTTTTTGATAACATTAAACGAACCTCTGAAAACATTCACCCCACGATCGCACCCGTAAGTTTGTCACTTCTATGACCTCACGAAGCAATCAACCTAATTTTCGAACGTTTGAACCGACGCATCCAACATTTAAAAAGTAATTAATAGTTGCCTTACGAATACCTCTTTTATCAATCGAAGAGTGCTTTCAATAGAAAACATCAATGGTATCACACACACACTTTACCGGAAGAGCAGAAATGACGTCACACATTGACGTCGTTACATATGATGGTTTGCTTAGTTGTGTAATTCATTGGAATAACCGTTTTTGGCAAAGTCGCGAAATGTTAGACCTTAAAAACCGCCAATCCAATCTAAATGTTAATACGTTTATACAATCAAAATAGTATCGCCTCAGTGACGTGTGACCGTTAATAAGTATACAAGAGATTTTTTTTATAAAAATTAGGACACGTTGACTTTTTATTTTTACAATGTGACCCCTGTGACACGGCCGATTTTTATGTACGACGAACATTATAAACGAAGTTAACTTTGGCTAATTTCAGATGAAAGAGTGCAATCTGAGAAACCTGGATCTTGGAGTGAGGGATATCTTAGTGAAGCCCACATTTGCTTGTTGCAAATTGTCTCAATGCTGTGCGATTATGAAAGAACATAGGATGGATGTTTTTGGTAATTTTTAGTCGAATTATATTGGATAATCACTTTTGTAAAAAAATGTTTCCTGAATATAAATGTTATGTTGATTGTAGTGAACATTTTTTAAATACTTTTCATATTTATTAACCAATTAAAACTTTAATAAACCAAATCCAAAATGGCAACTAAATGACAAAGATGACAATATAACACAAAACAAACAGTCAAATGCACTAGTGTTTTAATGAAAATATAAATTTTAGGAAATAAAGATATTTATTGAGATCCAGACGACCCAAAGCCATTGCTTCCCCTGTCTGTTTCATCAAGAGACTATGAACAAATTACATGAATAATTTTTTGAATACCGTTTCAAGGTGATACATATTGACAATGAAAACTTAAAATAATTCTGGTCAACTTACTTTGCATTCAACTAGATCTGGAAGAAAAATTCTTTCAAGTATTAACTGAGCTATGCGATCTCCCTTGCTAACTGAAACAACGTTCAACTATCACAATATAAACAACCAATCTACTCAAGATCGTTTAAGTAAACCAATAAAAAAAATTAAATTGAATAAAAAATTTAAATGAAGACCTTTAAATTCATCCTTCCCAAAATTGAAGAGCAGAACTCCAACATTGCCTCTGTAGTCTTCATCAATCACACCAGCTTCGTAATTGTTCATAAAATTTTTAATTATACATCATCTCACAGAAATTACATGCAAGCATATATATAACATGAGATCACAATATTTATAATAACCTCCCACATCAATGAAGTTTTTAGCTGCCAGGCCAGATCTTGGAGCTGTTGCATAATGAAAAATAAGAACATTTAAAAAGCTATACAAAAAAATTAATCGTTAATTAATAATCAATAAAAATTGATGAATTAAAACAGATTAATTTTTGATGTCAAATATTTACAAAAAAATAAAAATTAATAACAGACATGACATATAAATGAAATGCATTGTGTTACCATTGTTTAATTATAATTATTACCTATTCTCCCATAACAACCGGATGGCAAAGCAATTTGCAGGTCAGTGAGAACTAAGGTTTTACCATGTGGCTCAACAATATAATCATAAGCACTGTATCAATTTTAAGGTTCCATTAAACTATATAACAATTGATTTTATATAATTATATAGTAATTTTATATAAATGCTCTCTACTTTAAAACAGTGATACAAATTTTTCATTCAGTTTTAATAACAAAAAGGTAATTCATATTTATCAATGTGTTTGTTTTAGCTGTATTATTTGTGTAGCTATATAAATATAATAAGGTATAACTCCTGAATCATGTGACTTTGTGTAATGAATGAAGTAAAAACATACATATTTTTGAAAATACGTGAAGAAATAAAAAACAAAATTTTAATTAAAATTTTAATTGGGAAAATTATATTAATAGAGTTCAATTATTAGGCACTGATATATATAGAAAAAAGAAAATTTAATTTAAAAATGTTTTAAAACCTGGACCCTTCTGTTTGCTTTTATTTTAACCCAAACCTAATTCTGTCAGTTTTTGAGTAGTTGTTCAGTTTTATAACGAAATATTTATAAATTCTTTTTACAAACTCTAAAATTGTCAATTAGAAAACTATTTTAAAACATTAAAATTCAATATATATATATATATATATATATATATATATATATATAATATAATACAATATATATATTATTATTCACTGCCTCCATACAAATTACACTACGACTATAGACTTATTAAACCTAAATAAAATGTAGCACCATCAAGTGGATCAGGAGCTGGAGTATAATTATAAATTACTTCTTTATTTATAAAATATACGGTATATGCAATTTAAAAAACCCTAAATTTTGCAGTTAACCAAAAAATTACTATTGAGTTTTTGTTTTGTTTACTGAATATGGACTGATGGTGCTGGAAAATGATCAGACATTCAACAACATTGAATCAATGAATTGATTGAAATGGAAAACCAGTCTCTAACCAAACCAGTCTTAATTGTAAATTGACCCATTGTCATTAATAATCACATAATTAATCAATAAAATGATTGAATGTGAATTGATTGATTCAATCAATGATCTGAACATCTGATCGTCTCATATCAGTTGTTTATTGCATTGCATTACTTAACTACATTATTAATCATAAATCATTATGGGACAAATAAACAGTTCGCTGTTCGGTTTACAAACCTCTTCAAATCGTACCCAGCAGCCAGCTTGGAACCTTTTGTTGGGGTGTGAGCATTGTCGGACAACTTCGCAAATCTCAAGACGGGCTGCTCTTGCTCAAGTTTTAAGATTTTGTTTTGATTTGGTTCGGCAAACTCGCAAGACATGTTTGAAAATTTTGTCGGCTTTCCAGGAAAAACTTATGCGTCTTATACGATCAAAAATAAAGATCAAAATTGCCGGCCAAAAAAGGAATCTCGCGGGAATCTCGGTAATAAGCAACTCATTAAAAGTGGACTCAGATAACAAAATATTCATGAAAATTCGCCCTATCGACAATTTAAAAAGAAATTACGTTTTGGGAAGAGATAAATAGATGTAGGCTATGAGCTTATATATTTGAATTTGTTAAAAACAAATAATGTTTTGCTAGTTTATTATATATAAGCCATACATATAGAATAATATTAGTTACAAACTCAACAATGCGGAAAATGCGTTGATATTTCTTAATAACTGTATATTAATTATTCTTTAAAATCAGGATCTGACAGACGCAGAAACTGTAACAACATGCAAAGCAGTAAATAACACCGTGTTAAAAAAAACTAAAAGCGAAGTGGCCTCAAAACGTTTGAATTTTGTCAGTCTGTCACATAAAATAATGAGATCAAGGTCAATTCCTATAACGTTGAAGTACGGAATCTTTTTCAGTTATTGATGGAAGACATAAATAAATCTAAATATGAAATATTTAGAGATGCCCTCACAGAATCAGCCAAGGAAGTTATATCTATGAAGGAGCAAAGAAGAGGCCAGAAATAGATAACAGATGACATAGTATCTCTGATGAATGAACGAAGGAAAGTGAAAGGCCGCAATCCTTATTGATAAACAAAGTTGGACAGAACAATCAAAAAATGTGCTTAGAGGCAAAAGAGAAATAACGGAATCAATGGAAAAACTGCAAACAATTATTTCCAAACTGGTTCTTTTAAGTGAAAGAAAAGGTTTGCAAATTAACTTCAACAAAACGAAGTGCATGGTTATCAGTAAAAGCAAAACCGCTCCGATCTGCTCGATAATCATTAATGGTAAACAGGTGAAACAAGTCAACAACTTATTTCGGAAGTCGGAAGTCGCTCAATGTTGGATAACTGACTGGCCGCAGCATGGAAATCGCAGAAATGCTCGAGCGTAAAAGAATTGACATCTGCTGCCTTCAGGAAATCCGATGGAAATCGAATGGTGTCTGTCATGTCAACTCAGACAAAGAAAAATATAAACTATTCTGGAATGGTCAAAGGACGGCCAAAAATGCTGTTGTAAATGTGATATTGATATCAAACGAAGGATAGCCATGGCGAAAGATGCATATTCTAAAATGAAAAACATGCTCACCAACGATAAAATCAGATTATCAACAAAATTAAAACTGTGGCAGTAACAAATTGTCGCATATATCTTCTAAAAAGTATATGATTGCATCTGCAAACATCTTCGAAGTTTCTCCAGCTCCTGTTGAAAATTTTAAGAATATGAGTTAAAAATTGAAAGTATATGGTAAAAACCCTTTCCATTATTTTTCCATGCAAGTCCTCTTTTAAGCTGGACCCGTTTACGCGCTGCCAATGAAACACGAAATTTTGGTTTAATATGTTATTGTCATTTTTACGATTTTGAATCCATAATTAGATTAAATTTAGCAGGTTTTGTGATGTTGCATTTAATTGAAAAAATGAAATGTCTGAACAACCGTTTGAGCGATGCGCTTGTCAACTTGAAATATGATGATTGTTGGAAGAGAAAAGGTAATTGTGACAGTGACGGTAGTTCTTCAGTGCTGGAAGCAAAATTGCAACAATTAGTTGAAAATTACGAAACTGATGTTGATGCGATTGTTGAAATCCTGAAAAATTCAAATAAGGACTCTTTATCTGACGAAAATAGCAGTTGGCTTTCTTCCAAAAATAGTTTTGCCAACATGCGGGTTAGTGATAGTGAAACGACAGAAGAAGAAGCTATTGCCAACGTTAGTGATATTGAAACGACAGAAGAAGAAGCTGACGAAGAAGCCAGCAGATCACTCACCATCATCAGCACTGCACGTTCATGCAAACTCACTTCATCATCATCTGCTGTGGCTGTCTATAACAATCAGATGAATGATCAGTCGGAAGTTGATTTTGAAGATGATTTTAATGATAATGAGCTAGATGTTAGTGGATCTTCCATACTTCTATCTAGTTTATCTATTTTATTTATTTGCTAGTAGTTGAATCAAAAACACAGCTAAGCTTAAAAATCATTATCTATTCAAAAAAGCTAAATCACTATTGTTTTTACTGATATTTTAGTTAATTTTACATTATTTCAACAATGATTAAGGAATTATTAGAAGTCGAGAAAAGCATTTTGAGCCATCAGAAAAGTGAAGAAGCTGAAACAGAAGATTTGGAAGATACAGATGTTGAATATGATCAGGCTGATGGTCTGTTGTGCTGCCGTCATTGTCTTGTTTTACAAATTCTTCAAAACTTCATTGTCTCCCAGACTTTGCTGAATAAAATAATTCTACATTTTATTATTTATTTTTTTATTTATTTGTAGGTAATTGATTAATTTATTTTTTATTCAAAACCTGTAAAGTACTTCAAGAAGTTTTTGTCTCTATATTTTCATTTGGGATGGTTGTTAATGTTAAGTTTGATCAACGTTGTATGTATTCATCTTGTAAATGAAGTAAGCATGATGTGTAGATTTTTATTTGTATTATAAAATTGAATTAATAAAACTTTTGAAAAAGAACATTTGAAAACATTTGAAATTATAAAAAATCAATTTCTGTCTCCCAGACACAAGTTACCAGCCAGCCGACAGCAAATACCTTGATGTCCTCAAAAAGTATTTTGGGTATTCTAAATTCAGGCAGTAAGAATCTTTATAACACTTTTTCTTATCAAATATTCAGTTTCTTATGGATCACTATGTTAAATATTATCTAGACAGTTTTATTGACAAATTACTTTTTGTTAAAAAAATGAAAATTGAAACATTTCTGTATGGGAGAATGAAACATGCGATCAACTAATTGTCTAATGCAACCTGCAAACAACAAATTCTCACCATTATTCAGACTCCAGTGGAGAATAATAAATTCCATATTAAATGACAGGAAGGATAATTGTGTCATTATGAGTACAGGTAGTGCTGGTGATGATTGTAATCAAGATGATGATGATGATTATGATCATGGCGGTGGTGATTGTGATCATGGTGGTATGATAATGGTGATCACCACCATGTGGTCAAGATAGTGATGATGATGATGATGAGGACAACAAGACAACAATGTTGATGAGTGTTGGTACCTGGTTCAATGCAATGGGTGTGACCTTGGTGATGGTGGCTGCCTGAATTTCAACCATCGGTTTAATAACATTCCCTTCAAATGAATTAACAATACCCGAATATTTCATTACTACATCATCAGCATCAACCACAAATCAGCATCACATTACCACTCCACATCATCACCAACAGGTTACGGCAAGAGTTTGTGCTACCAGTACCCATCTGTGTATTCGGGGAGGACCACCATCGTCGTCTCCCCCCTCATATCCCTCATGGAGGACCAAGTCATGGGTCTCAAGTGAGTGGGTGGTAGAAGGGTTGTGGTTGTTTGCTGCTTCTATTTTGAATTGTGTTGATTGCTCACCTGTTCGATTGATTTGTTGGTTACTTGATTGATTGATAAAACAATTGGTCATTTAGTTGATTGATTGATTGTTTGATTGATTCATTAATTCATTCATTAATTCATCTATCTATTTACTGGTTTGTTGTTCAGTTGATGATTGGTTTGTTGATCATCAACTGATTTGATGTTAAGTGCAGAAGTGGAATGATGCAAAGTCACCTTTCATGGAAATTTATTGCTATTAAAATTGTTAACATTAAAATATTCACCTCTATAATACTATAATATATTTTCATGTTCATACAACTGAAGAAGAACACGTTTAGACGGCATTTTCCCCGAGATCGGGGGTTGCCGTTTGGCTACCTATGATGAAACCGAAATACCCCTCGACGCCATCCACATCTGTCACTCGCCTCAGTATCACGCAACCCCGCTTTCATTCTGTCCTTCTCCACCTGCTCTCTCCATCCCAATCGCGGACGACCCCTTCCTACCACTCCTTCAACCTCGAACTCCAACGCTCGCCTAATCCCGACCCTTTCATCCCTTCTCAACACATGTCCATACCACCGCAATCTCGATCTCCTTATCAATGTCACAATGTCCTCATTCAGTCCCATCATTGACATCAGCTCTGTACTACTCCTCCTATCCTTCACTTTAACTCAACACACCACACATCATCCTCACCATAGCTCTTTCAGCCCTCTGCAGTACACTTTCCTCCTCTCTCCTCAACACCCAAGCTTCACCACCATATACCATCGCTGCTCTCACACATGCTTTATATACCCTCCCTTTCATCTTCACTGACCATTTCTTTCCACGCAATACCCCACCCAGTTCCCTAAATTTCATCCATCCCACACGAACTCTAGCCGTAACTGCGCTCAAACATCCTCCATCCGCATTCAGCTTATCTATCCCCTAAGTAAACAAAGCTTTCCACTCTTTCAATATCACCACTCAACCCCGTCCTTGCGTCCGTCCTATTAATCACACCATGAACACATTTCTTACATTTGAACGTGCTTTCCACGTTTTTCAGTGCCCCCCTCACACAACTACATCTCTTATGCACCCATTTCTGACATCTTATACACAATACCGAGTTAGCCTTCACTCTCCTGTCATATACCCCACAGGGGTCTATTTTACTTATCACTCGCTCCCCACCTTCCCCACTCACCATTACCTTCGTCTTACCAATATTAACTTTTAACCCTTTGTTTTCAATAACACTTTTCCATCTGTCAAATTTTAACTGCAATTCTTCCATGCTATCAGCCATCAAGACTAAATCATCTGCATACAAAATCTCAAATAACAACCCCTCCATTATGTTTCCACACACAACATCCATCACAATTGCAAACAGAAACGGTGATAACACTGATCCTTGATGCACTCCTACCTTAACACTAAAAGCGTCCGACATCCCCCTTCCAACCCTCACCTTTGTCTTTGCCCCTTCATAAAGCTGCATCACAGCTTTAACAAGTCTCTCATTCACTCCTTTCTTCCTCAACGCCCATTCAATGACCTTCCTCGGTACTCGATCAAAAGCCTTTTCTAGATCCACAAAACACATGTACAATCTTCGTTTCTTCTTTCTATAATTCTCCTGCAATTTCACCATGAACAACGCATCCACCGTTCCCCTACCAGGCATAAACCCACACTGCATTTCATTAACTGTCACCATACTTCTCAACCTCCTCTCAAGCACCCTCTCCACTACCTTCATTCCGTGCTCTAGTAATTTCACACCCCTGTATGACCCACAATCTCTCACATCTCCTTTGCCCTTATACAACGGCACCAACACACTGTGTCGCCAATCCTCAGGTATAGCCAACACACAGTCCCTGTATCTCTCCCAAACATCTCCATCCTTACCACTCTCCCAATTTTTAGCCACCTTCACTTCAAATGCCTTCCTCACCTCTGCATCCTGCAACTTCCATGTCTTTCTCTTTGCCACAAACTTATCCTTCTTCCTCCTCCCCATTTCTTTTGATGTCACATCCATCACAACCATACTATGCTGCAACATACCAGGTATCGCCTTCACATTCTTCACATACTTCCTATGTTTGGTCCTTACCAATATATAGTCTATCATCGATCTATGTTTCCCTGATCTATAAGTAATCAATCGCGCTGGTTCCCTTGTGAACCAAGTATTCCCCATCACCATGCTATGTGCATCCGCCAACTCCAACACTCTACGCCCTTCCTCATTCCGTATACCATATCCCCATCCCCCATGTACACCTTCATATCCGTCTGCATCCGCCCCCACATGACCATTCAAATCACCCAACAACACCACAAACTCATTCAACCCCGCTTGCCCAATCTCGTCAGAAACATCATCATAAAACCTATCCTTCTCCTCTTCCTTCCTACTTTGTTGCGGAGCATATCCTGATATCACCCTCACTATTACTTTTCCAAACACCATCACCACCACAATTACACCATCGCTTCTTCGCCTCACTTCCAACACCTTCTCCACCAACTCTTCTCTTACCATCACACCAACTCCTCCAGTACCATCATCCCCCTTCCACCACAACTTATATCTTCCACCTTTAGCCCCCACAAACCTTGTACCCTCACTCTTCCATCTGATCTCCTGTAATGCAGCCACGTCAACCATTCTCCTCTGCAGCTCCTCCACCACTTCCAAACTTCTTCCTGTCAACGTGCCTACATTCCAGGTACCAAACCTCCAACCCATTGACGTACAAGTAGTCCTTCCATCTATAGTGCCTTGCACCGCCACACTATAGAGTGGGGTGCCAGTAGCCAGACCATCCACAGGGCCTTGCACCACAACCCCATAGACTGGGTCTCCGGAGATTCTTCGCACCCTCTTCTGCCGGATACTGAGGGCCATTGTTATTTCCGTCATCATAAGTATTATTTTTTGGCTAGTTTTTACGCAGGACGCCCTTCCTTACGCAACCACAGTTATAAGCGGTGGGCCTAGCCTTTGATGATCCAACATCACTCACAAGGCAGTGAGGGTCAGTTTAATGTCATAACCAGGACATCATGTTCATACAACTGACGAATGTAATTAGTGTTATGTGATAGCAATGTAGTAATAAAGTATTGTTGCGATGGCAACGTTATAATGTGTCGGCCGTAGTTAGTATTGTAATGTTAAAGTGTGAACAATCTTGTTGCTGAATTGTGCAGGGCTGTTAATGTGGAGTGCTGCTTGCTGGGCTCAGCTCAGAAGAACATGAGTGAAATTAGGAGGAACCTCTTGAAGTAAGTTCACATCACTTCATGTAATTTTTTTTAACTTTCATCGCTGTTACAATTGGTTGATTGTTTGTGGCCCTCCATTGGTTTGTTGAATCGCATGATCTCTCGTGTCCGGTTTGATCGATCGGTCACCAGCTTTCCTTGTCTGCCAACTGACTTCTGTTCCTTCCAGGAAGAAACGCTGATATGATGATAATTTTTAGTTAGAACTTCCAATCCAGTTTTTTGGGGTATTAAATTAAAAATAGATACAAATGAATGACCAAATGTCACATGCTGAAAATAACTTTCCTCATTTTGAAATGTGGAATAGCAGTTGAAAAATATTCTCCTTGTTGCTGCTCATTGCCACCTTCATTGTTTACAACTCCACTCATACTTACTTCACTGATTACAAATGATAAGGTGATGACAGTGGGGATGCTGGTGTTAGTGATGATAATGATGAGGATGGTGTGAGTGATGATGATGGTGGAGAGAAAGGAGGAAGTGTGATAATTATTTCCAACAAAATTTACACACTGATTTGATTTATTTACAGAGGGCACTACAGAGTTGTCTACATGACGCCAGAGTTTGCGTCTGAAGCAAGTGATTTGATGGAGGACATCATGAGGAGTGTCGGTGAGTATCGGTGAGGTTTCTCTGCGGTTCATCACAGTGCTTCCTGTAGGTTTCAAATCAAATAAATTTTATTCAATCCAAAGAAACTCAAAAAGTGTAAATGATTTGGAGATCTATAAAAAAAGTAAATTGTTGTTTGTTCTTTGGTTGAGTGGTTGAACAGGGGATTAACTTGATGATGTTTCTACCTTTGTTGGTTAAATTTTTAATTGATTAACTCATCTATTTATTTCATATTTTGTTATATTTTATTTATTTATTAAATTACTTGAATGGATCTCTAAAACATTTGGGTTCACTAAAACATCTTTTATATACTGATCTCTGGACTTCTTAACAAACTAATGCTTGATTTTCCAATCAAGTTATTGCACCACTGCTGAAGCAACTGCTCTAACAACTTGCTCACAATACGCGCACACACACACGCACAAAACTGATATGCGCACACATACACACAACTGACACAAACACACACACACATACATACATACACACACTTACACAACTTGTATGCACACACACACTCTCACATATATGCACACACATATATGCACACATACACACACACGTCAATGCTCACTCTGAACACAGGGATTGATCTACTGGCAATAGACGAGGCACATTGCGTTTCCCAGTGGGGCAACGACTTCAGGCCTGCCTACAGAGCACTCGGCAAAGTTAGGACATTTCTGCCCGGGGTCTGTTGTTCGTTTCGTCTCTTCGCACTTCGCACTTTTTCTATCTGTTATTCAATTGAGTTAACAGATATGGCGCGGAAAAACCATTTGTTGGATTTTTTATTTACCCCATTCACGTATCCATCCATCAATTTCATCCATCAGATCGTCCATCTTACCATCCACCATCATTAACTTTTTGACTGATCAGCTATCCAACTAACTAGCTAATTAATGGCGATCCGGTCAACTAATCAACTAATTAATTAACTGTCATGTTAATTGGCTGACCAAATAACCAACTGATCAACTAACCAACCAATCAACGGACACCAGGTGCCAGTGATGGCCCTGACGGCCACAGCCACCCCCGAGGTGCGCAAGGACATATGCGTCTCATTGAAGCTCGTCAATCCTGTCATCACTTGCTCGGGATTTGATCGGTCAGTCAGTCAGACTTCATCTTTCGCATTTTCATTTGGAACCAGTTATTTCTGTTTGAACAGAGTTTTTTGATGATTAATTTTGTTATATATATATATATTTTAATTTTATTTTCTAATTTCCTACTTTATATTATGAAGTTTTTTATTTCTTGAGATAATTTCCACACACATATACCTACACACAACTGGTACTCACACACACCACACACACACACACACACACACACACACACACACAGACCAAACCTGTTCCTATCAGTCTGCAAAAAAAGTGGGGATATCATCAGAGACATTCAAAGTGAAATGTCAAGGTCATCAGCTTCATCATCGTCACACTCATCATCATCTTCCTCGGGGTCAAATAATTTCGAGGGGTCAACAATTATTTATTGCCCGACAAAGAAGATGGCTGAAGAGGTGGAATCGTTATTAAGATGTCGGTCATCTAGGTGTTTTTGTTATTATTATGCTTATATTAAGGGTGGCCTATTCACAAGTTTATCTTTTTTGGTCATCCTTCAAAAATAAAAAAAAATGTTCATTTATTTGTAGCCATTCATACAGTTTAGATTGCATTCGTGATTTAGTTTTTTTAATGCTATCCTCAATCATCATCATTGGCATTACCTAGTTGGCGTTGAGGTAAGGTTTTGAGGTTGTCATCATCCTGCTGTGGGCTAAAAGTCATTCCAAGCTTTTCCAAATATTCTCAACAGCTAACTTCTTTTCTAGTGTTTGAATATGCATGTGGTCAATTGCACACTGAGAGTATATTTTAAATGATACCAATTACAAATTTTTGTAAATGTGATACACATTACAAATTCGTGTAAATGTAACGCAAGCACCACACAATACAAAAGGCATCAGCGTGCCATGTGGACTGTACCATGCTGGACTACCATTAAATACCAGGAAGCATAACCACCACTTATTCACCACTGATCAGATCAAGGTTTTGTTTTATGTGCTGTCTTTGTGGCTAATGTTTAGGCTTTTAAACCTTGATAGCGAAGTTGAAACGCTGTTTCTGTTATAAATTTGGCTACCACTCGCGATTTGTAGACATTTAAAAAGTGTCCATTGCTGTTGTCAGTTTTATTTCCAGAGTCCATTTCCATATTTCCATTTCCATTAAGCATTTCATGATTTACGTTGCACATTTGGAGGATAGGTGATCGTGGCAACTGTGGCATTTGGCATGGGCATCGACAAACCGGATGTCAGGAACATTATTCACTATGGAGGTGGTTGCTGCTGCTGCTGCTGCTGTCGTTGTTGTTTTTACTGGTGGCTGTGGTGTTATTACAACTTTGCTATTGATGCAATTTTTATCGCTGTTGTGGTGTTGTTGCATTTTGGTGTGTTGTGTTGTTTTTAAACACAAACAACAAAACAATCAACAAACAAACGAATGATGACTACAACGACAGCCCCGAAAGACATCGAGTCATACTACCAGGAGATAGGGAGGGCAGGTAGGGATGGTCTGAGGAGCAGGTGCCAGGTCTACTACTCCAACGCCGACTTCAATACTAATCGGTGATCACGTGGTCGTGTAGTGGAGATGATGACGTCGATGATGTTGATGATGACGTTGCTGATGATCATGGTGGTAGTGTGGCGACAATGTTTGCAAAGCAAAGTGGTTTAATAACGATGATAATAAATATGATGATGATGATGATGATGATGATGACTAGGATGATGATAGTGGTGATGGTGGTGGTGGTGGTGATGATGATGATATTGTAGAGAGGAGATAAAAGGTAACGACGGGACTGGTGATAGTTATCATGATCACGGATGTGTGTAAAGGACGATGAGTGGATGATGAGAACGGTCATAACGAATGATGATGATGATGACGTTGACGCACGTGTTACAGCTACTTCCTGGGCACCATAGCCAGTGAGAAGTTCAGGGAGCATAAGATGCAGATGCTGCTGAAGATGCAGGATTATCTGGAAACGACCAAGTGCAGAAGGAGGTGCTGATAATGATTATTACGATGGTGATGGTGATGATGATGGTAATGGTGATGATGGCGTTAATGATGGCGTTGATGATAGCAGAAATAATTACCATGATTAATGATAACAAAGGATTAATGAATTAAAAGTATGATAAGGTTTTCGAATGAAAATCACTTTAAAATTATTTTTTGTTTAAAATCATGATTTTTTTAACGTTATATATACGATTAGTTATATAGCAAATTGTATGCTGATAAATATACAGAATGATACTGAGTCATTTTGAGAGCACATCTCTTCCAGATCTTGGTCCAAAGCCGAACTGTTGTGACAACTGCACTGCTAGGTGGCTGCTGTTCATCTTTTTATAAATCAATCTCAACATTTGCTCTTTCATTCAATTGTCTAATTATTTATAGTCATTCGATTTTGAAGCGTTATTAATTTTGTATAATAAGCGATCAGTAGATGATGTGATGATGTTTCTCCTATTCTCCTATGCTTCAAGAGCACTGAGTCACAAAATTATACCTGTGTACGATATTATTTGCTCTGACGATTGCTGCATGTTCTTAGGGCGATAATTCATCTGATAATTAATTTAGATAGGGGCTGTTATGTCATTTTACGACTATTTATTTTTTTTCTGTTGATTGTGATGAATTTTATTTCATCAAATGGAGCATGTTGAACTTTGAACTTCGTGCAGGATGAAACAGCAACAAAATCAAGATTATAGCGACAGCAATAACAAAACTAACAGTAGCAGCAGCAGCAATGGTGTTGGTGGTTGCAATGATGATGACAGCAAAGAATTTTCATCAGAGGCATCAGACCTCTTATCATGCATACAAGTAGGGAACTGTTGTTGCTTGAACATTTATAAATTGACTGGCAGACGATGATCAGATGATTCACAATCATTATTCGTTCATGTTTTATGTTCAGTAAGTGATTATAATAATGATAAAGATAATAATGATGATGGTTGTAGTTATGGTGACATTCGTTGCTGAGACATTAGTGGTGGTTGTGTTGATGGTGATGTTGATGGTGAGGATGATTGCAGCAGTTGTAAGATGGATGCCACCGACACGAACAGATGATGAATGGCAGTTTCGGCCTGACGACACCTATCTTATTTCTTCGAGGCTCACACGATCAAAAGGTGCCAGAGAGGTTCAAATCGAGCCCCTTGTTTGGCCGGGGCAAGGAGAGGTCACTCAAGTGGTGGAAGGCATTCTGTTAGGACGTTTTTATTTTGTGACCAGTTTTTGTTGATGATGATGATGATAATATTAACCAGATTGATGATAACAATAACTAATGAGGTAATGATATAACTATATTCTAAACGATGACAGGGTGTAAAAGAAGGACAATTTTATTTTAGTTGCTTATCTTGTACGACCACCCTACAAATAAATTTTTTTAGTAGCTTATTGTTTCGTTTGGTGGGGGTCTTTTTGTTGCATCATCATGATTTATTTGTTTTGCGTTCCTTTAGAATTTTTGCAAATGTTGCTGTTTTTATTATTTGTTTACACCTCATACAAATTTTTCCTTGATAACGGCATAGTAACATTGTTATTTGGTTTTATTCAATCAATCTACCTTCTTCATAAATGCTCAGCTCGCATTCTTCTGTCAGAAGGATATTTAAAAGAGCAACCAATAAAAGGTTCGTTTGGGTCGACCGTTGATCTGACCCAAAAATCTGTAACCTGGTTGGCCGATTGGAAGAGACAACCAACCAATAGCAAGCTTGTTCTTTCTATGAATAAAGAACTCAAAGATATGGAACAAGCCAAAGACAATGCAAGGTGGGTTGTTCGGGTTGGATAACTAATGATGATTGTATGGCTGTGTAATCAAGATGGTGCCATTTGATAATATAGATGACTGAGAGAGAATTTATACGAAAGGATATTTGACGACGTGGATGACTGAGAGAGCTGGTGATGATTTTTTAAAAGGCTTTAGGCTTTCCTGAAGAAAAGTAGGAAAAAAAAATGTTTTAAATAAAAAAAGCACAAACTAAAATGTTCGATATACATGTTCAATGCATCCAATAACAACAACAACACACGTTTAGACGGCATTTTCCCCGAGATCGGGAGTTGCCGTTTGGCTACCTATGATGAAACCGAAATACCCCTCGACGCCATCCACATCTGTCACTCGCCTCAGTATCACGCAACCCCGCTTTCATTCTGTCCTTCTCCACCTGCTCTCTCCATCCCAATCGCGGACGACCCCTTCCTACCACTCCTTCAACCTCGAACTCCAACGCTCGCCTAATCCCGACCCTTTCATCCCTTCTCAACACATGTCCATACCACCGCAATCTCGATCTCCTTATCAATGTCACAATGTCCTCATTCAGTCCCATCATTGACATCTACTCCTCCTATCCTTCACTTTAACTCCACACACCACACATCATCCTCACCATAGCTCTTTCAGCCCTCTGCAGTACACTTTCCTCTTCTCTCCTCAACACCCAGGTTTCACCACCATATACCATCGCTGCTCTCACACATGCTTTATATACCCTCCCTTTCATCTTCACTGACCATTTCTTTCCACACAATACCCCACCCAGTTCCCTAAATTTCATCCATCCCACACGAACTCTAGCCGTAACTGCGCTCAAACATCCTCCATCCGCATTCAGCTTATCTATCCCCTAAGTAAACAAAGCTTTCCACTCTTTCAATACCACCACTCAACCCTGTCCTTACGTCCGTCCTATTAATCACACCATGAACACATTTCTTACATTTGAACTTGCCTTCCACCTTTTTCCGTGCCCCCGTCACACCACTACATCTCTTATGCACCCAATGCATCCAATAACACAAACAGAAACAAAATATTGTTGTAACCCTTGAACGCTCGTTACTACCAACATCAATGTCATAACTTCCAAGATCTCCATATTTCCAACACCAGTGTTGTAGCTTCCAACGATTGTCAAGTGTTCGTTATTCCGTAGGTTCAAGATTTCCGATAGATAAACACAACTGCCTCAAACTTGTTTGAACGTTTATTTGAATACCAACAGTAATAAGAAACATTAAACTATTCCAAGTAACTATAACATAAATTACATTTATGACTTCGCTCACTATCTCCGCTGCCGTCCTCTGCTACTCTATAGTATTCTTTTTCCATGGTTATCAATGCAAATGGATTTTAACAACCCTCTTTGCTCGCACTGTCTTTTGCTTGCGGAGCTTCGTATGCCAGCTTTGCTGCTGCTTCGTACACTTTTGCTAGTCGCTGGAATGGAGCCTAACCCTGGTGCTGGATTTCTAACCTGTTTTTGGTCGCTTTTTTGACGCAAATGTGAAAGGAGGTTGTCTGGCCATTTTTTTCATTGAATTTTCCATCTTTTATCTTTTCAAAATGTTGAAGTATAAAAAAAGTGTATTCCGTTTAATTTTAATTTCTCAGTGACATCTTTTTTCATGCAATCTAGAGCTGTTCATTGTGCTGACTCGTTCATTATTTATTCAGACACTGAATAATAACATGTATTTTTTGTTGTACAGTTTTGATATTTTTAACGAACCCTTTTTATTAAGCTATAATTACTTCTGTTTTGGTCGAAGGGTTAGCTCAGTTGCTAGAAATGCCGTGCCTCCCGCTGTTATTACGCGATGGTCTGTCCGTCCGAAACTCAAAAGCTATCGTAGTCTCTCTGGTTTTCTACATTTGGCGTTTTAGATAAACAGCAACAAACGTACAGAGGAAACTTCTCCAAAAACGCATTATTTAAATATTTTTAAATAGTTAAACATTCAATTAGCTTGTTTTTCCAAGACAAATCACTTGAACAAGTTTTTTTCAACTTTTAACGTTTCAATATCATTTTTAACAACTCTGTTGAATAATCGTCATTGATATCTAATTTACTGGCATTATCGATGAAACTTTCATTGATAACTTTATTTAAATTGTTTCTTTAAAAATACAACAATTCATTAATACAAACCTTTTTGTTGGGACACCATTCCTAGAAAAATTTGTGAAAGGATATTCAGAGGAATGTGGATGGTTTGTGAGGTTATGCATGCTAACTTGGGCGGCGTGATGGCATAATGGTTAAAGGCGCCTGGTCCTGCTGTTGCAATGACTGGGTTCGAATACAAAGACATCCCTGCCTATCATATGCAACATGTGTGATGCCTGGTTTTCACGCCTATTCATATACACTGTGTGTGTTTGCCTCGTCCTACCCCGGGAAACTGGGTTTCTGGACGCTAAACGATGATTGATTGATTGATTGATTGATTGATTGATTGATTGATTGATTGATTGATTGATTGATTGATTGATTGATTGATTGTGTTTGCCGTTAAAACCTCTGCAGCAAGTGCACAAGAGAGATTGAACTTTAACCTTTTAACTTCGAAATCTATAAAAATAAAATTTTGAAAAAATATATGTATATTTTTTTCTTATATTAATTTGATTTATATTAATACACTATTTTAATCAATCATATTTATGTAGGAAGGTGGAGACTTCGAAGACGTCATCTGCCACAGCTTTCTCGAGCAACAAGTAACTACATCCATTTGTGTTTTATTGCTTCGTGTTATTCTATACTTCCAGTCGTCCACCTTCGTTCGTTCGTTCATTTAATCATTCATTCGTTTATTATTTGTTAACCATTATGCTATTAGTTATTTAATATTATCAGTTAACCGTGCGGTTGAAATAGTTTTTTTCATTTTGTCTATAGAGTGGGTGCCAAATTAAATACTAGCATTCAAATCAGTTGCTTTTATGCTGTTTGATCATAAGTGATGCATATTTTATTATGGAAACCGAGCCAGTTGTCGTTTGTTCGCTGCCTTTCAATGGGACACTACTTAATGTTAAATACTTATTCAGTATAATTTTATTACTAATTAATTAAGCACTTTTATGAAACTAGTTAAATGCTATTTAAATAATACTAATTATATATTAATTGTAATTGAATGCTTAATTAGCGTAATACTGATTAAATATTGATTAAATGCTAACATCCACAGACCAACCATTCTCTTGTCATCAGAAGTGAAAGATGGTTGGTTGTCCAGTTCGTCACAGGTTGAAAATAACTTGGTAACTTCTGGTGAGGTCGTTTCAAAAGTTGACCCAAGAGAAGAAAAATTGAAGGTTATTAGGTTATTTTATTTTTTCTTACTTTTTTTTATAGTTGATCGAAATAATTTCCTCATTTTGTCTTGTCAAATTATTGTTACTCATTTCAAAAATAATTTTATTGACATGAATTAGAAAATAATTCAATTGCAGTTAGACTTGTACGGTCAGCTGCTGAAAATCAGAAACAACATCAGCAACGATACAGGCCTTTATAGTTTCAACATTTTCAGTAACAAGATACTTCAAGATATTGTTAAATTCAGGTTGGCTTTTTAAATTTTGTTGACATTGATGTCTTTGAGGTTGTTGTTATCGTTGTCGATGTTGTTGTCGTCGTTGTTGTCGTTGTCGTTGTTGTTGTTTATCTGTTTGTGAGAAGTTATTTTTGTGGCTTAGTTTACATTAAAGGCCTCGTGACCGTTAATGAAACTTCCTCACCAGCACCACTACTTCCACACCACCACAACCACCAACAGACCAATCAACATAGATACGTTGAGCAAAATTGATGACGTGGCTCAAGAGAAGGCCAACAAATTTGGTGACCTGTTTATTAATTGTGTCAAGGACTTCTGTCTGCAACATGATTGGTCGACCAATTTAAACAACAGCGAGGATGACGATCTGCGTGTGACGAGTAAGTAATGATGACAGCAGCAATGGTAGGAGTGCAAGTGTTAACAGTTGCTATTGTTTTAAATCGTACCAACTTGATTAAATTTATTTGCCTTCTCCATGTTCGTTGTTCACGCCAGGTTCAAGCAACAGATCGGGAATTGTTTACTGCGCTGATGGCGAGAAGGATGCAGCTGATGATGCATGCAAAGTGAGTAGAGGCGGTTCTTACAAGTTGCCTTAATTGTCTTGCAAAGCCATTATTGTGAACAGTGATCTCTGCTGTTGTTGCTGCTTTTGTTATTGTTTTTTCATTCTTTTTGTTGTAAAATGTAAAACTTACATTTGAATTTTTGAATGATGGATGGAGCAGTTTTTTGTTCAAAAGTGTTGAGTTTCTCTTTCACGAAAACAACTCTTTCATCCATAATAATTGGTCTTCACTAAAAATCGTAAGACAATTAAATGTTTAAGGAACTTAAATGAAACTTGAATGATCCGGCACTGCATGTTAGACTACTTGATTGAAATGATTGCACGCACTCACATTTAGTTGACAGCAGAGGAAAAGGAGGCATACGTCAACCTCTCAGAAACCATCCAAACAACGTACAAGATGTTCCAAATGGATAACAAATCTCTTGTTTGTAGATTGTTTTTGGGATCGTTATAAACTTTGCTTCATAATCAGTTGATGTTGCTTCAACAGTAACAACAACATCATCAGCAACGACAGCAACATCGTCATCATTACCATCAACAGGTGGAAACATCAAACATCAGAAACCTCAAACCATCAACCATCGTCACACACCTGTGCACTTGCATCACTTTCGGTTTGCCAGTCAACGCAAGGAGATTGGGAGTGAGTGCCAGTGACGAGGAGTTAATTCATGACGTCATCAGGAATCCGCCAATCAACTCAGGTTGTTTATTGCGTGATGATGTGCGCGCATTTTATTTTCATAAATGGCTTCTGTATAAACCGAAGCATAGTTGATCTTTGTTAGCTGAATTATGCAAGCAGCAGTCATAAGTTTGTTGTCTGACCTGGTAAAAACAAGATCCAGCTCATTGGGGACTGTCGCGACAACCGGAAATGAGATTCTTTCCGGAGAAGAAGTCGATATTTTTTGAGAGGCTGGAGTCGGATATTTTTTCATCCATTCTATTTAATAATTTGAATCAATAAAAATTTGAAATTTTTTTCATCTTGTATCCTAAATTTTTTTTTACAATCGTTTCTTTTAAGAGATGTACGTGTGTGTAGCGAAGCAATACGCAGTCTTTTTTGTTATTTACTCGCTTTCCACTATTTCCGGCGTCTGTTTATTCCCTAACTGTTGATTTTTAACATTATTATTATTATTGCTATTGTTGTTATTATTATTATCATTATTATTCTTATTATTGTTATTATTACTATTATTAAAACGTGGGTGTGACTGTTCAACTGCACAGTTACTCCTCTTGGAACGCATTCCACTTTTTTTAATTCCAGATCGTTATTCTAAACAGAGTAAATGTTATTTTGATCGATCAGATTTAAAAATTATTTCACTACTCTAAGTTCAATAAAAAAAAAATAATTTAACTTATTTTTAATTTGTTCTATTATTACTGAAAATAGATGTTAATAATGGGAATAAAATCGCATAATTATCTTTAGGTATGTTTTAAAACAAATATAAATTAATTTTACCAAGAAAAGCAGTTACATTGACTAGTTTTGAGTGTTTTTAAAGTATCCTTCATTTAGTATTTAGGTAAAATAAAGCAAATGTTGAAAATTTTTTCTGGGAGTCGAAGTTTTAGCCCGGAATTGGAGTCTGCAAATTTTCAGGGAAGGAGTCGAAGTTGGAAAATATCGTATTGAACTCCGACACACACACACACATACCTTCGCGTTAAGACTGAATGCTTAAAATGTTTACATTTTCATGGCTGGTAACTTTTGTCATAATTTGTTAACAAGTCTGAATAATTTTTTGATTTCCCAAATTGATTTAAAATTGGGCAGACATAACAAGACTGGGACCCATCAAAGAACAACTGCCCGATCATTCGTTTGATCAAATTAAAGTTGTCCTGGCGTTGTTGCAGAGGAAATTTTCAACATCAACTGTCGTCAAAAATGAAGTTGAGCAATCAGCGCAGAACACTTCGACGACGATTTCAGCACCAGCCCCGACAACATTCACAGCATCAGTTACTCACAAGCAGCAAGACAATCAAAACAACGACGCTGCACGTTCAGACGGTTCGACTACATCTCGACCCAACAACAAACGTACCCTCCCAGACTGGACATCAAACTCTTCATACCCTCCCAACTCGACTCTTAACAAGAAACTCAAGACCTCTTCCTTTTTTAAGCGATAGTTGCTCCTATTCATTTGTATAACCAAACACGCGCATACAATCACGTACACGCGCGCACACACAAACATACACTACGTAAACATCTTGTAATAAACATGAAAAATCTAACTGCCCTGGCCATAGTTGTCATTTAATTCTAAGTATTTTTAATTACTATGTATTTTTAAAGTATTTAATGAAATTTTTTGATTCCTCAGCAATCGTTGGCAACGTTTTTTTGTGCTGAACAACATTTTTAAAACTGACTTTGCCATTCAATCGATATAAACGTACGGCTAGTCCGTTTGTGCTTGTGGTATGTATGTGTGCAAGTATGTGTGGTGTGTGTGTGTGTTTACGTGCGTGTGTATGTATGTGTGTGTGTTTACGTGTGTGTGTATTTACGTGTGTGTGTGCTTACGAGTATGATTCTTTTGAATGTTTCAAATCGAAGAGTACAGTGTTTAACATGGGTAGCAGAACACAAGTATCTTTGCAATAATAAATAAATCAATCATCATTTGTTTTATTTTTGATGTAGATAATGATGGTGACGATGATAGTCGTGATGATTAAAATGCTTATAATGATGATGACAATATGATGAGGAGATTTTAGACCCTTCTGTTACATGTTGGCATGCTACATAGTGCTCGTTGCACGCGGTCAAAACATTTGACTGATGCTTTGTTATCATATTTATGGTTGTGGTGATTCATGTGGTTGTGGGGGTGATTCATGTGGTTGTTAGGGGAGTACATGGAGTTATGATTTGTATGATACTCTTTTGGTTGTTGGCGCTGTTGATGATGATGCCTGTTTGCTTGTTGGGGATTTTGTTGGTGATTATGAGATGGTTGTTGACGATATTGTGGCTGACGTTGTTGTGGTCGTTGTTGATATTGAAGTGACTGTTGTGGTCGCTGTTGATGATTGTAATGTGGTTGTTGCAATTGCTGCCGATACTGGTTATTATTATTTCCGTTGTGTTGATAGTTTTGGCTGTTCCTGCTTTCAGAGGCAGCGTATTTGTTAGTGTCTGGGTTCCAGTTGTTGCGAGATGCCTGACGAACACTGCGACGTCTGCCTGCGATGTAGTTGTCTTGCATGGGATACATCTTGTTGTGCATGTTGTTGTTGTGCATGTTGTTGTTGTGCATGTTGTTGTACATGTTGTTATTTTCCTTCTTGTGCATGTCGTTATTTCTACTCTCGTACATATCGTTCATGTTCTTCATACTGTTAGCGTACTTTATTTCTTTATTCTTGCTCTTCTGAATTCTTTGGCGGTAGCTGCCACTGCCACAAGTTTTTATGCAGCTGCTCCAAGCAGACCACTCCTCGTAGATGCACTCTGTTTGTATAATTTTCATCAATAATTAAGACGGTATATTGTTTGCATTTTATTTTATAACAATTGTAAAGTAGGTTAAGAGTTGAACTTTTTGTGCACTTGAAAATGTTTTTTAACATACTGAGGGATGTAAATAACTCTTTTTTAGAAAATAAAAATTTAAACTAACCATTATCGCAGGTCGGCATTTTACATTTCTGTTTCTTCTGCAGAAAGTTTGAACATTTTATTCCGTTCCCCGATGGATGGACAGAAATTTCTCTGACCTGCATCTTGTAGCTGGTACCACAAGTGGCCGAACAAGCACTCCATCCCGACCATTTGCTCATTACACAATCCCTATGTTCTTCGTTTTGTTGCGTTCGTTGGTGACGTGTTTGTTGTTGTTGGTGTGTTCGTTGTTGCAGATTATATTGTTGGCTGGGGCTGCTAATGTTTTGCGTTGTAGTAAGATCATTTCTTGTGAGTTGGTTGTTGCTGCCATTGCTGTCCCGGTTGACCTGATTCAAGTGCTCCCTCAACCTTGGCTCTACGTGACTTTCATGACACACTTCTATACATTCTTCATTGGATTCGAAGTTGTTGGCGTTTCCAGCACATCCACCGTATGTGAATGGCAAACATTTCAGCATCTGCACGTCGAAGTACCATCGTTCAATGAAGCCCTTGCACGGTCCACGGTCCCTCGGAATGATACAGAACTCCTTGAAGCGATTGGGAGTGATGATGGATTGTTGTACACCGCCCACACCACCGTGACCACCTCCGCAGGCTGCTGAACATTCGTCCATTGTGAGAAAGTTGTTGGCGTTTCCATCACATCCTCCGTACTGAAAAGGCAAACACTTCTGCATCTGAACATCAAAATACCATTTTTCTTCAACATTTCTACAAGGACCAGTTTCGGCGGGAAGGCTACATCTCACTGGGTCACTGGCTGAACCGCTGGCTACGATTGGATTTCCATGTCCACTACCACAACTGGCCGAACATTCATCCATTGTGGCGAAATTGTTGACATTACCTTCACAACCTCCGTACTGGAAAGGAAGGCATTTTTGCATTTGTGTATCGAAGTACCATCTTTCGTTGACACCCCTGCATGGTCCAACCTCAGCAGGGAGGTTGCACTGAGTCGAGGTCAATTTCGTGGAACCGGAAATAAGTACACCTCCATGATTTCCACCGCAACTTGAAGAACATTCATCCATGGTTGCAAAATTGTTTGCGTTTCCTTCACAACCTCCATATTGAAAAGGCAGACATTTTTGCATCTGCGTATCAAAGTACCACCTTTCTTGAATGTCTCTGCACGGACCAACCTCGGAGGGTAAGTTACACGTTGTTACACTAGCAGCACCAGCAGTGCCATGACCACTGGAAAACATGTTGCAAGCTCTGCTGCAGTCGTCCATCGTTTCAAATCTGTTTTTGTTACCACCACAACCTCCATACAGGAAAGGCAGGCATTTTTTCATCTGCGTGTCAAAATACCATTTCTCGTCGTTTTTCCCGCATTCACCTCTTGCGCTTGGAAGGAAGCAGAACTCTGAAGCGATTGGTTACATCAGATTTAATATTTCATTTTTATAAACTTTACATTTTTAAATAAAACACATTTAATATCTGGACATTCGCACATTTTGCTAAATGGGTGTCGTCTTGCTTACATTTTGTTTTCCCATAAGTTTCAGCGTAATAAGAAAGCTTAGAAGTTTATTTCGCTTTTTTAAAATTAAAGGTATCAAAGACACTAACAGCGTATGTATGATCACGTGCTAAACGACGCATCACACATGAAGTAAGTGATGGGCGGGGCGGATTACCTTCTTATGTTCAATCGAACCCGGTCACTGTAAAATAGGACTAAACGACGCATCACACATGAAGTAAGTGATGGGCGGGGCGGATTACCTTCTTATGTTCAATCGAACCCGGTCACTGTAAAATAGGACTAGGTGCTTTTAACCATTCAGCCATCATGCCGCCGAAAAAAATTGAGTAAAAATAAATTAAGGAATTAATAAGAAATTAATTTGTAAACAGGAAGCCAACAAACCTTTATCATCAGATTTGTCTCTATCATCATCGGCGCAAGAAATCTGGCATTCGTCGAGAGTTTCGAACCTGTTTGCGTTGCCTCTGCGCAAATAATTTAATTTGCAAAGTGTAATATTTCGCAACTCATTTCAACAATCATCTACAACATTTTCATCAAATATTTTCAGTTAATAACAGAAAATATTCAACATTTTATGCTGCTCGAATGTTTTTGAAAAAGTTTTCACACGGTTAGAAAATTAATTTTAATGTGACTTGAAAGCATTCCTACACTTCAAAATGCTCTGCTCATCTTATATTTTTTATTATATTTTTGATATTTTAGATTCAACCATATTTTTTTGTTTCTTAAATTATATTCAGAACATTTTAAATTCAAACATTACATATTTTTGTGATGAACATTCATAATTTATAGGCTTATATTTTTACATCTTCTAAATGTTTTCAGTTACGGAGATTACTTTTATATGGGTTGCTAACTAGTTAATACAATGTAAAAAATTATTTCGACAATGAGATTCACCAGCCATCCCATAATGAGGTTCAGAAACACACCTGCAGCCTCCATAAATGAACGGCATGCACTTCCTCCTAACTGCATCGTAGTACCACCTCTGGAAACTGCCTCTGCACGGACCGGTGCTGCTCGGCAGCGAGCAGATGACTGGAGGATGGTATTCGTTAACATTGACATGTTTGTATTTATATAAAATTGATGTTGTTATTGTTATTGATGTTGCTTGCATGATAAAATGCAGTAAATAATTGTTATAACTGACGTATTTTTTAACCTATAAACGTATTATTGTTTATATTATTTATTTATTATTTATTTTATTTAACGTATTATTATTTATAACCGTAACCGACGATAAAGGATTAATATTTAAAGACATTTTTAATGGTTGTCATGTGAAAGTAGAAAAGAAGGGAGGAAGTTTCTGACCGTGTGACTTCTTCGAAGCTGTGCAGTCCATGAGAGTGCCGTTGCACGCTTCAGTCTGCTCGTTCAGGTGGTTACAAGAATGAACATCCTCCTCGTTCAAATAGTACCGTCTGCGTTCCCTTGTTCCCTGCCCGCAAGAAACACTGCAGGGAGACCAGAGGGACCACCCCGTTGTTGAGCACGGTCCAATAGGAGGTGGTGGATCGCATTCGTTTTCAACACCTTATTGGTTGAAAAGAAGCTATTTTAAACTGTTTTCACCTATTTCTTTCCCGTGGGAGCAAATTTAGTAAACCAAAACTGAATTAAAAGAAAATTGTTTAGATGTTTTCATATGGAAGAATTCAGATTGCAAACCTAAGCAGTTCTCCCTGTCCGTAGTGGCCAGCCCACACAAACCTTGGTCCCCGGCTGGATGCACGTACGATCGCCTCCTCACTCGAGTGCCAACACCGCACGTCACAGAACACTCCGACCAATCGTCCCACGGTGTCATCTCACATTTACCTTTCGTTTCATTCATTTGCTTAATTAGTCATATTACATTTTTTTTGTTTAACTTTAAATACTTTGTGGAAGCATGTAAAAGTTTGTTTCCAGCCCCAATTTAATTTAGAGAATTGTCTTGTTGACTTTTTAACAATCATTATGAATGTTACAAAGTCAACAAAATAGTTATAGCGACTAATAAAATAACTGTAACGCTTGCTTAACATTTACAACTGAACCCTGCTCTTCTGGTCACCTTAAATATTTTCTGGGTTTCCTGCCAGCAGAGCACAAGAAAACGCAGACATTTGCAAGAATCACAATCAATAGGTAATAACACGAACCATCAAAGGCAATCATCATCTTCTTTTCAGCATCCAGGGCGTTGGACTCTCCCTCCCCGAAGAAATCCACCTCGCTGGTGTCCTCGACCTCGTCGCACGTCTGACCTTCACCTTTGTCTTCATCTTGAAGTGGACTCCCCAGTCTCAGTTTTTTAATGTGCAACCTGCGTCAATGTGTGTACTGTGCTGATTGTGGAAAATGGAAAAGGGAGGCAAAAAAGTTGAGAGAAAGAAAGAAAGAGAAAGTTAGAGCAAAATTTCAATAATAAAAAATACTCTATAATTTGTCTCATACATCATCATTTCCAATATAAATATTTCGACATAGTTAGTGTAAAGTTGGATGTGATAATTTATTAATTTTTCATCATTCTATCTGAACATGATTTTAAAAATTTATGGATTAAATTTGATAAATTGAAATGTGGAAGTCACTTGGCAAGCGCCTTCATTGGTTGCATGCTGTAGAAGGGAGATTGCTCATCAGCGGGCCACATGTTTGTGATGTTTCTGATTGGCTGTTGGGGTCTCGAGGCCTTGTTGGCAGACTTTTGAATATTTATGATATTTTATTTAAATCAGTTGCCTATCAAACAGTGTATTTAAAAAATTATAATCTCGTATATTACTCAAAAATACATAAATCTTGGCTAACGTCCTATAATAAAACAAACTATAGCATAAAAAACTCGTTAGCACACTCGCATTGTTTCTCTTTTAGCTGAACGAAACGTTAACCGACCATGTAAGAAATGCCATCATCAGTCCCAGCGTCCCATGGAAACAAGTCTACAGTGAAGCCATTTGACCACGTACAGTTCGCCAGGCAGAGATCGTTTGCAGACAAGCCTTAATTATTATTTTGTAATTGATATTCATAATTTAATATCCTGTAATTAATATTCGGTAATTTTTATTATTTGCTTCAAACGACTGGAAGTAAAATTAAGCAAACAAGTTAGGTTCAAGTTTTTTCCCCATTTTAATCTTCCTCTAGAAGAAAAACTGACTGACCGACGCACCAGTCCGGGCTCGGCCCCAGCATGGTGATCATGGAAACGAGGTGGCGCCTCTTGTCCACGGTGAACCTGGCAGATCTGTTGGCCAGGATGGTCTTCTCCAATGTGAACCAGATGCCCTTCGTTTTTATTATCGTTCGTATTTCGCGGCTCTGTGGTGGGGAAAGATGGAAACAAGCGATGGAAACAAACGGTGCCACCAATGTGGCATCAATCTAATTGCTATTTTAGTAAGATGATGATATGACAAATTTTGATGTTGCTTTGCATTGATCTGCTTATTAATTGTTATAATATATTTATTCTGTATGGTTATCATTGAAGACATTTCAAAATGAATAGGTTATTATGATGAGCATTTATTTTCAAAAGTGTGTCTCGTTGTTTTAATTCTATTTTGACAAAATTTTTTACACATAAAACAAAAAGAGTACGGAAACACATATAGGTAATCAAACACGCGCACACACAAACACGCACACGCGCACATAAACACGCACACACACATGCAAACATATACACACCGACCTTCCTTCTAATTTCTTCCTCCACAGTCCTGGGACTAGCTGTTTCACAAATCTCCTTGACCCCCATGCTTGCCACCTCTCCATATCTCCAGATGGAAAAGTTTCTGGTATGGGATGCTCCGACGATGTTTGACCAATGTGTCAAGGCATCAGCTACAGTTATTGATTGGTTGGTTGATTGATTGGTTGATTGATTGATTGGTTGATTGATTGATTGATTGATTGATTGATTGATTGATTGATTGATTGATTGATTGATTGATTGATTGATAAAATATGAACATGAAATCGATTGATCGGTTGTCTGGACAGGCGACGGTGTACTTTTATTTATTGCTCCATTATTGGTTAAGATATCGGTCCAATAATTTAGAAATTTGAAATGTGAAAACAACACTCTCAACTGAAACAATTGAACCGCACAAACCAATTGGGAAATCTTTCGGGTGAGTCTTCCTGGACCAAACTGCTTCGAAGGTCATCTCGTACTTCGCTGACCCACAGGCACAGCATTCAGTAGCTGTGGCTTGCTGCTCTGTGACCCCAGATGTTGCTGCTTCGTCGTTCATCATCATATTCAGAGGGCTGGATGCTACCAAGATATTATTTCATTTGATCAGTTTGTAATGTTATTTCTATTTGTTCGAAAAGATTTATTTATTTTGGACTTTTGTATTTGAACATGTTTCATTCAGAATATGTGCAAAATAAACTAAAAATTGTTTCCGAATCGCCCAGATTCAAATAAAACCATGAAATATTTCAACAAGAATAACTTTAATTAGCAGGAATCGTTTAAAATATATTGCGCATGAGTATCTACATAGATATTGTTAGAATAACATGTGCGGCGCTGCGTTTGACAGAGTGCCTTAGAAAAAGAGAGAATTTTAAAAAATACACACACCTTTTCTTTCGCAGAGAACTTTTTTGAGGGCTCCTTTGTCTTTGTATACATATCCAGTGCTGTCCATAACTGATGCCCTGATGCACGTGTGTGCGTGTGTGTGATTGTAGGTGTCTGTGTGTGTGTGCGTGCGTGAGAGGGTGTATGTGCGACGCGCTACATTATGGTGTATGAGTTCAGCTGTTTGCTATTGTTTCTTCTTGCATTTGTTCCCACAATGTTTTTAAATACCTTCACATTGTACATGCATTAACACGCGCTCACTACACTCGACAAACTCTACTGAACTCGACACTCCTGACCTCCACCAATCTGACCTTAATCTGCTTGACCTCGACCCAACTTACCATGATCCACTTGACTTACTCTACCACTTTGACCTACCTGACCCCGACTCATCTGACCTCGACCTACCTCAATTCGAGACATCCAGTGTTGGTGGGAGGAGCTGTCCACAGAAGTTGAACTTTCGGCTTTAGCTGGTCGTTCAGGCTGGTCATTATGTGTGGACAGGCTGGCGAGGTGTGGGTTGCTCTCGGGTCCAGATTCTGATGATGATGATTTCGTCGATGACGTTGGTGATGGTGTTGGTGACGGTGTTGGTGATGATTACGATGAAGATGGTGATGGCTGCAAAGATTGGCACAATAAAAACGTTGAAAGTTGAGCGTCAAAAAATTTACCAGATAGATGGGGTGCGAGAAGTTGTAAAGTTACAGGCAGGGGTGATTTGGCCTGTGGTGCAATGATACTCTTAAGCAATAAAAAAATGAAAAAGTTGATCACGATGACGTCAATGATCTAAGTAGAGCCCATAAGTGAAGGAACCAATGGAATAATAACTATCATTTTAATGATGATGATGGATAACATGTCACTGATGATGTCAATGATGATTCTTATAATGATGATGTCAATGATGATGACAAAACAATAATAATAATAGCAGTAGAGATAATAATAAAGTATTTCTGTGAGGTGAGTTTTTAATTTTTATTTGATTTTTATTATTATATTATATTATTATTTTTTTGATTATTTTTAATAAACAGTTTTTATAAAAGCTTACAAATCGTTCCATGCTCAGAAATAATTGAACTTATGCACCACAAGGACTGCAGCATCGTCTGAACCAAACGATGTTCGTCTGATGAAGGCGCGATCGCAGCATCACGCGCAAAAAACGAATGATAATCTTTCAGTTTCGAACAGACCGCGTTTGAACCAGGTCAGCGAACAATTACAAAAAGATGAGTCATGGCGCTTCTACTGTCTGGGCTATTTTGCCACAACGTCGTCATCTTCACGATCGCAACATCATCATCTTCATCCGGAACCGTATGAAAAAAATATCATCTTTTGTTTGCAGCAGGTTCCAAAAGTCACAATGCATTCCACGGTCATTTTTATAGCCAAATTTGTATGAAAAAATGTACTATCGAATATTTTAATCCCAGCAGAATTCTGATATATTATTTTGTGTTTTTTCAAGAACTTGCAGATGAGAGGAAGGACTGTTGTCCCAGATTGTCATGTAGTAAGATTAGTTAGGAGACTGAAAAGGTGTGCTGTTCATGATAAATTTATGGAACCATGATAAATTTAAGGAACCTTATATTTAATTCTAATAATGACTCTGAGATTTGTGAATTCCTAACAAAGGAAGTTCAAAAACAATTATTTTGACACAAAATAATAGTTTTACTGAGCAGAAAAATTGCTTATTATTTATCCTTATTAATTTCATGACTAAAAAAAAACAAATGAACAGCAAATGAAAGTCCTCGTAAGACTCAAAGTTTTCATGCATTTTGATGATCAAAATATTTTCAGATCCTCTAATTTAGTTGAAGATGATCTGTTTTCTTAACAAAAATTTGTTCCGAATGAAGATATTTACTGCAGTAACTTTTTCAAAGCAACCTCCTTATCACAAACAAATTTGTCACAAAATAACTCGCGATACTTGTAACAACCGAAGGATTCAGTGCTGATCAGCCAGCATGTGTTGCGTTGGCTTCCATATACGTACAACTGTACAAGTGCATTGTACACATATAGGCGTCTGCCACTGCATGTTGCGCGTACGATGTTTGTAATAAATAATAAAAAAACTGACTTGGAATGTTCCGATAGCGTTTGATTCGTCAACGGCATCCTTCGTGACGGACGAGAGCATGAAGGTTCGGAAGTGCTGCTTCGGAAACGATCCACTTATCGTAACTGCGTGTCATTTTGTAAAGTTACAACTACAAGTCCGTAATTAATGATCATTTATATTATGAGATGTGCAAGCAGTTGATGGAGCAGCTGTCAGGTGATGTGGTTCTTGCAGAGTTCAAATATTTTCTCAAATAACTATGGAAAAACAATATTAGTTTAATGTTTAAGTGTTTTAATATATATATATATATACATATATATACATATATATATATGTGTGTGTGTGCAGTTGTTTAAAAATATCACAGCATTGCATGCTTTTGCTATTGAGTTTTTCAAATTTTCCAACACGAATTTTAGTTCATTATCAACAGAAATTCGTTCGTCAGTCATCAGTTGATAATGAACTGAAGTTTGTCGTACGATAAATTGAAAATTTCAATTGCAAATTGAACAACGCATGCAATGCTGTAATATTTTTAAACAAATGCATATCAGATGGTCTCAACCCAATATAAATATATATTTGTGTCTGTGTGTGTGTAAATGCGTGTGTGTCTGTGGTTTGTGTGTGTGTGTGTGAATGTGTGTATTTGTGCGTGTGTGTTTGTTTTGTGCTTTACGCGCAAGGTTAAATGTGTATTTATACTCGTATTTGAATCACTTATACATAATCTTCTTATAATAAGCCCTTCTGGTTATTAACTAACAGTGTCTTTATTTGTTTATAGATGAGAAGTTTGTATAGTTTAAATTAAGACAATACCTACGTGATGTATGTCACCCACATGTTCATAATACAACAGGACAAACAACAGTAAGCAGATTAACAAAAGAGTAAAATATTTATTTGATGATGATTATGATGATGATGATGATGATGATAATCCACAGCTCTCTCTGGCAGCAATATCGTTCATTCGTATGTAAGATATTCTTAACTCAATATTTCTTATCTATTACTAATCAATACTAAATTGCCTCGTGCAATTAATCATAAACGAACAGAAGAAAGTTCAAGCGTTTTAAGAAGGTTGAAGCAATAAATATAGGTCGGTTCATGTAACGCGTGCAGTGCAGATGTTTCGTGGCCTCTGGCATGAAGTACTCACGTTTCTAAGGTCGGGTCATTTATCTGGTGCGTGGGGTTATTATTTGTTTGTTTGTTTCTCTCTCTCTCCTCTCTCTCTCTCTCTCTTTTTCTGTGTGTGTGCGTGAGAGAGAGAGAGAGAGATGTTTTGTTAAAGTTACAATGGTGAGTATTTATAATATCACATTTTCACTAGTTCAGACGTTTCAATGTTCTGTTCTGTTCTAGTACACATTCAGTTGTGTTATTTTATGTTATATACATACATGATGATGGGGGAACATTACTGTGTTTGTAATAATCAATCCTAAATCACGCTCAGTGTATTTATTTCAACAATCATTAAGATTTTTTTTTCATTTTTAATAATTAAATAAATATATAAAATTTTGTGTTGCACTTGTAATCTGTTGTGTCGTTGTGGTGATATCCTCCTTTGTGTTTGCGGATGTGCTGTTGCACAAAGAACATCTCACCTTTCTAGCAAAGTAAATCAACCTTCCAACAAGTTCACAACAAGTTCGCATCGTTATGTCCTGGGCTCGTTGCATTGCATTAATATGCTTCGTTAACATATATTTTTCTTAAAACATGAAAAACTGTTATAATGAACTTCTGTTCGATAGTGAATGAATATGACAGAATTCGTTCAAGAAACGAACGATGCTGGCGAGATATGTTGCAACTCCTGATATAAAAATTTAAACATTTTTGTTTAGAAGAAATTTGGATGCCTCAAAAAATTGTAATAAATTTCTAGGTGTGGAAGGAGACCTTGATGATGCAGACAATTGACTGCAAGGTAAATTGCGTCAGATGGGTTGGAATACATTTCAAGTAGGCGGGAGGCCTGAATTTTTAAAATTTTTCAAATGTTGACGGAAGGAGTGAATTTTTGAAAATTTTTCAGTAATGAGTTTTACAGACTTCTAGTAAAAAATTGCTCACAACGGGCATGCACCCCCAGATCCGCCACTGCTAGTAGAATATTAAAAACCGAAAAAATAATTTTTCATTTATTGCAAATGCTTTGTTTGACTAAATAGTTTTACACTGCATCCAACAAAAAAATATAATACAGGATATAAAATATTAAAAATATAATAAATCCAAATAAGGAAGGGAGTATTGTAATTGAAGGGGTGAAATGAAGAGGAAGGACACACCTGTGTACACCTGTCCAGGATCGTACAGGTCGTCCGTTAAACTTTCCAACGAAACCCGGAACCCGTTGTCACCAGATTTCAGCGGCAGTTTGGCATTTTTAGGAATCCTGGAGCACCAGCTGGAAGCGCCACATGGTGATGACGCAATGGTGATGATGATGAGGGTAAAGATGGTGATTAATGAGATGAGTGAAATGTTTGAAGATGAAGATGATGTTGATGCCATTTTTGAAAGTGTTGAAAGGTTATTCAAAAACAGTTGACAAATGTTATTTAAAAAGACTTGTATTTTCTTAGTAAATGCCCAAACCGACAGTTTCAATTTATTTATTTATTCGTATTATTTGATATTTTGTTCAATTTATTTATTGATAAAATAATAAAAAAAAAGTTAGAAATGGTGCTCGAACATTTTCATCAACAACATTGAAGTCATAACGTTTCAATAGAACAATAATAATATTTCATACACTAGTTCCTCAGGACTCCTACGTATGATGCCTCTAGATTTTCATACAAGCAGTACGTACATATATGCATACATACATACGTGCATGCATGTACATACATACGTACATACATACATACATACATACATACATACATACATACATACATACACACATACATACAAACATCGCTAATTTTTAGTAATATTTCTGGTTTTTAAGGTTTTTGTTGCAATAATTTCGGTTTTTCTGGTGTGGTTTTTATAGGTTGTCGCTTTTTTTGCCCTTTTTCGGATTAATGTCCCGCCGTTCGGTTGGTTTTTTAACTTTTGTGGTCTCAAATTTTATATTTTAGCTTTACCATACTTTTAACAACAGCTGTGGGCTTTTACCCAGCTGCATCGTACAATGCTCATTAATATTTATTTTTGTTTTCTCTGTTTCATTCCTAGTTTTTCTTTTAATTTTTAAATTTATTTAAATTAATCTTTTTTTTATTTTCAACACAATTTTATTTATTTTATCACTGTTCACACGGTTTTATCTACTCGCTTTTGATTTTATTTCGTTGACGTAATGGCACCGGTCCTATATCAATGCACGGTTTGTTTAAATCATTATAAAATAAAACCGGACGGTAAACTATATCGACATGGAGGCAAAGTAAAGGGCCAGGAATGCCCTGGTTCGTTCAAGGCAGCCGACCAGCCTCCGGCTGGTTCATCTGCTTCCGCGCGACCGCCTCTTACCGCCGCACCTGTCATCAACCCTCATGTTGCTACACGCGGTTCTTCGGCGTCGGTCTCGGAGAGTCCCTCCCAAGTAGATTTTTTTCATGTTTTTGACAGGCTGACGGTCGTTTTGAGAACTGCCCATCTGTATGATCACTTTCCCAAACCGTGCAGAGACAAGGTATCTAAAGCATTGTCGGCTTTATTGACGGCCGTTTGCGATGATCCTGCGACGCGGCCCATTGGTGCAGGCTCCAATATTTTTTCGCATTTGTTTTGTTCAAGCCCACCAGGGGCGGTCGCAGGACTATTCAAGCCAATTACGTTATTAAACGGTTGGCCGAATTCAGTTCGACCGAGGTCGAGATTATTGTGGCAAGCTTCAACACTGTCCACAACACCAAACCGCGTAAGCACAATCCAAACAGTTGGATTAGTGCAGTAACTACTCGGATTGAACAGGGCAGTCTCTCGGCGGTGGTTGAATCGTGCGAGGGCGTACAGCAAGGCGACCCTTTGGGACCGATGCTTTTTGCTCTAACCCTTCACCCACTGGACGATGTCAGCTTGGCCGCAAAGGGTAACATTTTAGCGGACGACTTCCTGTCGCTGAGGGTCGGCACTTCCATCATTGGTCTCGAATTAAACACAAACAAGTGTGAACTTCTCGTAAATGACACGTTTCAAATGCCACACGTGCTGGCTAATGTCCCCACAGTGCCCCGTTCATCATTAAATTTTTTAGGCACTCCAATGATGGCCGGCGATCATCAGGACAGGTTTTTTAATAAAAAACTTTTTGAGCTAAGGTTTGCCCTCGAACGTGTCTCTCTTCTCTCGGTCCACGACGCGCTGACAATCATCCGCGGCGCCCTCAGTTTGCCGAAATTGCTGTATTTTTTGCGCACATTCAACTCTGTTAATGCGGCCATTTTGGGCGAATTTGAGGGTGCTCTGCGGGTGGCCCTCTCAGCCATTTGTAACGTCGATATTACCGACAAGGGTTGGTCTCAGGCTCAGCTGCTGGTACGATTTGGGGGACTGGGATTACTAAGCGTGGTTCAGCTTGCACCAATTGTTTATAAATCTTCTGCATCTGCCACGCTTAACCTACAGTTTGCCCTTCTTCGGCAATTTAGTAGCCTACATTGTACTCCACCGATTCCATTCCAACCAACAAACCTTTCCCAGGGCAACATTTTGAAGGAAGCATATAAACGCACATTCAAAGAGTTGCTTTCCTCAAGCCCTGACTCGGCGACCTCAGCTCGCTTGCTGGCAGTATCCAGCAAGGCGGGTTGTGGATGGCTGAGATCTTTGCCCAATACGTCGGTGGGTACCAGATTGGATGACGAAACGGTCAGGACGGCCATTGGTTTCCGGCTGGGGTTGGCCGCTCAGAGTCGATACACATGCAGGTGCGGCGCGGAGGCGGATGAACTCGGCCATCATGGTCTTGTTTGTCGTTTGGGCGGAGGTCGCCAGCAGCGACATTCAGCCATAAACGATTTTGTGTGCCGGCTTTTCTCCAAGGCCTCAATTCCGGTTTTAAAGGAACCGTCGGGCATTGCGGTGCACGACGGTAAGCGCCCTGACGGGTGTACCTTGATTCCTTGGAGAGCCGGCAAATGCTTGGCGTGGGACGTTACCGTTCCGGGCACCTTTGCTGAGCGCTACGTGCAGCTTACTAGCAAAGAAAGCGGTTTGGCTGCAACCAGGGCATCTGACGAGAAGATCAAGAAGTACGACGGAGCTCTCCCCTCGATGGAGTTTTTACCGATTTGTATCGAGGTCCTCGGCCCCATGGACCGTAACACCTCCGGGTTTTTCAATCGGATTTGTAAACATATTACTATTAGGTCAGGCGATAGTAAGGAATATTTTTTCGCTATGAATAATATCTCGTGCATTCTGCAGCGGTTTTTGCGCGTCTGTGTGTTGGAAAATGTGGAGTTGAATGCCGACGGGGTTGAGTGAGGTTATAGCAAATAAAATCAAATTTAGTCAGACGCTTGGCTTTTGGTGTCATTCGTCAATGATTTGGTTTTAACATACATACATGCATACATACATACGAACATACATACAAACATACATACATACATACATACATACATATATACATACATACATGCATACATACATAGATACATACTTCGCTTCTCAACAATTTTGAACTCAAAAATATCAGTTTAAGTATTTTTATAGACCTAAAAAAGGCATTCGATGTCATTGACCATCCATTACTATTGCAGACCTATAATATTCGGGGCCCCGTTTTTGATTGGTTCGTTGCCCATCTTGAGGCTAGAATGCAGTTTACTTCTATAGACAATGTTGATTCTCTTCCTGGTGTTGTCCAGACTGGTGTTCCTCAAGGCTCCATTCTGGGACCACATTTATTTATAATATATTTCAACGATAGTTTTTTGGTGTCGAATATCTGCCATACCATATTATATGCAGATGACACTAACTTATTTTTGTCTAGAAATAATCCGATTGAACTTTATTCAAATATGAACAATGAACTACAAAAAAATTTGAATTGGTTCAAATCTAATAGATTAACACTGAATGTTAAAAAGTCCTTTTATATTTTTTTTGGGCCCAAGATTAAAACAAATGATGTAATCTTTAACAACCTAAAAATATATCTTGATGAACTTGCACTTCCCAGAGTATCGTTGATAAGATTCCTTGGTGTCATTATTCAAGGTGATTTGAAATGGAGTGAACATATTAATATGGTGCTTAGTAATTTGCACAGAGTGATTAATGTGTTACATAGATCTCGGGACAAACTTGAACATAAGTCAATGATAACACTTTATTATTTTTTTATCCATACCTCATCTATGGAAATCTGTTCTGGGGTTGCTCCTGTAAATATTTAAATAATAAATTGCAGATTGCACAGAAACGTTTACTAAGAATTTGTTTCTCACTTAAGTTTTATGACCATACCGATTTTATTTTTAGGGAACATGGTTTTTTCAACATTGAACAGATCAATAAATTTGTAACTTTAATTTTTATTTATAGGATCCAGTATATAGATTAGATAGTTATAAAACTTTTTTCGTATTTGATAAAATTACATTAATGAAAAGACAGTTGAAAATACATAAAAGTAATTCTGGATTAAATAATAAATCCTGGTTTATGAAAGGTCTTAAAATGTGGAATGAACTTGGATTTCATAATCTAAAGTTTTCATCCATCACCTCTTTTAAAAAGATAGCTAGGAGATCAATTTTTGAAAGTTCATAGTAGTGTTTTTTTGTATGTTTTCTTTTTTTATATATATAATATTTTGTTATAACTTGTTTGTATTTCTCTGTTGATTTGGGAAAATGTTTGCTCTGGACATCTGCGGTGTGGTTGATTTTGATGATTTTTTATTTGTTTTTGTTTACAGCTTTTGTTTGTAATTTTGATTTCATTTGCATATTAGTTATTAAATCACACTCTAGTTAAGGTGGTCTGCACAAGTTATTTTCTTATAGATCTCCTGTCAATAAAGTTTTTGGAATAAAAAAAATATATATACATACATGCATACATACATACATGCATACACATATATACGCAGACGCACATACATGCATGGATGAAATCTTCTACATATATGCATACTGCATACATATATGATATAAACGGATATACACATATGTATATCAATATAAATAAAAAATACATAAACATTAAACTTAGATGAGCTATATATCATTACTCTGTACAGTTCCATATTTAATTAAATCCACACTTGTATAGATTTGTTTTAAAAATAAACACATATGTAAACAAACATATTATATATGCGAGGATGTATAAATGGAAGCTACATATTTTTATTTATCGTATATGCCATAAACACATTGTTATGTTATATAATGTATATATTTATATTTGTGTGTGTGTGTGTTGTGTGTGTGTTGTGTGTGTGTGTGTGTGTGTGTTTACAGAAATAACCGATAAACTGGCCAATAAAGAACCGATATATCAGACGTCGAAGCGGTTGGCGATCGGTACTCTTATTTTTTGGTTTGATATATGTTGTCGAATGTCGAATGACATTCACACATTCAAGCGGCGCTTATTTAATAGCACGCAGTTAATAAAATCTATTTAAATGGATTGCAGGTAGCTGACCCCACTGCACCACTTCAAAGGTTGTTGACTGGCGGATCATAGAACTTTTATGTGGCCATCCATTAAAAAACAACTCCATCATCTTAAAAAACAACTGAAAACAGTTAAACAATAAGAGAACAAAAACAACACTTGAACAAAAACTAAACTAAAACTAAACTAAAACAAACAGCTGAACAACAAACAGCTGAACAGCAACAACAACAACAAAGAACAATGCATGTGCAACATCAAACAAAGACCAACAATTATAAGAATTGAAACGATCATAATGTGGAGCAGATGAACTTTGTACTTGAATACGGGGAATGCGATGCGAGTTTAAACGAGTCTTTTCTATTGCTATCATCATTTCATCTTCTTCTTCCTCATCTTTCATTATCATCTTTTCATCATCGTCGTCATATTTGTCCCCGTCATCTTTTCTTCATCACCGCCATGTCATTAACTAAGCAGTATTTTAAATATAATATGTACCTATTCACTTACACCATCATCATCATCAAACACATGCAACATACACACACACACACACACAAAACACGCACATGTTATTCGCATTTAACTTTTCATGTAGTTGCCACAAATATCCTTCATCTTACTATACATGTATAAAAACTAAGCCAAAATACAAACGCAGACGTGTGTGCGTACGTGCAACAACAGAAAAGAAAATGTGTTGGGTTCATCGACGCGGGCTCTTTCTACAGAATATGATAATATATAATATGATACGTATAAGGATGCGAGTACCCTTTAGTAATGTGTATGTACTATCTCTAACGTGTGTTGCGATTTAACAATCAACATGTAGAGAATCTAATATGTATGCACATTTTTTTGTACACATACATGCCTGTACTGAATACAACATTTGTAACGTATGCGTCGGGTGGATGAGATGACTTTGCGTGTGATAGTTTATTTCGAATTGGAATATTTCATTTTTGTCATCAACATTCACGCATGATGAATATTTATTAGATAATGTTTATTCATTAAATTATAATGTTTAAAATGCACAAGTGGTTGAATACGTATATTGTATGAATCATAAAAGACGCATACAGATAAATGTATATATATATATATATATTTACATGACAAGTACCATATATGTTTACCATGTGTTTGTAATGTATATGCGAAGGATGCAAGTTAGATTTATAATAAACAGCAGACTCTGTTGAGCCTTATCAGCTGCTGTTGTTCCAGTTGGAAAGAACGTGTGAGACAAGTTCTGTTATCATCATCAACAACATCACCATCATCATTGTTATCATCATCAATAAGATGATTACTGTTGTATTTGTATTTTATCGTCAAGTCATAATCACGTGATATACGTTTTACCATCATCAGTGTTTCTGCACACATCGTCATTACCATCAAAACATATTCCAATCAACAGACCAACGACCATCAACACCATCATTCATTCCATCAAAATGTTCCTTTTCATCTTCGTCAACATCATGGTATCAAGGTCAGCATCTTCATAATACCATTCTTTTTCTCTTCATCATCGTTCAAACCGCCATTTTTATTCATATTTTCATCACCAGCCTCATTTCAGCAAAATTAATACCAGCATCATAGAATTATTAAGTTCGTCAATATCATCACCATTAACATCATGAAAAAAATATTTAAATATAAATAAATATATAAATATATAAATATATATATATATATATATATCATCCTAAACTCAAAAAATTTCACTGATTCCAAATTCTCTTTCAAAGTGATGATTTTGTATGCCTGAATCAAATCTCTTGTTCTTCTTTTTTCTGATGCTGTCAAACCACAAACTTTTAATCAGTCTTCATATGGCATACCATGATTATTCTCGTTACCCTTCTTTGAATATTCTCAAGCATATGACTCTCCTTTAGTAAATCTGGATTCCAAAGCTAAACACAGTACTCCAACTTAGGTCGCACCAATGCTTTATACAAGTTTAATATGACGATCATTATCTCTGCTTTTTATTATTTTTTCATCATAGCCAGAATTCTGTTTGCACTTTTAACTGTCTCGATGCATTGCCGCTTTACCTTACCATTTCGATAAATTATTACTGGTGGATCCTATCCCTCTTCTAAATTTTTTAGTGGCGTGTTTCCATGTTTAAATACATTTTCCTTGTTGTTCGCTCCCATGTATGACTGCCAATCCTCAGCCCATTTGCATATTTTTTGCATATCCCATGCTAGAATTTCAATATCTTCATCGTTGTCTACAACAGCACATAACTTAGTGTCATCTGCCAATTTTGAAATTTTGGACTTTATTCCAAGATCAATATCATTAATGTATATTACAAATAGCAACTATCTCCACACTTAAAGAGTGGCACTATGATTGCATCTTCCCAATCTGATAATATTTCACCCGTTGCCAACGATTAATTGAAAAGTGTTAACAGTGCTTCCGCAATGCCCTCTCTCATATTTTTCAGAAATACTGGATTGAGGCCGGCGCTTCCGGGGTTCTTATCTTCTTTTGGTCTTTGCAGTTCGTTTATCTGATGTTTCGTAATTGTCACAATTATTTCATTTCCAATAGTTATTAATTGGTTTTGGCAAAAATGTAAAAATCTCTCTTGTAAATACAAAACTAATACAAGAGTTAAGTATATCTGCCATTTTTTGTTGGTCATCAGCTACGACACCACTCTCGGTTCGAAGGGGGCCTATCCTGTCATCGTATTTTGCCTATTGTTTTTGTATTTAGAGGTAATATAATAATAATAATTGTTATAATATTAATAATAATTATTATTTATTTATTTACTGTACATTTTAAATATATTTCATCATAATTCATTTTATTAGATGAAGCAAGATTTCATCAAACGATATCAGAAATCAAACGATAAAAGATTTTTATCGTTTGATTTCTTATTTTGACGAGTGGAAAAAAAATTTTCCATTATTATTATTATTTTACTTCCAACATTGTAAAAATTGATAATTGATATTTGTTACTTTCATTTCAAATCATTTCCTTTAACTTTTTAGTTAACAAATAAATAACAGAGGATTTAACAACGGAATAAAGAGACCAATAAATTGTGTAACATTTATTTTCTGTTTTTCAAGTGAATTTTATTTATTATATAAGCAGAAGTATTGGATCAGTCGATCGTTTAAATAATATTGACTGGTAGTACCAATGACAACAAATAATGGAATTAAAAAATTTGAGTCTTTGGCCGTCACGTGACTTGCTGAAATAATTTACAGAACATAATATTAAATTTTAAAATAATAAACAATAAACTCCAATAAAATAATATTATTCCTGAGTAAAATGAAAAAAAAATTATTGTTTGACATAAAAAATATCTTTATCTATTTACCTTTTGCTGTTCACGTTAAAAATAATTGTAAGAAAGCAACATTAAGATATTTAACATTGAGATAAATAAAAAAATTAATTATCTCTGCACGGCCTACTAATCTTATCTGTTCCACAAGTTTATCCGAGCTCATTTAAAAAATTAAAAAAACAGCGAGAGTTGAAACAAACTTCGGTAAAATGCTAATTAGGTAACGAAAGAACAATTATAAAATAACCAATTAAAATCTTAATAAAATAAAATGAAATTACTAAAACGGAGGACCTTTCAGAGCAGTAATGTTTGATGTCAAAATGAAGATTTGAATGAGGATGAAGTAGATGTTCTCGTGCATGGTCGTCCAGATGAGGGCAGGTAGCGAGAGCAACTTGCCGAAACTGCTCAAAACTAAGGTCCTCTGAACGGACAGTGCTCTGGTGGTTGGTTGATTGTATGATTTGTTGGCTGATTGGTCAGTTAGTTAGTTAATTAGTTGGTTGGTTAATTGGTTAGTTAATTGGTTGGATGATTGGTTGGTCGGCTAATTGGCCGGCTGGTTAGTTAATTGATTGATTAGTTTATCAGTTATAGCCGAATCACACATCACTATCTCTTTATTACGTGATACAACGGCGTGAGTTGAACCTATGGAAATCTTGATATACATTGTCTAGATATCCATAGATGAATGTTTCGAAAATTTGTTTGGAATGGGCGATGATGTACCTCGTCAATTGTGTTCAACATTTTTGTTAGGCTCAAACTACGTAATAAGAAATATTGTGAAATCTATGATCCACGCGTCCCTTTCTAGTTTTGTAAATTTTTTTGTTTTTTCCAATTTACAATACAAAAATAGTCGTTACAGCTGATTGGTCGGTTAGTTAGTTAATTGGTTGGTTGGCTAATTGGTTAGTTAATTGGTTGGATGATTGGTTGGTCGGCTAATTGGCCGGTTGGTTAGTTAATTGATTGATTAGTTTATCAGTTATAGCCGAATCACAAATCACTATTTTTTTATTGTGATACAACGGCGTGAGTTGAATCTATGGAAATCTTGATATACATTGTCTAGATATCCATAGCTGAATGTTTCGAAAGTTTGTTTGGAATGGGCGATGATGATGTACCTCGTCAATTGTGTTCAACATTTTTGTTAGGCTCAAATTACGTAATAGGAATTATTGTGTCTCTTTCTAGTTTTGCATATTTTTTGTTTTTTTTTTCCAATTTACAATACAAAAATAGTCGTTACAGCTGCAATGCTAACCATAAATCGTTGCAGGAATGTGAGAACCAAAATACCACGCATGCACCTCGGATCCGGATCCATCCAAATCCATCACTTAGATTCGGATCCGGATACCACGAATTTCGATATCTTGGTTATATTCTTATTTTCTTATATGATATATGGTTATATTCTTAGTTGGTTGGCTAATTAATTGGTTGCTTAATTGGTTAACAGGTTAGTTGGTTAATAAATAGGCTGGTTGGATAGCTGATTAGTTTATTGTTTATATGGTTGATTGATTGGTTGGCCGGTTAGTTGGTTGGTTAGTTGGTTAACTAATTAGTTGGTTGTTTAGTTAATTGGTTGGTTGTTTGGCTAATTAGTCGGTTAATTGTTTAGTTGGTTGATTGGCTAATAATTTGGTTTGATGATTGGTTAGTTGGTTCATTAGCCAATTGAACAACAATCTATTGAACAAGTGGTGTAATTGTTACAGAGCTAATTATTTTTCATTAATTAGCTCTGTCTCAATTACACCACTTTTCAAAAACATTAATGAAAATGTAATTGCTTATTTTTTATTCGGTCGAATCTACTAATCCAAAAATATGATAAGTAATCTGGGAACGGATGAACCATACCTCAGATAATGATCTTTTGTACTGACATCAGTGAACAAAGTAATGAGCAGAAACAACACAACCACATACCAGAGCCAATCTTATAGGAAAAATTTCAATCAGAATATTTAAAAATAAATAATAATGAATTTATTAACGGAACAAATACTAAATTAACAATTAAAAATTACAAAACTTATTTCTTCACTTAAATCAAACAAACAAAAAACGTATTACCAAACAGCACAAAGACCGTCATCATCTCAAGCATAGATAAACTATCAGCCAGTCTAAAACACTTGAAGTGTCATAACCAAACAATCCCCACGTGGAAACAGATCTGCTATTTTTTCTTCCCTGTCAGTTTGTTTCTAAAATTCTTTCCATCCAACCAACCAGCCAAACAACCAACTAACCAGCCAGCCAATCAAGGTCTAAACTTCTGCTGGCTCCAATCATTTCCAACTCCATTAACCAGATCAGAGTAAATCTACTCCTAGTTCTTCTATCCTCAAATTTAACCACATCTCCTCTTTCTTACTTTTTAAAATGACCAAACTACCGTCTTAACATCTAACACATCCATAAAAACAAACATTAAATTTCTATTTCCATTAATTTCATAACTATGTTCATTCCAGAATATCTATCATGTTACAAATTTTCTTGAACAATTGCAAGTACATTTTGGTTTCTTTAAACTTTCTTAAATTTCCTGCTAGAACTGTCATCTGACTTTTGAACAAAACTTCATGACCATAGTGCCAGAACAATGTCAAATAAATAATGAAAATGATTTCCAATGCAAGACTTTTATAGATTATATACAATAAACTCCTAACCAACTACAGCAAGGAGAAAGAGCATGCTGAACACCCCTTCAGAGTAAGGTTCATCCGCATCATCACAAGACATTTTCTTCAAACTCTGCCATGCCACGTACACGTCACAGAGTAGGTACACTAACCATAACTTCATCGTTGACTAATAAAAAAATTCAATAAAAAATGCTTGAAAAATTTCAGTTGTCCAGTCAAGATGTGAGAACATGGTATTGAACTGCTTCAATTATTTTTTGAATTTTCTTCACAAAAGATTCATTTCAAATTTGAAACATTAAATTCAACAAAAAAAAAAAGAAGAGAACCTTTATGTTCGAGTTATGTATAAGATGTCTGTAGGCCTGTGTCTTGTGCAGTGTTGCATCAATGCCTGTCAGTATGTTGTCGTACTCAATGTACTTGTCTACCGGCTGTTTGCAATTCTCCTTCAAAACATTGGACGAATTCAAATTGACGTAATTTCAAAACAACGATTAACCATTCATTCATCCATTCATTCACTCATTCATTCATTATTAAGTGTGGTAGGAATTTTTAGAAATTACTGAATACTAGTTCATTTTTTATTAGAATTGCCTACCAAATTCATTTTATTAAATTCACTCATTTTTCTTTGTTGCATTATTATTATTTATTTATGCTATTTTTATCATCTTTATTATTACACCACAACAACAATAATAATATTGTCTAATAATAATGAGAATATTATTATTATTATACCATAGCATCAGTAAAATCAATTCAATTACAATTCATATTGAAATAAATGTCAACTCCACGTAAAGTACTAAACAGCATACACTACTACGCTGTGCACTGTAGGATGTGTATGCATAACATACATACACAATGAGAGAGCTTGATGACCTCTGTGGATAACTTTCTGAAAAGACAGTCAGTTTTGTAGCCACATTCTACACACTCGTACATGATGGCCGCTTTAATAATGTTAAATCTTTAATGTTACAACATTAGTATTAATTAGGATTACACAATTTGTGTTTCTGTTTTTCAAATAATGTTATTCAGTTATTTGTTGTTGTTACTACTGAATCTCGTACCACAATTTTTTTATTTGGCCAGAGGTTATCTTCTTGCAAGAAATAATTGTCTACTAATCTAATGCTACTCTAATCTAATCTAGCTAACAATCTCAAATGTAATCTTAATTTGAATTGAAGTATTGTTATTGTTATTCTATTATAATTATAAATTATTTATGCAATTATAAAAATATAAATTATAATGATAAATTAAAAATCAAATAAAATTTATTTGGTTTTTAATTTATTATTATTTTTATAAAAAATGAAATAGGTTTTGGATTGTTTAGTTTAGCAACAACAAGAACGCCACTCATTCGGTCAAAGTTGATTAAATATTTTATTTTTGTTTTCGATTTTTGTGACATTTTTTGACAATTTTGTTTCATTACATCATTTCACGTTGGCAACAGATAAAGTTGTTTATATTAATTTTTTTTAAAACAGAACTCGATCACAAAACAAAGATAAAATAAAATTTAGATAAATATTTACAAGCTTCTTCACAGAGGCTGCTGACGCAACAACAGCTGATGAAGTCTGATTAATTTCGTATTGAAGAAATAAGAGATGTCAAGGAAGAAATGAATTTCTGCTAGGCTACATCAACGACGTTTGTGACGCCTGACACCTAACTCTATGATGAATTGTCGTGTATATGCTCATTAGTTACCGTGGTAAATTTCCACATATATACAGCATAGGGGTATGTGGTAGAGCTCTGCGAGGTTTGCGGTTGTCGCGGTTTAAACAGCAAAAACCGCACCGCAACCGCGGTTTTTTGCGGTTGCGTTGCTTAAATCATGCGGTTTTACGCGGTTGCGGTTTTGAAATGTGCGGTTTTTCCGCGGCGCGGTTTTTTTTATCAAAACCGCGGTGATCGCAAAAATTTTGTTAAATATTTTTGTTCGTTCATAACATTTTAAAAATTGCATTATCATTGTAATAATTTTTATATAAGTGTCTTTGAAAAATCTTAATATCGTTGGAAGCCGTTGAAGCAACCATTTTCTTTTTCCTGTTTACTTTGAAAGAAGTAGTTACTTTATTTACGGCATGGTTAATTATCGATTATTTTATAAAAAATGTCCGAGGTAAAAAATGTTGAGGTTGATCCACAGGTAGATGTAATTGATAAAGAATTTTTGATTAAAAAGCAAAAACGTTTCTTTAAAAGCGCAAGAAAATTCTAAAAGTGAAATTTGGAAAAATTTTAGCAGAATTTATTTTAAAAACGTTGCTACATCATTTATCTGTTGTAACAAATGTGAAGCCAAAATGTTATTTATTAAGAGTAACAGTGATTTGGATGTAGACAGTTGTGATTTATAATGTCAATAAAAGCATTAATGTTGTTTTTCAAATCTTGTGGTGCGGTTTTGTGCGGTTGCGATTTTCGGTGCTGCGGTTGCGGTTTCAAATGTTGCGGTTTGTAAAAATTCCAACCGCGCAGGGCTCTAGTATGTGGGCGTTAATAACACATGCCATAGTTCAAATATGAAAATATAAATTTGATCTCTTTTTTATTTCGTCAGCAATTTTTTCTCTAATAACTGAATGTACTTACACAGGCTTTGAACTGTGGCAGGGAAACGTGCCTCGGCGGTAGATTTTAAGGAAGGAGGCAAAATTTTAATGAATAAATTAATAACGCGTTCAAATCATTCCATCCCCCGTATTAAACAACTAAAATATATATATATAAATTCCGACCAATGTGAAGTGAATCAAATATATTTTTACAACAGTTGTAACCTCCTTACTCTTCACAATTTATTGATTACATAAATGCATAAATAATTTATCAACAGCAGACCAGTTGAGAAAAGTACACATTTACAAATTTTAAAAAATAAATGTTAAATACGGTCAGTGCAGTGGCGGATCTAGATATCGTTGGCGGGGGACAAAGACTTTAAAAATGTTGAAATTTTTAAATTTGACGTGGGCCAAAAAATTAACATCAAGTGTTCGCTAGTGTGGACAAAATTACTAGAGACCTTTTACTTGTTTCGTCGATTTTATACTTAAAAACGGTGTTTTTCTGTGTCTAAAAACAGAGTTTCACTGACTTAATAAAAACAAAACACTACTCATAACCAAGGTTTTCCCCGGACCCCCCCTAGAGCCACCACTGGTTACGGTGAACAATGCCTTTTATTTGTCAATTAATTCTTTGTAGTAAGAGCGTCGATGAGCAACCATTGAAGAAGTTTATTATATGAAATATATATATCAATGCTTCTTCAAGATCTTTTTGACAGTGCGTTCGAGAGTTGATACCCACTGATGCTTCGTCAGGTTGTCGTCCACCGAACACAACCACTGGTTCTTCGGAGTCCACATCTTAAAAGCATTCCTCATATCTAATTCATGTGGGTAACAACGAGAATTTCGAAGTTGTTTTATTAAATTTTAAATCTTGAATGATTACCATTAGACTATTGGTTAAATTGGATTTAATGAATGATTTAAAATGAAACTGTAAGAAGTATAGTAAAATAAAACTAATATATGATAATTTATGTGGAGTGAGAATGAAAATAAAAAATATTGAGCCGTACACGCGGTGTCCATTAAATTGGAGACCCTCAGGTACTGGAGGGAGCACGTTTGCACGAAGATGTACTTGTTGGTTATGTTCGACTTGAATGGCACGTGCGTCGCCACACGTTGGCAGCACACCATGCAGTCGTTGAAGAGGAAGAAGGAGAGGTCGTCCTTCGCCATTGGGACCCTTCAATCGTCGTGTTATTTATTTCCATCGTCATCACAAAACATATTATACATTATAACTGGCAAATAACAGCTATAAACTAAATACGTAGGTGGAATAAAGCCAGTCACGTCATCATCATTTTAATGTCATTTGCGGCATTTTTTTCAAAAATGAACTTTAAACTTAATCTATTTTCCACAAACTTGAAGTATCCTACCCACAAGAACAAATAACATATTCTCAAACCTAACTTTGGACCGCTATAAAATAATGAAACGTCTTTTTGTGAAAGAATAATATTGTTTAGTGTTTTGAATCACTATTGAAATGTTCTCAAGCAACCTACTTGAATTCAGGCACGCAGGAGTTTGTGTCAACCACCAAGTAGCAAATGCAATGCAGTTCGGCCACGTATCTTCTCCCTGGCTCCTTCAACAACTTGTTTCGTGTCAAAAAAACGTTCAAAACGTTCAAAATATTATTTCAAATATAAAAAAGTAAAAAATGAAAATATGAAATAATAAAATATGAAGCAGAAATGTCAGTGCATTCACATGATAGCAATCAATTATTTCAAACATGGGCTGTGTTGTTTAGATTTTCTTATAGTTTCTGTTAGAAAATTTTTGTCACAAAATAGATTGAGATACATGAAATAGTTCATATACTTCAGAAATTGATAAGAAGGAGATAAGAAAATTAAAAAAATGAGTGTAGATGGTGTTGAAGAAACGTACAGGTGATTGTACTATGGTGTCTTGCAGGGCATCCATCTTTCCATCACTCTCCAATCTCTTCTGGGTCTGTTCGGTCGGAGGTCATCCCGTATTTGAACATTTCAACGTGTAATCAATCACAAACGTGTGTAAATGTCGTTGGGTGAACGTTTAAATTTATGGTGGTAATCGCTTCAATGTATTAACTGAATGTTACAATATTATAAACAAAATGATTGATTCTTAAGAACCGTTATCTCATAAATTCATGTTGTCTGAAAATAATTTAAATGTTCGAATGAATCTATCATTTTATTATTGTGACGTGCGTTAATGTTAGATTTATCAAATGGAGTCATAAAATTTGCATAGTAACACTAGTAACTCGTCGAGGAACTAACTAACTTCCATTATAGACTTTTTCAAAGCTTTCATAAACTTTAAACCAATCAAAACATTGCGTGCGTCCACGTGATCAGCAGACAACAAATTCCTGTAGGCCGTTAATAGATTGATGTACTCGTGCACTCGTTTCCACGGTTTCATGTACAGGTCTGGTAGGCTGCTCCATGGAAAGATGTTCGACAGGTTAGACAACGTACACACAACATTAATATCAACAACTACATCAACAACATCACACATCAACAACTACATCAACAACATCACGTCAACAACTACGTCAACAACATCAAGTCAACAACTACGTCAACAACATCACGTCAACAACATCACATCAACAACATCACGTCAACAGCATCACATCGACAACATCACACCAACAACATCACACCAACAACATCACGTCAACAACATCACATCAACAACATTAAAGTCAACAACTACGTCAACAACATCACAATTACAACATCAACAACAATAAATAAAACAGCAACAACAGCACCTGCTCATCATGGACGATGCAGTGAACTCAACTTTGCGGAGAAACAACCTGAATAGCACGGACTGCCTGACAACCTTATCGTAAACATTCAATATGGACGGATACGACAGCAAATAACTGGAGTAAACTTGTTGAATGTCGTTGCTAACTCTTGTGAAACACTCGCCCAACAAATAATTTGTTGATTGCGTGTGGCTGTTTTGTGCTTCCAATTCTTTCAGAAAGCAACTATCAATTAACATTCAATTAATTACCTTAAATTCAATTTATTTCAAAATAAATTACAAACAAAATTATTGAATGGAAATAATTAAATCAGAAACAGCAATAACAAGAGTAATGATTATGTGATTAAGAAATGATTGTAAAGAGATGAGTGGTTGAGTGCGGAAGATGTGCAGACCAACTGATGTGGTAGATGTTGTTGACGTCATCAAACAACAACTTGGCATTCTGCCAACTGGTGAATGCCCTGTTGCTCTCCAGCGACAACAAGACAGGTTGCCGGAAGTTGCTGACGACACATTTCAAAGATCGGTTGTAGTGCTGCTCCGTTTTCAGAAACTCTCGGAAGATGTCCCTCGTCCTGAAGCACGTCCATGTTGGAAACATCAACGGTGGGGTTGTTGTTGGTGGTGATAGTGGTAGGTGTGGTGGCTTCTGTGACTTTTTTAACGTTGAAGTTGTCGATCGTGTTGTAGGCGGGAACAATTTAGCTGGAGGTTTTTCAACTTTCTTAGTACTGTTTTTCTTGCCAACTGAATTTTTTCTTTTACCACCACCACCATCATCATCATCATCATAATCACCGTAAATATCATCATCATCATCATTTCTTCGTTCGCCATCCTTTATTCTTTTCCTCACTCCACCACTCACGTCTCTGTAGCTGACGAGGAAGCGACCCAAAGATCTCATATAACATTCCAAATCATCGTCGTTGTCGTCATCATCATCATCACCATTAATATTATTATCATTGTCGTTGTTCACTTTGATAGTATTTTTATTGGCATAATTATTATACATGCCGCTAGAGTTATTCTCGAGATTATCATCATCACCACCATCATCATCATCATTAGCACCGTCATCATTATCATCAGCATCATCATCACTATAAAAAACGTTATCGTCACCATCATCACCATCACCATCTTTCGTTGGCGTTCTATTGATGGTTGAAATTATGTGATGTTTGTTGTAAGGACACTTGGTCGTTATTATCTCGATGAGTTTGTTGATGATGTGGCAGTCTGTCGTCAGCGTTTTATTGGTGATCTTTGCTGCAAAAATTATGAATGAAACTAAATTTAAATTAGCTGATTATCTGAAGGTCAAATTAACAACAAATTTTGACAGCTTTCGAACCTGCCAAACAGCCAATCAATCAACCTAACGATCGACCAATTAATCAATCATCATTCATTCATTCACTCATTCATTCGTTCTTTCTTTCATTCATTCATTTATTAATTCATTCAATCTTTCATTCGATCAACCACCTAACCAACCAACAATGTTGGCATAAAATTTAACGTCAATAGAATGTTTGTTGAAGAAGTTCTCCTTCAAATGTTGAGAAACATGGCAACAAACTTCGTCAACAAATTCATGCAACTTTAACCAGCGCTCATACTTGTCTTCGTAGAAAAATTGTGATGACGGTGATGACGAAGATGATGACGATGAAGATGATGCAGTGTACCACATATTACTAACTGCAAAAACGTTTTGGTTGGATAGTCAAATAAAAACGTATATATGCATATAGGAACACAAATCAAGCAATCTATCTATCAATTGGTCTGTCTGTCTGTCTTTCAATCTATCTGTCTGTATGTCTCTCCATCCACCCATTCGTCCGTCCGTCCATCTATTTACCAATCAATCAATTAATTAATCAATCAATTAATCAATCATTCATTCAAATTCATGTATATAGCGTAAATTTTTAAATATAAACCATGCCATAGCAGGATTGGCAAAATGAATGGTTTCTAAAATAATTAAATACAACTATACCAAGTTTATATATATAAACACGTATGTACGTACGCATGTATGTAAGTATGTACTGTACGCACATACATACATGCACACACACACACACACATATAGAGTATATCGTCGAATCGACAAATTGTGTCAGCGGTGAGTCCTAGAATGAGCAAAAAGACAAACATTTCCGTGCACCTGTACTATCGCCGCTTTGGGCCGTCCGTTTTTGTCAAATCATTTTTTCAGCGAAGGCAGCTGTACGTGCCAGTTCAAAAGCGGAAACTGCCGACTGGGTAGACCTTCTCCATTCCGAGCGTCGCAGAGCATCAACACAAAGAGCCTTGGAGTCTAGACCACATTTTTTCATATTTTCTTTCAAGCTGTCTTTGTATCTGCGTACAGGGCCACGTTCCAGTCTATTTCCCGACGCCAGCTGACCAAAAAAGACCTACTTGAAAATTCGTAGATCTGGAATACGTATAACGTGCCCTATCCAGTAAAACTGAGTTTGAAGCAAAAGCGATTCCACACCCATTATACTGCACTTTGCCAGAACCACTGTGTTTGGAGCTTTGTCTTCCCACCTGATACTAACAATCATACGCAGGCACCTCATATGAAACTGGTCGTCGAGCCTACAAATGTGGCGACGGTAGAACGTCCTGGTTTCACAGTCATAAAGCAGTGAAGTTACCACAACTGCTTTGTATATCGCAATTTTGGTGGCCAGGGTAACTTCTTACCCATTCCAAGATGTCCGGTCAACATACCGAAAGCAGCACCTGCTTTTGCAAGCTTTGCTGTGACATTGTCATCGATAGTAGCTCTGTTGGAGCCTAGGTAACAAAATCTATCAACAGAATTAAGACGCGAGTCGTCCGCCATCACATGGTCAGGTCAACAAGAACCAAGTAAAGTCCCCGTTGCTGCTTACGACATTTTCCTTGCAGTTGTCCTGCAGTGTGCTGCATCCGGCTCTAAATCCACATTGACCTTCCAAAAGATATATAAATCGTTGACATGTCAAACCAGCCAAACCGGGCGATTTTCCAGATGACAACTGTGATATTGCTCTGTCCGCCTTCTGCAAACTAGGGGGAGTGTCAAGAATACATACACACATACTAATATGAACACACACACACACACACATACGTACGTACAGATGTGATATGGACGAACAACATTGGAGCAGGCTTGGACGTCAGCACGACACTTCATGTGTAGCTTGTGCATCAACTTTCTTCCACTATCTTATGGACGATGTCAATAAATTTGTAAATCAGTTAGATAGATTGGGAGGGAAATATATACAATTGATTGATTGGTTGGTTGGTTGGATGAATGGATGGCTGGCTGGATGGATGGATAAATGGGTTGATTGATTGGATTGATTGATTGATTGATTGATTGATTGATTGATTGATTGATTGATTGATTGATTGATTGATTGATTGATTGATTGATTGATTGATTGACAGATAAATGAATATGTTAAAAAATAAATGAATAAAAACCATTTGAGGCGAGAGGTGCAAAAAAAGTGATGTAACCATTCCTTCCATCCTGTCCAGCTTGGTCGGCAATGAAATGAAATAATTTCAATGCATCGTCATCGTCGTCGTCGTCGTCACCATCTTCCTCATCCCGTTCATCAATTGCATCTTCAGTCTCCACGATTATATTGTTAATGTTCTTCTGTTTGTTCGTCACGTTCATGCACTTGTTCACGTTGTTCAGGCGAACATTGCTCAACAGGGGAACTTCCCAGGGAAGTGAGTCGTGCGTGAAGAAGCCTACGTGTCTTCGTTCACGTCACGTTTTAAAGGTTGATCATCATCATCATCATCATTATCATCATCATCATCGTCGTCGTCGTCATCATCATCATCATATCAGTGGTGTATATTTACAGTGATGATAATGATATAAAAATATTAATAATAGTACCAATAGCATTAATTGAGCTGGCATGCTCAAACTTGAGGAGTGTAAATTTGATTCCTTCAAACACACACACACACACAGATAGACAGACAGACAGACAAACACACAGACAGACAGACAGACAGACATAGACACACCTGAGATTAGATGCACGCCTACCCACCAGCAGTTCATTCATGTGGTACATCAAGGACTTCACTGTTGTGGAATGGTAATCATACATCAACACCATCACATCCTCCTTTAGGCAACCAATCAACATCTGTTCCGTGAACATGGTTGGTGGTGATGATGATGATGATGGTGGTTATGATGATGATAATAATCTTGGTATGATTATCGCGCAATTAAAAATTCATTATAGTTGTTATCACTACCATCATCGTTATCAGTTTACTTCTAATCATCAGTGTTATTGTTATCATCATCGTCGTCGTCGTCACCATCATCATCGTCACAATTATCAATACCATCATCCTAACCATCACCGTCATCATTATCAGCAACCTCTTTAGCTGGTACTTTAGAAGATATGAAGAGAATTTTGGTTGGTGTAAGATTAGCTATTGGTGGTGTTGACGTGTGTTTGTTGATGTTTGTGTTGATGTGATAACAATTGCTGATGTTGTTGTAGTTGATGTTATTGAGGAAAAAGTTGTCACTGTTGTAAACGTTACTGAAATTGTCATTGCAGCAGCTGCTGAACAGGTCTACCGGCAACGACGAACTGAAAAAGTGTTTGAATCATAAACTCGAACTGCAACATCAATTTCATTCGCAACAGTTGCAGCAACAAGAATACCACTATCAAGAACATCCACGTAAAAAACTCCGTCATAAACAGTAAAAACAATAAAAAATAAAAACCAAAATAATAAGATTGGAAATAAGTAGCGAAATGAAGAACAACCTCTGAATGACGTTAGACGCATGCCAAAACATGGGATGTTCATTTTGGAAACTTTTCAATTCAGTGATGCGCCGCTCCTTCGGGTTTTCAACCTTCAAACATTCGTTTAATGTGGCTGCTGGTTTAGTGTTTGTTGCGGATGATTTGCTGTTGGAAGAAATGTCCTGGAATGAGTTGGGAATCAAGTTTGGCCATCCCGTCTATCGTTATCACAGGGACACGATCGAATGTATAATGAAAATTAATCATCATCGTCATCGTTATCACTCACGCTAATGAAATTTGTATTATTATTGTTTTTTTTTGTTATGAATATTATTACTGCCCTTATCATTATTGTCATTATCATCATGAATAATTTATTCTTCTCACTTTGTCGTTAGTCAGCTCATGAATAACACTCAACCAGTTCATTTTCTCTTTACCTGGAATCAATCAGACAGTTACTTGGTCGGTTGGTCAGTTGGTCAGTCAGTCAGTTGGTCGGTGAGTCAGTCGGTCAATCAACCAAGGAATCAACAGAGTATCCCCAATAAAATCCATCAATCTATTTATTATTGAATGAATAAATACAATTATTTATTCAGTCGATCAGACAATCAATCGTTGAGATTGATGATAAAATAATCATTTGCTATTTCATTCATTCATTCATTCATTCATTCATTCATTCATTCATTCATTCATTCATTCGTTCGTTCGTTCGTTCGTTCGTTTGTTCGTCCGTCCGTCCGTCCGTTTGTTCATTCATTCATCCACTCATTCACTTATTCATTCACTCACTCACTTATCCATTCGTCCATTCAATACTACACCTGATGTTTTATTTTTTCCATCGAAGTTAACACTGGCAATCAGGCTTAGCCATCTCTTTTTGTTGTCTCTGTTGTCGTTACTGAGTTGTTGTTTTTGTTTCTGGAGGTCAGTCGGATGTGTGTTGGATGGGGTCCAGGGCTTCCTGGCCGATATCATTCTTTCTGTAGTAGCAACAGTTAATTACACAATTATAGAAAATTATACAAATTCATAACAAAATTACAAATTTCAACAATAACAACAACACACAAATGTTATTGTCCATTTATTATCATTAATTCACTTGTCAGTCCGGCAAATGAAATAAGCAAATGAGCAACAAACAACCTCGGACGTGTTTGTTGACGGCTTGCCATAACTTTCGCTTCTCCTGCGAGTGCATCTCTTCCATCTCCTCCAACCTCCTACTCTCTTGCAGCTTTTTCATCCATTCACAACGTCGAAAATAAATCACAAGGTTTTATTTATTTATTTATTTATAATCACAACAATAAATATTAATTAATAGCTGATAACGGACACAATTATAAAATCATTATTAAATTGTCAAATTATTATTATTATTATTATTTAGTAACAGTAGCAGTAGTAGTAGCAGTAGTAGTAGTAACAGTTGTAGTAGTAGTAGCAGTAGTAGTAGTAGTTGTTATTGTAGTAGTAGTAGTAGTAGTAGTTGTTGTTGTAGTAGTAGTAGTAGTAGTAGTAGTAATAGTAGTAGTTGTAGTGGTAGTAGTAAGAGTAGTAAGAACAGAAGTAGTGGTAGCAGTAGTAGTAGTAGTAGCAGTAGTAGCAGTAGTGTTAAAAATAACATGAACATATCATGCCCAACTTTAGACCCCTGGCTTGTGTGTTCGATTTGCATGCTGATGTTGAAATCTAGAGTTCTAGCACATGCGATGTAATGAAGTTTGTGTGCACATGTGGTGCTCAGTGTGTGGCTCTGTTGTTGTTGTGGGGTGTTGAGAGTCGGCAGGTACCAGGCGTGTTGCAGGCACTTCATTTGCCAGATTCTTTCCTGATTAAGTGGCAAACATTTTTTTCAGTACTCTAGATTATAATAATTATATTATTAATGAAGAAATTATGATGGTAATAATAATAATAACAATATGATTATCTCTGTTTATCTATGATCTGAGTGTAGGAGAGAGAAAGTTGAATGACCAAACATTCATAGTTCATCCAAGAAGTAAAAATAAAGCTAAATTCACAAAATCTTTCACACAATACATTATAAGAATTATTCACTTTCTCATCTTAAATATTTCAATTTGAAGGAAGCAAAAACCTTATATTACAATAGAAAATTAAAAAAATCAAGCTTACATTTTCAGATAAAGTTTTCCAGTTCCAAGAAACCTGAGAACATCTACAAAGTGATTTTGGGTCAAGAAATGAAAAAATATACAATGAAAGATATCTAGGAAAGATGGTCACAAAGTCAATTCGTTCTATCGGAATTCTATCGGTGAGCACGCTTTGAATGTGTTCGATTTGTTTCTTGCTGCACTTTTTTATGAAAGTTTCAAAAAATTTGCATTTCTGATTGTGACTCCACATATCGAACTGAGCAAAAAAAATTTAGTTTTATTTTCAATACTTTTATTATCAAATACATCTTTGATGTATACAAATACAATTACAATACAAGTACATCAAATACAACTTACTTACCCAGTTCAAAATCAAACCAATTCTTTCTTGATAATACTGAGAAATGGATATTTTAAAAAATGTTAAATATATATTTCAAACTAATTATTAAAAAAAAACAAAATAATAAAAATTAAAAAAATCAACAATAATAATATTAGTTTGTTGTTAATAAATTTTAATTGAAAACATTATGTTTGTGATTTAACTAACGTTTTCATTTTGATGTTTGTTGGCAGTAGGTGTCCAATTGCTTCTGTGCCCACTTTTTAATGATGAAGATGATGATGGAAACATACTTGTTTCAATTCAACTAATTTATTGCATTTATTGTATATAGAATATTTTTTATTTATTCACATTTTTATTTTTTTAACTTTCGTTGGACTATTAAATTAAAAATTTTATTATTTATTATTAAAATAAAATCTGAGAACAAATTTTTTTTTAATTAAGGTAAATTTTTAAAAAAATTGTATTTTTGTAGGTATTTTTTGCTTGATAACAGATTTAATCAATCAATTAATCAATTAGTTCATAAAACGCAGTTTGCGCGAAAACAACAGTGCTCCTCAATGAGTTTTTTTTAGCAAACAGATGGGTCTTGAGATCCACTCTGAACTTCGTAAGTGATGGAGAAGTAGCCAGAGAAAGGTTTGATGGCTTAATTTAACGGTTCAAAAAGTATTATTAGACTAATTATTTATTTATTATAGATTATAAACGAACCCCTTTCAACGTTCTGGTGAAAAGAGTGAAGCAAGTGCCCTGTTGTCATAGAAACTAAGTTATTTAAAATTTCAGTGATGTGCCAATTTAGTTAATGAAATACGTTTTCAATCGAATCTTTCTCGATCCTTTTAATAATAATAATAATAAATATCATTTATGAAGCGCCAATGAAAGCGACTGAGGCACCCTCGGAACTAAGAAATTAATAATTGACCATGGTAGTATGAGTTCAATAGCAATGACATTAATAAAATTAATGATTAATAATAATAACAATTGACCATGGTAATCATGGTAAAATGAGTTCAATAGCATTAAAAATTGCTGGGTGAATACTGCAATAATATCAAAAGAAAAATAAAAAAAAGGTTAATCAGAAGCAACATATAAAAAAATATAGTTTTGTTCTATACTTTTTTTGTTCTATTTAATTCCATCTGTAGTGGCAATTGAACTTTAGTAATTACATACGTCCACTGAACGTTCACAAACATTTGTGTATACTGTACAGTGGCGGATCTGGACAACTTTGATGGGGTGGCAGAGATTTTCAACAAACTGTTTGACGACAAGGGAGAGGTGAATTTATAAATTTCCAAACAAAAATTTGTTTACGACCGGGGGGAGGATAATTTCTACCAAACATAAATTACTGGAGGGAGGATTTTTAAAATTTTTTGAAAAATACTTTAATTTTCATCAGGGTTTTTGATGAGAGTATCCAACTTTTACGGTTATGTAAATAAAATTTTACTTAACATCTTACTTAACATCGATTTAAAATGTCAATTTTCCTTCAATTTTTCATTCAAAAACACAACTATTTTCGTTAAAAAAACGACTTTTACTGACTTTTAACACTCGTAACGTTCACAACGGGGGACAATAAAGTGATAAAGTGAAGTGTCTTATTACAGTTCGAGATTTAAATTTATAGCTACATGAAGGTTATCCAACGAGATACAAGCCTGAGACGTATATTTGAATTGTTTTTTTAATAATTTCGGTCGACGTTTTACGAAGCATTCAAACACACTTTCGGACACGTCGATCAATCAATCAATCAATCAATCAATTAGCTTATAAAGCGCTATTTCCGCGATGTTCAACAGCGCTCCTCAATGAATTTTGAAAACAGATGGGTCTTGAGATCCGCTCTGAACTTCGCAAGTGATGGAGAAATAGTTAGAGAAGTAGGTAGAGAGTTCCAGAGAAAAGGACCAGAAAAAGCAAAAGCAGATTTGGCAAAAGAGTGTTTAACACGAGTTAAGAAAAAGCGAGAAGAAGAAGACGATCGTAAACCGGGGCGTTTAGGTTCAATTAATATTTAGGTTCGATGCATGTGTGTCGGTGAAAAGACCGCCTGACACAAGACCGTCAGCGTAAGGTCGCCGAACAATAAGATCGCATAACACAAAGGTCTCAAAGCAATGAGACCGCATACATAATAATCGATAATATATCATATATATAATATATCATATATATAATATATATTATATCGATAATATAATAATAATAATCGACCCATAAAATATCGTCGCATTTTACTACTGACCTTCAACTTTATTACTGACTCTGAAAAGTCAATCCACGCATTACAGTTTAGAGTATTACAAATTTCTTCGATGCAGTTGCTGGGAATCTACCCGGCACGGACAACGCAGTGGAGGGTTGGCACATATGGAGATTAATTGATAACTTGAGAACTGAACTTCTGCTCAGTAAGCTATCGAACACCTCATTCAAGGTCGACAAACGCCCGCCAGCAATAAAATCTATAAAGATCTTTCGGCCAGAATCGCGGCAGCTGTTGGCAACTATACCATGATTAATAATATCGATTATTTACGTGGTATTGAACGTAGTTTGAATTTAAATGTTTAGAAATTATGGAACCCCTCGTGTGTTCGTGTAAAAATATTCATGTAAATGTTGTACAGACTGCGATCACTTATTTTTATTGTCAACATGATAATCTTAAAAATTAAAAAGCTCAGTATGTGCGTAGAATTTTAATCCTTAGAGTAATGGCGACATTTTTAACTTTTCTACCTTATAATGACTTTATTGTCAGCTGATCTTAATGTCAGGCGGTCTTAATGCTTGGCGACTTAACGTCCGGCGGTCTTTTGCTGGCGACCTTTTCACCTAGAACCGATGCATGTTGGCAAAGTAGACAACGGCGCTAATTAAGTTGGAATCCGCCATAGGTGAAAGATTTTTGCTCCTAAAAACTTACATCATCCAAAACAACAACCAATTCTTTTTTAACCATAAATTTATGACAACTCTCATCACAAGGTTTGAACAGTTTTGCGTTGTTCATAGGACTAGGCGCGTTTTCAATCTTTAAAGTTTTATTCCCGGATATATATATATATATATATATATATATATATATACATATATATATATCCATGAATTTAGCACAATATTTTTCTATAATTTATTCGATTTAAAATACTTGGGACGTGAAAATATTTTGTCTTTCTTACTGACAAAAAGTGTCTTGAACCAAAGCACGTCTGCATGTTAGGCTATAATATTGATTGCAATCTGATATTGATGAATAAATATCGAATTAATTTCGGCAAAATGATGAAAAAGAACTATATTAAATTAAAATAGCGATGTCACATTTTAAAAGATAGGTAGCTTCTGATTTGGTTCGATTAATTTACGGCACGGATTTTTTGAAAACAAAAATATTTACAGCATTTTGAATTTCAAAAATTTTACAAAATTAATTGAACAATTTAATTAATTAAGTAGAAAATAGTCGAAAATGTATTTTTACAAAACCCATGATTATGAATGATTATAATTCAAGTTGTGATGATGGTGGTTTGATTTCTTGTAATGAAGTGGCGTTGACGTTTCACAGTTATTGTTAATAATGGTGAAATGAGTAACGAAGATGGTGGTGAGGATAGATGTTTAGAATATCGTTAAGATACTTCTGGATATTTTAAGATACTTGATGACGTCATGCTAATACTTCTCGCTGGTTTTTCATTTTCTTGTTACTCGGACACTTTGAAAAGCCTTTCTTAATGCAATCCGCCTGTCTGTTCAGTTCGTGGACCACTTGAACGGAATGGATGGATCTTTTAGATCTTAAGTTCACTTTTTGTAATTCTGTTTTTTCCATGTTGACATCCTCGTTCATGTTGTTGCCCATCCTAAAAGTGTCTGTGTTTTTGTCGTCATTGCTAATTTTATTATCGTAACTTTGATCGTTAAGTATGTTGCTGTTGATAATATGTTGGGTGATTTGTTGTTGTGGTTGTCTTTGTTGCTGTTGTGGTTGTCGTCCTTGTTGCTGTTGTGGTTGTTGTCTTTGTTGATGTTGTGGTTGTTCAATATCATCGGCATCTTCATGCCCAACAATGTTTATGTTCATTTCAAACGCATCAGTTACATCTGGCGGGTGGAGATTATTTCTAAGTTGGAATGAACCAACCTGCTTGCTAGCATAACCACCACCACCAACAACAACTCTCACCACAGGATTTGCGTTGTTGATGGGGTTGGTAGAGAGGATGAAGAGTAAAATTGAAATAGCAAAAGTTGGTTTGTTGGGCAAGGACAAAAGGTTTGGAGTCCACATCAGGTCTGCCAGACGAAATGCTAGATGAATTTTATTGTACCTCAATAGTTATCAGAGTGGATGGATGTTCCCACTTTGCAGCGCAGACGATATGTAACGAAGAATTAATTTTACAATTACCGACCACCAATATTATTTTATTATTTTCCTCGATTGAAATATTTTGGCTCTTGCGATGATTATTTAAAGTTTGATTCGAAAGTTGTAGCAATAAAATTTAAATATACTTTCGTTATTCAACTCGGCTTATTATAGAAAACAACTTTTTCAATAACTTTTATTAACATTGAAACGCTCGCACGCAGTTCTTATATTTATAAACAAAATTAAATTGTATATAATATATATATATATATATATATATATATATATATATATATATATATATATATATACAGGTTATGTTTATGTACATGTATAGTATATGCATAAACACATTTGCATCTTTCATTTTACACACACACACACATACATTCACACACACATACGCACTTTAGTTAATTCATTTATTGATTTATTTGTTTGTTTATTTATGTATTTTAAACAAATTTACATTTGAACTAAAAGTTGAAAAAAAGCACATGTGAAAGTAAGAATGAGACCTATCTACCTACCTACATGCTTGCTGTACCGTAGGCTATATCGTTACATTAATGTATTTTATTCGATTCAATTCCAAAAATTTATTTAGTTGAAAAAATTTCCATATTTTATATCTCACATTTTATTAAAGTAATTTTAAAAGACCTGAAAAAGTGCAAACATGAGTGCATCACACCACATGTTGGAAGCTCCGCCCTGTGGAAGGTGGGCGTGGTTTCATCCGAACGAACTCTTCCTATTGGTAGTCGGTTGTGGACAGTTTTTAAAGAGGGAAAGTATCATTTGAGATGAATTTCACATGATTTTTTGGAGTTTGATCGAGTTTGTTTTGTTTTGGTTCAACTTCAAACGAACAAACAAATGAACAAACTAAGGAAAACAAAAATAGAAAAATTTTGTTGTTGGAAAGTTAGAAATAAGCCATCAGCACAAACACACACGTGCGCGCGCACACGCACACACACACAAAATACATACATACTTATATAAACTGCAGATAAATAAACATGTACAGTACAATTGTGCATATACATATAAAAAATAAGGTAGCAGATTGGTTTTATAAAATAACCAAAATATTAAAAATGCGAGGCAACCAAACTATACGTACGTAGGGTAACTAGTGTCAAGAAAAAATTTAAATTTGTACAGCACATGTCAACTAAAAGATATAAAACTTAATACAAATAAAACCAGCATAACCTATTAAACATACACACATGCGTTAATATATGCTGCGGTTGTTTTTGTACACCGAAGCGGCGAGGACGTGGCGTCGCTCTTACGTGACATTCGGCCTTCTATGAGGTCGTAGATGACTTCTTAATTTAAAATCTGAGGTGCATTGCATACTTTACCATAATGGGGCATCGATGACCAGTTGGTTTCAATTCTGTTGATGATGCTGCACGACGCCTGTGAGAAGCATTTGTCCATTCCAACATAAAATTTGTGAAACCAGCTTTACAAATCCTCTTCCATGTCGACAGATCTTTCGCTATTTTTTCAAGTCCAGCCGCGATGATGCTACAATTCTGAAGTAGGCTTTTCACTTGATTCACGAATTGCTTCTTTGACAGACTAATTGAATAACAACTTTCGATAGTTCGCTGTATAACAATCTAAGAAGTAGATGTCAGGGACGAGTAGAAGAAACAACTTTCACCTTGTAAGCTCTTCCCAACACTGAAATGTCTTGACAAATTTGGAACATTAAAATGTAAAAAACAAACACTCAATGTTGATAAATACTATACACGCAGTTTTCAAACAATAAAAATGCCTAATGCATAATTTATCTAACATGATCCTAAAACGAAAATTTTTATAGATATTATTTTGTTGCCGTTCTTTTCCTGAATTGGAATTTATTTTTACATTTTTTCATGTTATTTTAGATAACTGTTTCTGTTTTATTTGATCGTTGCCCCACCCAAAGCGCTGGTTGACAGTACACAGCCATTCAACGAATGAGTTACTAAAAAATGTGAAAAAAGTGATTTAATATTTAACTTTTTGGATTTTTTGATGAAATTAGCAATGTGAGTTGGGAAAACATATTTAAATCAGTTTTTAGTCTAATAATTAAAATCTGAATAATAATAATAATTCATTCATTCACATTATTTATATGAACATAAATATATTTGTACTGCAAAGCAAACGAGTTTAAACTTTTATAATGATTCCAACTGATCAAATTAAATTATCATATTTAAATTAATACATTAATTAATAACATAATAATCAAAAAGCCATATTAATTCGAATTTTAACGATACTACTTCGACTACAACCAGGGCCGTTTTAAGGACGTCGTTAACCCTAGGCACCTTTGCATACTTGCATTTGTAGACTTTTGTAGTAAGCCTCAAATCGATTACAATTTTAATTCCGCATTAATACGATGTGAAGTGAATTTTAAAAAATTAAAAAATGTTGCTTTGAACCTAATAATTTATGAAAAGCTCAACACATGTTGAAAAATATCAAAGTAATGTTGCTGTCAGTGGTGGGCAAAATTTAACTAAAAAGTTACAAATTTAATTAAAAAGTTATTAAGTTTTAGTTAAACTATTTTTTTAGTTAAATGCAAAGTTTAACTTAACAAAAAAAGTTTAGTTAAAACAGCAGTTTAACTACTTTTTTTAGTTACTAACTAAAAAGTTTTAGTAAAATTATTTACCAAGTTCTGCAGCTGTTGAAAGGTTTTTTAGTGCGGCAGTACAAGTATTGACTGCTCACAGATGCAGGATGGCAGATGCAACAATTCATATGATGATTTTTCTTCGGTCTCAACTGACAATAGACAATCCTATAGATATTTTTTTCTAATTTTTATAACTTTTATAAAATTATAATTTAATAACTTTCTGCTTGTTTCTTATTATACACATTTTTCAAGATTTTATTTAGAACACTTTGAATTAAAACCAATCATTTGAAAAATGAAGTTAAAAAAATGTTAGAAAAAGTTCAACTTAGGCAACTTTTTTTAATTAGTTAATTAATTAGTTAATTTAATTAATCAAATAATTAATTTAAAATATGTTAAAGTTTAACATAAAAAATTTAGTGCCCATCATTGGTTGCTGTTGAGAATGAAGAAAAGAAAGTCATGTAATTCACAGACAGGGTTCATTATTTACACAGTGTGGGTGGTGTCAATAACTCCAAGACCACATTTCCTTATTAAGAGGTGTGACGAGATGTCTTCCATGGTCTTCCACGACCCACACCCCTGCATGCTGGATATTGTTGTTGTGCATGGGTTGCAAATCCCGCTGCTTGGGCTGTGCATATCGACTTCTTCCTCTCCCTGCTGCAAGTCCTCCTCTTCTACTCCTTTGCATCTCCCGTTTGTCGTCGTCAGTCCGTGTATGTTGACTCTTCGCATTTATTTTAATCTCTCTCCCATGCAGGATTGTATCGTTGAGTGTCAGCGCGAGCTCCACGGAGCCAGCGTTCACAAACTCAACGTAAGCGAATCCCTTCGGTTTACCGCTGTACTTATCGTGCAGAATTGTGGCTCTGACGATGACCCCGCAACTTCTATAATGATCTTCCAATTCATAAACGCTGGCACCGTAGTCGACGTTTCCAACCCAGATCGACTTTGTCTCGATTGTCGACTTGTCGGCTGTAGTTGAAGCGATGACTTCAACTTTTGGCGCAGACACTTTTGTTGAAGCAGCGATGACTGCGGTTGACGTTGCAGTTGTTGTAACCAGACTACACGTCACAGCGTTCAATGGTTTGTTTTCTTCATTTTTAATTTTTTGCTTTTGCTCTGTTTCCTCTTTCGTTTCTAGCATCCATTTTTTCATTTCTTCTAATTCTTTATCTTCTCTATTTTCATCATTGAGTTTTTCAACTTTTTTGTCTCTAATTTCATGTTCTAAAAAGTGCATGAGATCATTGAGTTTTGTTCGTTGCAATTGCACATCACCGAATGAACTTAAAGTCGATTGACTGTTAAACTTATTGCTCTTGACTTCAATGTTAGTTGACATTGTTAGACCTACATGTTACCAGCAGTAGAAAACGAAGTGAGTGTTGAAAAGATTTTTACTAAATAAAATAAAACTTGTTATAAATCTTATTTCGCAACGTAAATATAAGAGCTTTTTATAAGAGCTGAAATAATCAACAGCAGATTGTTGTGAATGTTGGCGTAGGTTCTTGAAGCAATTGAAGGTGTTATGAAGGTAAGAAAAATTGTATTCACTTATTTAGGTTCTCGATACCCCTCGTCTAACAAAGAACATACACGCCCATTAAATTCTTCCTTTTTATTTAGACTTTTAATGTTAATTAATAAACTAATCCTTTTGTCTCAACTTTTATTTTGCATGCCAATTATAACTTTGAATGCCAACTATCAGTTTGCATCACAATTTTCACTTTGGATGTTAATTATACTTAGATGCAATGTGATTCCTGTTAAGTCAGTTCTTTGTTTGCGTTATTATGTAGTGTAGAGACAAAAATTAACTTAATTTTTAATGACATGATTCAATTGATTTTAAATAAAATATTTTTATTTGTTCTTTTCATCATAAATTAATAAAATTAATTTCTAATATGAATTGGAAAAACAGATTTAATTTTGTTTAATTAATAACTGAAGGTAGAGAATTGACTCCATTGTTGTCTTTGCTATAAAAATAAAAATAATAATAACAATATGCCGTGATGCACGTGTGTGCATTGAGTCAGGATACAGTAGTAACGTGACCGTAACAGCTTTAAATTATTCATTCAATAATTGAATCTAAAGCTATCTATATGGCGGCAAGTTCTTACGCTGTTAATGAACTTTTATATTTTCTCGTAAATAATTTAAATACGTTAGAAAATGATTGTTTTGTAAACAATACAATAACGACAATAATGATTCTGCCTTAAAACAGTTGAAAAATGGTTATGACAGTTTAAAATGTGAAAAATATGAAAAAAGGAGTTTAGCGGAGTGTTCCGAAAAAAGAAAAATTTGTAGAAATAATTTCAATTTGTAAGCATGAATATGGCAAAAAATTTTAAATTAAACAACTTTTTGAAAATAAACTTTGAAAAAGTTAGAAAATATATTAGCGAGGTGTTGAATAAACAACAGGTAAAAATGATAGAATCCATTGCTGTCACAACGTGATAAAGATTTTGCGGCAAAAATAAACCAAGTATCAAAGTGCCGAACAATTTGAACAATGAAAATGCAACTCAAAAAGCGAAATCATAAACGACAATAATAAAGTTGTAAAAACTGAAAATTGGGCTGATGATCTTAATACTCCAACCGATGAAAGTATTTACTATAATAGAAAAACGCAAAATATTAAATAAGTAATTTAAATTTTCAGTGTTGTGCCAATTTAGTTAATGAAATTCGTTTTCAATCAATTTATTATTCTCGATCCTTTTCTTGCTTTTTGTAAAAACTGCTTACACATGTAATTCCATCTGTAGTGGCAATTGAACTTTAGTAATGACATACGTCCACTAAACGTTCACAAACATTTGTGTATACTGTACAGTGGCGGATCTGGACAATTTTGATGGGGTGGCAGAAATTTTCAACAAACTTTTTGACGACCAGGGTGAGGTAAATTTTTAAATTTCCAAACAAAAATTTACAAGTATTGACTGCTCACAGATGTAGGATGGCAGATAAAACAATAAATATGATGATTTTTCTTCGGTCTTGTTGCGTTTGTGTTTGAGAAAACACCGAACCAGGAAGAGCAGTAAGCGGGAGAAGAAAAGAATAGTATTCATTTTAAAGTCTGAACACGTGTTTCGTCCATACCAGGGCTTCGTCAGCAGCCCGAATACCTAACAGAGTAATTATCGCAGTTTCTTATGTAGCCGCACAAATCATTTCGTTAGCTAGTGACGTTTCATTTATTATTGACGATTGTTAGTCTTTTAGTCATTAGGATTTCAATCCGACAGTCTCAACTGAAAACAGACAATCTTATAGATATTTTTTAAAACTTTCATAACTTTTGTAAAATTCTAATCTAATAACTTTCAACTTGTTTTCTTATTTTACACTTTTTCAAGATTTTATTTAGAACACTTTGAATTAAAATCGATCATTTAAAAAAAAGTTGGAAAAAAGTTAGAGAAAGTTTAACTTCAATTTAAAAGTTTGGCTGCAACTTTTTTTTAATTAGTTGCAACTGAAAATTTAACTAATTAGTTAAAAATAAGTTAAAGTTTAATTTAAAAAATTTAGTTAGCGTCCATCACTGTTAGGATTGAAGAAGAAAATGTCATGTAATTCGCAGAAAGGTTTCATTATTTTCACAGTATGGGTGGTGTAAATAATGACCAAGACTACATTTTTTTTAGTAAGGGGTGTAACGAGATGTCCTCCAAGGTCTTCTACGACCCACACCCCTGCATGCTGGATATTGTTGTTGTGCATGGGTTGCAAATTTTGCAGCATGTGCTGTCACGTCGTGTGCATATCGATTTTTTCCTCTCCCTGCTGACGATGATCCCGCAACTTCTAAAATGATCTTCTAATTCATACATCGCTCATCAAGGAATTTTGCAAAAAGATGGGTATGAGATCCGCTCTGAACTTCGTATCGTAAGTGATAGAGATGTAGTGAGAAAAAAAGAAGGTACAGACTTCCAAAAAAAAGGTCAGAAAAAGCAAACGCGAATTAAGAAGTGAGAACGAGAATACAATCGCGATCTGTGGCGTTTAGATTTAATTAATATATCTTATAATAGGGAATAATTTAGATTGAGACTTGTACACTGATGTGCACATTTAAAACAAATTCTATATTTTATAGGTAGCCAGTGAAAGAGAACAAAATATGGAGATATATGAGAAAAGATAGTTGCACGAGCAACTATAGACGAGCTGCAGAGTTAAAAGCTTTACTTAAAGGATAGTGTAGAATCAGAAAGACCATAGTAGAGCATGTTACAATAATCAATCCTAGATAAGACTAATGAAGAAACAAGTAAAAGAAAGTAGGATCGTCAAGAAAAGGCAAAAGTTTCTGAGAAAAAAAAGACATGCTAAAATAAAAGATAACGCCCTAGACTATTAGGCTTATGAGAAACATCAAGAATTTTAGAATCAGGTAAGATAATAGAAAAAATAGTAATAGAGAGTTTAGATTTATTAAAACATGGTAATTCAAACTTAGAAGGATTAAGTTTAAGATACATAGAGTCAGACCATGCTATAATGGAAGATAGAGAGACGTAGAGAAAAATTACGAAAAACACTATTGAGATTAGGTGGAGGGAAAGAAATAAAAATATAAAAATCATCAGCATAAAAGAAAAAGTTTTAATAATACGAGGTAGTTCAAAAGTATAAAACGAAGAGGGCCAATGATAGATCTCAAAAGTAAAAGTAAAGGAGTTAGAAGTAACATTATTAATACTAAGTTTTACTGAGTTTTAATTCAATTACTGCTTATAACGGAAGTCCATGAAGTTCGCCACTGAATATGCAGAGAGGTCCGTTCCGTAATTGCAATGCAGATCATTTTGAGGGCATTATCCTCTTCTTAATATCTCAATTATTCGTTTCGTTAAAACTCATGAAACTGTGATTGTAGATAATATAATCACATACTAACTTATAGTTTGATCTCATTATTTATTATTATTAATAATTCTAATTTTATTTTTTATATCCGGGCTCAGCCGCTTGTTTAAAGTTAAACGTACTAGTGCCTAGGTCCGGAAGATAAAAAATAAAATATAGAAAACATCGAGGTCACCATCGCCATTTTTTTAGTATACGGCCATTCCTTCGTAATATTAACCAAACTACGAAATGAATAACCATGAATATATTATATATATATATATATATATATATTTAATATATATAATATATCCGTGTGAATAAGAGGAAGATACCTTATCTTATTTAATTCTTTTGAGATTTTTGGAAAACAATGACGGACTGAGTATAAATAGCGGAGAGTGCTAATAAAATAAACAATAACAAACAAAAAATGAGAATTTGTTGAGTTGAGTACTAAATCGTCGAATTCTGGAATAAAAAAATTAAAGTAGAAATTATTTTACTAATTATCACTTATTCATAGTTAGTGCTGATTTTATAATCTCATTCGAAACGTGAACATTTTGCGGAAATAATGTAGTTTACACTACACACTCACCTCACTTACACTCGCTTACCTTCCTTACCTGTTGTGTGAAGTTTTAACTAAATTAATTATTCAATTATTTTGGAAGTGATTACTTTGGAAGTAAATGTTTTAGAAGCTGCGGCCGTCATTCGAACGCTTGGTCGGTCAATTTTTGATAGTTTAGATTTGAATTTGTGATATATTGAGCATCGTTGGCTTGGTTGGTTGAGTCCTGCTGATGAAACGTCAATAGCATTTTCGGTTGGCATTTTTTTATTATTCATCCGTATTTTTTGTGAATTCATTTTTGTTTGTTTTTTATTCAAAGAAACGTTAGAAAATTAAATAGAAACCATTTTTCATCACAGAAAAACAAAGTGAAAGGGAGAGAGGCATTAGATTGGGTGATTGATACGCCTTCCCCACCACCAACAAATAACCCGCAACATACAAACAACAAAATGATTAGCTACCAGGATTGTCATTGGGGGATTGATGGTGAAACTGACGACAGGAATGTCGGCATATATATTCTTCACCAGATACTAAAAAATGAGTTGGTTTTTTTTTTTCAAATTATAATTAAAAAAAAACAATATATTATATTGTTATTTCAAAATCAAGAATTACTGATTTTGAAACAACAAAATAATTTATGTATATACATTTATTTATTCAGTAACTAAATTTTAATCGTGTAAAATAATCAGTAATTCATATGATAATTTATATTTTGTAGTAATATACTTTAATTTGACAATATTTACCATGCATTTTTATTTTAGGAATGGTGAGTGTATAATAGATGAGAAGCAGTGGGAAGACATGTATTTTTATGTCAATGGCAGGAGCCCGCCACCATATTCTCTCATTCCCTACCTCAATAGGTTCCTAATTTTCAGTGATTTCTCTCTTTCTCTCTCTCTCATGTTTCATGATTGTATGAATAAATAACTAAATTAATTAATATGTATGAAATTGTGTATGTTTGGATTTTGTTTGACAAATGGTTGTATTTACATTTATAAGAATAATAATAATAGTGATTATGATTATTGTGATGTATCAGAACATGAAAATGCATATTAAAAGCCTTCCTAATCTTGCACACACTCTTAGAAACCTGATTCTTGCACAAAACTTAACTGGTTAGTCAGTGGCTCATTTTCAAGGAGGAAAATTTGTTTACACCCTATCCATTTTAACTACATTGTATATATTTATATGACAAATCGGAACACAAATACATGATCATTGCAATGATTGATAAATAGGGCAGTATATTTCACAAAAGAACTTAAATCTTGTGATTATAGCAGCTGACATGTAAAAAAATAAGTTTTTAAATTTTTGTTCATTGTGAACTTCAAATGATCAGAAGAAATGTTTGTGTGTTTATAAAATTTTCAAAATGTGACTTTGTATTTGTATGATTGATACCTGCTGTTGAGCACATTTCCACACTAGTTGAATGTCATGAGTTATTTTCGAGATTTTAAATCTATTTTCCTAATTTTTTATCATTATGATTCAAGACATCATCGCTTAATATTTTAATCACCAATTTAGTTATAATACATTGTAATGATTATAAATGCACGATAGATACCCGAACATATTCTCATACAAGATGCGTAAATGTAAGTACGGAGAGGTGTTCTCCATCAAGAGCAACATACAGCTAACTCTCTGCAAGGTTTGTTTGAGCAGTGACACCAATGATTATTTTTACTATGTATCTTATTTAATTTATGATTCATTATTAATAATCTATCATGAAATAAGTGCTTGTTTTTTCTCGGAAAACACTTATTCATGTCAGTCCGGCACACAGTTTCATTTGTAAAGTCATTGTGAGTAGAGTAAAAATGAAATGTTTGCATATAAATCAACAAAAATAAGAACAAGCAATTTGATCGGTGTATGATAAATGAAATGAATGAATGATGTGCAAATGAAAAGGAAGAAGAGTGTACATTGTTAACTTCTAATTAACAGGGATATGAATGAATAAATGAATTAAACAAATAACTTATGAACAAACTAAACAAAAAAATGATTTGTTAAAATTAATTGATAAATAGAATTTTTAAATGTGAGTGTAATTGAGTTTTCTGCAGGTTATAAAGATAAGGGCTTTTATTTGCTTCTATGAGTTACTGCATTTTATCTAACTTAACGTTATAACTATTGAAGTGTATCATTTTTTCCATTTTCAAATTTTTTTCATTCCCGTTTTTAATTTATAAAGCACTGGTGTAAGAAGTTACATTCAATAACAAAAAATGTTTGCTAACATAAATCAGCGATTATAATGCATTGAGTTTATCATTTGTTATATTTGTGAAACTTGTTAATATCATTGTTATTAACTGTCCATGGAGAGCAGTGACCCAGTATTTATTGCACCTGACAACATAACAGGACCATTTGAGCAAAGGTGGTTGCCACAACGACAGATGCATGAAACTTCATTGTTGCAAGTTTTTCCTCTATGATGTCTGCAAGTTTCCAAACAGCTGCTGCTACGGACATGACCTCTCCTCATCCAGGAACCAGAAGGTTCTTGAAAGGTTTGTTGGCAAATTTATTAAAAAAATTTTTTCATTCCATGTTATTTTTTATATTGTCTGTTCATATTTAAATTTTGTTTTATTGTTCTATTTAGTTAGTTATCTTTATTTAGTTTAATGTATGAAATTTCATATGATAAAAAAATAGCTACATGTTGGTGATGCGACCCAACTATTTTGAGGACACAGTATACGATTGCTACGGCAACTTGTACAACCAGTTCAGCATTTATGACTTGAGGAACCTTTTGCGACAGGAGTACCCGAGAATCTGCAAGTTCTACAACGGTGAGGCAGGCTGCAAGTATGGAGTTGGTCAGTTTGTTTCAATCATTTTTTAGCAAATTCTTTAACAAATCATGCATTATTTTATTTGTCTTTTTAAAATTTTGTAATTTTGCAAATGTATTAAATTAATTTGATCCTTAATTATATGACATTAAAAACTTAATTTAGACTAATTAAATTAATTAATTAATTAATTTAATTAAACTAAATTTAGATGGTACAAACTGCATGGCACTGCACATATGCATGAACTACATAATGGAGCAGAGATGTTCATCGGCATCATGTTGCCTCAATCACGACCTTACTGCTTCTCAACCTTCCTTCATATTCTCCAACCTGGGGTACATCATAGATGAGAGAAACTGTTCGTTCATGAGGCAAGCTTTGCAGGATGAACTCCGCTCACAAGATGTTGACGACGTTAATGAAATTGATGTGTATCGCAACAACAAGCCACAGAACAAGACTTCATCCCTTGCTGCTATTCAAAATTTGCATAACATCAACAACAGCAGCAGCAACTTATTAAATAATTACAGCACTCTTCAGCACCTATCATTGAGGCAGCAATTGCTAATGAAGAAAATACCTGATCTTATTGTTTGTAACTCATACAATTTTGAAAAGATGGGTTGTCCTTACTCAGTTTCCTGTCCTCATCTTCATCTCTGCAGCCATTTCGTCATCGGCACATGCAGTTACGGTGCCAACAAATGTAGAAAATCTCACAAGCTCAGAGATTCAAATGTTGTGGCCATCTTGAAAATTCAAAACATCGATGTGGATAAGTTTGAAGATGATGAGGCTATTCTGACTGAAATTCGGAAAACTATAAGGAAGAACAAATACAAAATAAAGGAGAACATGTCTGCATCATCTAGTTAGCAACTGCTCTCTTTGAATGTTGAGTCATTTATTTTGAATTATCAATCAATAGATATGTATATATGGAAGGAGACTTTAATTTATACTTTGATGGGATCTAGCAAATTTTTGGCATCTGATAACCACGTTTCGTAGTAGCATATGTTAAATGTAGTAACCTATTATCAACAGCTCAAAATTCGGTAGATTTCATCAAACTATATATATTATATTATATATATATATATATATATAGTTAACTTCCAATTTAACTTTTCGATTTTTCTAATGGTTGATCGCAAATCATTTTCAAGTTTCTTTAGTCAAACAGATTTACGATCAACCGTTAGAAAAATTGAAAAGTTAAATTGGAAGTTAAATTAAATTGGTAGTTAACTAACCCCGAACATGCTGTGATTTTCATCAATAATTGCATTTCTGACAGTCTTAATCCTATATAAAAAAAGAAAAAGTCTTAATCATATATATATATATATATATATATACACACATATGTGTGTGTGTGTGTGTGTGTGTGTGTGTGTGTGTGTGTGTGTGTGTGTGTGTGTGTGTTGGTAATAGACCATAATTTTTACAATATTCTATAAATTCTACCGAATGTTTGGCCTTAATATGTTTGTAGTTCGTTTTTTCAATAACCAAAAAACTACAAACATATTAACGCCAAACATTCGGTAGAATTTCTAGAATATTGTATATATATATATATATATATATATATATATATGCGCTGGTAAAAGACCAAAATATATATTGTTAAGAAATATCACTGTATCATTGTTTGATGATAAAAATACGAAACATATTGAAAAATTGAACCAGTAACTGATCAAAGCTTAACCCTTATTTTATATATGTATGTGTATGTATGTATTATTAGTATGTATGTATACATGAATGTAACCTGATGAAATACTCATTTTAATTATCAAATTGTTAATAATTTTTTATTTTGTTGAATGACTTTTCTCTCCAGGTTCCTCACTGGATAGAATAAGCAATGAGGAGATGGATAATGATGACCACGACACGACGAGTACCGGCCACATCAATGGTCACAACGGCATGTTCAACAGATCACAGGAATCAATCAAAACAACAAACAACCGCAACAACATAGCATCGCATAATGTTTACAACACAACTAAATATTCAGGGCAAAAAAAGGCAGCATATATAACCAATCAGAAGCATCATAATCGTGCTGACAGCAAAATTAACACTTTTGTTTTTGTTGATCTGGAAGCAACAGGACTAACACAACCCAGGATAACTGAAGTCAGTTTAGTAGCTGTGAACAGACTGTCAATGGAAACTGCCAGACAGATGCCTGTCTCTTTTGAAAGTCGTAGCAGTTACTTGCCCCGAGTCGTGAACAAACTGACACTCTGTGTTTCCCCTCTAAAGACTATCGAACAAACTGCTTCTGATATGACAGGTTTGCAACATTTTATGTCATGCAAAGCGCAAAATGAAATGGGAACACAATTTTTCACAAAAATTATTTCAGAACATAAATTATAAAATTTATAAGGATTATTTGGTAATTACTTCAACTGAATATATAACAGTCTCATTTCTCTCGTAGTATAATTATTTTAATGACTTCTCAGATTTTAAATTACATTAGTTGTTTAATTTCGATATTGTTTCAGGTCTGTCAAACATGGAATTGAGTCATCAGAAGAACTTTGATGATGACCTGGTTGAAATGTTGGTGAGGTTCATTTCAAGATTGGAACCACCGACCTGTCTCGTGGCTCACAGTGGCTTCAGGTTTGATTTCCCACTTCTTCAAGCAGAGCTGAAATCCGTGAAGAGACTTGGAGACCTGCCCAGCGATTTGCTGTGCATTGATTCGTTGATACTCTTCAGGTCGCTCGATGAGACCATAAGAAGGAATGCTATTTATAGCAACCCATCACCAATCACTGTTAATGGACACAAAAATGAGGCCTGTCCTAATGAATCAGGGAATAATATAAAGTAAATCATTATTATTCTAGACAACTTTATGATTATAACATTATCATAATGAATAATTTTATTAATTTCTTTGAGTTGAAACAAATCTATGCTATAAACGAAATTTTTGTGACTATTGAGTACATGTGTAATCTTTTAGTAGCAGTTCATGAACTTAATTAACTCAAATCCAATTTTCATCATTTTCAAAGAGATGGACGAAGGAATCAGACTCGAGAAAATGGCATGGAGGAGGAGCATCGAACCGATTGGTGGCACATCCCTGATGTTGAAGACAAAGGCAAAAACCGTACAGCAATTTGCGCTGCACCTACTCCGTCATCAAACAGCGAGGAATTCATCGAGCAGCCACCTTCAACAACTCCTATGGACATTCACAGCTTGACAGTTTCAACTCCTCCGCGAAACAAAAAGTCATGCAAACCTCAGCAACGAACCGATTGGTGGGGTGTCTCAGAAGAAGAGGACAACCTCTCCTCTGATTTGACCGACGACGATGATGCCGGCCACCCTAAATATGAAGGAGACGACGAAGATGAAGTCGTGACAACGAACGGCAAAAGCAACGGTAAGATTCCTCACAGCATGTCCTCACCTTATCCTCTCTCCATGTTCTGTAAGACCACCTCTCCAACGTTCACACAGCCTCCCAGTCCGACACCTCCACGCGACAGTCCGATAACAACAGCAACACGACCAGAAACACGTACTGTCGGCTCAATAAACTGCTCGAATGGCGAGACGCCGTGCATTAATGGCGTGAAAACGAGTTACAAGTTGACCGAGATCCATAGGCGAGTGACTGGCAAACTTCCAGAAGATTCGCACAGAGCTGAAGACGATGCACTAGCGTTGATCAGATGCTTCACATTTACACAGGGATCATTTGAATGGGCGGATGCTAACGCTGTTCTCTTTTCTGAAACATCCCCCATGTTATTGCCAGAAAGACAACTAAATAGAAATGGCTTTCCATACATTTGATTTTTTAAACTTAACTTTACTACCATTGTATTATTATTTTTTAACAAATCAAGATTGATAATTGTGTACGTGAGTGTGTGCATGTATATTACGCAAACATGCATATATTAAACTAAATACATTCTCAAATAAATAGTTAAGTGATATAAAATGACACTTTAACTAGCTTTAAAGAATTAGAAAACAGAAACATACTACAACAGCCTGGCTGTCTGTTCTTTCTTGTCTTATTTGCATTTCAAAACATCAACTGAACATTTCATTAATTAATTAATTAATAAAGTAAACGGCATTAGAAGTGTAAAATAATCGAGAAATACAACATAATAGGTATATCATAATGAGCCTTATTTACCGAGAAACTTCTCAGTGGTAAGGTAGCCTAATATAATATTGGACACTCAACATGCAACTGATGCGCTTTCATACCCAAACAGAAACAAGGATGCCTAACGTCATGATAGTTTTGCGACTTAAATAAACATTGCAAATAAAATAACTAACAATCGATCGATAAGAATTTACAGGATTAAACTAACTCGTTAATTTATTGAAATGATACACCTGATCAATGGTACATGAGTTCATCCCGTTACGAAAGACGCGTGTAGGTTTTCTAATATAATACGTTCCAGTAGAAACAGACATTAATTAACTACTAAACGGTGCTTAGAAATCGGTGTAAAAAAAATTAACAAAAATAATTTTTAAAACAACTGGAATTGAGGTTGGTTAACAAAAATGAAAATATGTTAAAAAAATAGTACAGACAGAAGTTGAGAATGAAATTGAAAACTTAAATGTTATCAGCATTTGGTGTTAGAACATATATCAGCAGAAAGCGAAATAATTTAATTCATTGCTACTTTTAAAAGATCAATAATAGTATGCAGATGCTCGTTAAGCAAAAATAAGTGATTTGGAAGCAAACATTCTCCACAGCTGACCGGTGGTTATGCAGATATTAGTTGATTTTACGTTTTGTAGAATTGCATTTTTTTAAGATACAGGCAATCTTCTATGCCAAACCTTTAAAATTGTATAAGCAACTACTTCAGTGAATTATGAATATGTCTCGCAAATAAGTAAAAAAAAACGGAATGGACTAGATAGCTGAAATAATTGCAGCAAAAACTACAAAAAAAAAAAAAATAGTGTAACTGGGGCATACCTGTACCAGAGCAAAGCGATAGGAGCGGTGCCGAAGTGCCACAAAGAATGTGCATCAAAAATTCCAAGTATAGGTGGAAAATCCCAAATTTCCAGGAGCATGAAGAGAAGGGTGATGACGATACTGATCGCACATCTTGTTGCATACGGCTGCTGTCTGCGAACTTTTAGGCTCCATGTTATCCATCCTAAGGCATTTGCTAGACCTGGCAAGCAAAAAATTGAATAATTGTAAATATATATACGCAATTTTTATAAATATTTTCATTGTGGCAATGTCTGACATTTTAAAAAATGTAAATATTGTTTGGAAGCAAAAACAGAAATAAATGAAATCAAGCAAGAAATGAGCAAAAATGAAATGCATTAGATAATTTTATGATTAAGAAGATGACGGGACTGGCCTATGGCAACATTGACTCTCATGTTGTAACCGTAGTCAAACCTGACGAACGATAGATAGTAAACATGATATGTGAAGAAGAGGAGCATGGTGGAGCCAACTGACAGATGGAGTGCCCTGTTGCCCAGTGTCGTTCTGAAAATATTATTTCATCAGACCCTTCAAGTTAAAAAATCAAAATATTTAAAATCATGGAAAAACGAAAATATGGAAATTCTATTTAAGAAAAATTCTCTAAAATGACCATTTATTTTCCACTTATGAATAGCAGAGCATATTCAATATGCAGTTTGCTAAACGTAAAAATATATAACTGAAAAATATTATCAAAAAAGACAAAAATAAGCCATCATCAAAAATTGAACTGAGTATCCAGCCCTAGACTGGGAAGTAGACCTGTGGATGAATATGTAGAGGTTGTACATGACTGCACTGACAGCACAAAAATAATCCATTTTCTGAAATGAATATAACTTATGATGATGATAAATTTTTCAACGAAATTTCAACTGATTGAAAAATAAAAACAAAAAATAAACTGGAACTTGCTCATTTACTAATCAACAAAAAAAGATAGCAAAAGACATCTAATCAACCATATGTGAATTGGTAGAATATAAAAACTTTGCTCGCCTCGAAAATCAGAAATCTAAACATAATATAAATTACAAAGAACTACAAAATAATTACTCAAACAAAAACAACAACCAGTTAACAACAGCAGCATTATAGCTATTATTGTAACAAAAATTAGTAATCTTTATACAAATAATTTTGAAATATCAGAAAGGTGGCTGGTATAAGTACAATGATATGAAAAGTTGTGGACAGAGGGTAGGAGTAGCAGGATATGAACGACTAAACCTCAGTGAATGGTGTATCTCGCATGTGGAAGAGGAAGGACCAGAACCATGTGTTTATGCCTACCTGTTTACAATTTACACATTCCAATATTAAAACAGTTTTATTACACATCTACCAGTTCAATGATATAGAACATTAGGTACTTTTAGATAAATATAATTAATCTAAATAAAATATATTGTAATAATATATAAATGTAATATAAATATTTAAAAATATTTAAGAATAAAGAAGAAAAATTTCAAAATATAATAGGCATACAAGAGTTGTAACATTCCATAGGTAGTACATTGCTGAGCTCGATCTGACTTGTTTCCTGAATATTCTAATCATGTAGATGTGTGAGCACAAGTTCAGCAGTGATGCTATGGAGGAGGCAATCTCTTGCGATCCAAGAATCCTTATAAAAGGCCACTTTTTAAATAAAATTATTTATTTATTTATTGGCAAACTAATTAATTTATTTATTTACCTAATTAAATTTTTATTGATAAATAATACAGAATAAATTATGCAATGACAATGTCCTGCTAGTCTAAAAAAAAGGGGGACAACCCTGGAAGTAAAAAAGACATAAGAAATAACACAACCTTTCCATAAAATTTTGGCACAATGTCATGTTCCTCTCTGAAGACATCAACAGTGGGCCAGATGCACTGGTGCTCACACTCATCAAGACAATCCCACATCGTTAACTTCAAAATAAGTGGATGCTTATTATAAAACTTTTTTTGCTTTTCTGTTGGAAATGTAATGTTGTTTCAGATTAAGACAGAGAAATTGTCAAAAAATGAAAATTTCTATGAATTTTTATAAAAACTTGAGTAATTGTTTAAAAATTGTATATTAAAGAGTTGAATTTGAGCACAGAATTAACTACATTTAAGCTAATTAATTTGTTTGATACAAAAGAGAATATTAGAAAAAATTACATCTCATGAATTCACTATGATAATAATGAATGCCAAGTGCTTATTTGCATTCACATATTTAAAGAATAATAATCATAAAGAAGAAATACACTTGTTTGACCTGGAGTTGAGCAGTTGCGTGAGTAGCATTCATCTCTGCAGCTCAAGAAGACCTGAGAGAGATCCCCGTTGGAGGCACTGCTGTATAACAACGTTGTGGCAAGCCAAGCGAGTGTCGATATCAAACTGATTACTTTTTTCATTTTGTAACGTGTGAATGAAAATATATTACCATACAATATATACAGATAGCAGGAATACTTTGGTTTGAAATTTATTCCATAAATTTTGTTTTTATTTTTATTTATTATACTATTTATTTTATTTTTGTTTTATCTATTATTGATTTTTTTTCTATTTCCTCCTTGAATTTAAATAAGAATCTGAAATTAATATTTTTTAAATTTAAAAAGTTATGTCTTTTATTATAACTTAATCATTATTTATTGAACCAGAGCTGAAATTAATATTTTGTTTGAGATTGTCAAGCATTCTACAAAAAGACTTTCACTGCAGCCCCACAACCATACAATGACAGACACATTCATCTTAAACTTTTTATTAAACAGATAAGTTCTTAAGTAGCAATACATATAATAGAATGAACAATAAAATTTCATCACTCCATACATGGCATACAAATACAACAACAACAACACACGTTTAGATGACATTTTCCCCGAGATCGAGGGTTGCCGTTTGGCTACCTATGATGAGACCGAAATACCCCTCGACGCCATTCCATCATAAGTAATTTATTTGGCTAATTTTTATGCAGGACGCCCTTCCTTACGCAACCACAGTTATAAGCGGTGGGCCTAGCCTTTGATGATCCAACATCACTCAGAAGGCAGTGAGGGTCAAGAATTAGAAATAGGGCAAGGAAGAATGAAAATTAATCTGGTTCTTAATGCCCATAAAAATATAAACAGTATTATATAGAGATATACAAAATACACATTCATTTATATATATGATTATATTATAATAAAAAAAATTATATAATATTACATTGATTAATTTAATAACATTATAAAACTACATTAAGATTACAATGATTACATTGCACCAACAATGAGGATGGAGGCAGTGCAGAATGGTTAAAGTTGCAAATTGGTAATGTGTGCTAGGCAATCCTCTCTAGTTTTAGTTTAGTTAGATGCCCAATAAAATACCATTGCAAATAAATTTTGTTTCTATTTCTATGTTCAGAAATTTAAAAACTGTAGTAATAAATAAATAAATAATTAATTAATTAATTAATAAATAAAAATTTAGTAATAAATTGAAATGCAAGAAGAAAGATAAATGAGAACTTTTATTTAACATTCTTTAATTTAAATTTTAAAAGAAGTTTAATTAACATTATTAATAAATTAATTGATTAATAACTTTTAAATTAAAAGTTAAAACTTAACTAATAAAAAGCTAAATAGAAGTGATGCATAGCCTCTTCTCTTAGCTCAAAGAACTAAGGCAGCAACACAATGCTCAAAAAGAGCCTACTTTCGATTTCGCCAAAAACATTTCCATATTACAAAAGTTAGAAGCGCACCTTTACTTACTCTCAAAACTTTTTTCCCTACCAACTATCAATATTCGCGAGATAAGTGTTGAGTGAGAGTATAAATAAACTTAAAAGTTAACTTTGATAAAAATCACAAAAATGTGTTTGGATCACGTTAGCGCTCTTCAGTAGCGGAATTATTTTATGTTAGTGTTAATCATTGAATTATATATATAATTATATAATTCCATGGTGTTAATTCCCAAAACAGATTGAGGTTGATTTTTTTGAGGACTAAAATTTTGGTTCTTAAAATAATTAGCAACTAGTGAATAAAAAATTTGAAGCATTCGTAATAAATTTTAGTAGTAAATAAAATATTTTAATATATAAAAGGGTTTTCAAAGAAATTTTTCAAAATGTGTTATATCCATGGATATATCATAAGTCGATCATCATGGTAAAGTTCAGAATTATCCGAGTACATTTTCTTTATTTTGAAACATTTTGTAAAAATACATGTCGCTCACCATTACCAGAGGTATGCAAATGATAATAACCACTGATAGTTGCAAGTTTTTTGACACCAGAATGAAAAAAAGTGAATTGGCTAAAATATTATGCAAATCCATGAAATTAAAAAATATTCAAGGTAAAAAAAATATTCAAGGTAAAAAAAATATTAAAGAAGTAGACAAAAATTATTAATAAACTATCAAAAAAGAAAATTTTTAAATTTGGATGAATAATAACCATTGAATTCCATGATAATAACTGTTCAAGGAATCAAAAAAAAGACACCAGACCAGGGTGAAGCTGGATTTTTTCTAAAGCTCTCGAAAAATCTACATAGGTACGTTTGAGGGTGAGTATAGGGTGAGCAGGTTAGGTTCTGTCAACATTAGGGGAGTGTTCCTAAAACGCACCCTTTAAGGAATTTTGGCTTGTAGCTGTTCCTTAACATCAAATGAAATGGCATGTAACAAGTGTGAAAGGAAAGAAATTGGCCCTCAATATTTCAAATAAAAACGACAGCAGGTCAAAAAAATATTTGGTTGAGAGGGTGCATTTTGGGAAAGGTTTTCCCAAAACGCACCCCCAGGTGCATTTTGGGACATCCAAGTAAAATTGGTACAGCAAGCATATTAGGTGCTTTATAATTGCGATCTATCAAAATAAAGTAAAAAATAGGTTATAACAACAACACTGATTTACAAGGTTTTTTTTCTTGAGACTTTATAAGTGATTCTAATAGAGTTTTTTATGCTGAAAATGAATATGAAAAAAAAAATTTAGACCAAAACCAGATTAAAAAATCTTGAAACTTGAGGACGATTGAATGCAACTGCACGAGACATGCTAGTGGCCTCCGGTTCACGAACTGACAACTCTGGGTGACGTTCAATAAATCCCAGCAACCATTTATTCCCTGCCATTTGTTTAGTAGAATTAAATGGATGAGGCAACTTCTTCATTTCCACCAACTGGAAGGCAAGTTTCCGAATGTCCATTGGTGTGAGGCCATAAAATCATTGTTGCATGTCAATTGCATGATGGACAATTTCTGTCTCCATTTCATCCGATAAAATCAGTCGGAATCTACCAAGCTTTATACATCCTGGTTGTCGGATAGTGCCTTTCATATGTCTTTGAAGTGTTCGACGTGGTATAGTATACTTTTTTGAAACACTGTGATATCATTGACCTTCACGTAAATCCTCCAAAGCTTTCTTCAAATTTTCTGAGCTATAATTTCCTCTTGTGCTTTTTTTATGTAGTAACGACCCATCTGTAAATGATAGGAAAATGATTGTTTTAGTACATAATAAATAAGTTAATAACAAAATTAGTAGGCATTAAGTAAGCAAACTGGTACCCTAGCATTGCATATCCATAGTATTTGTAAAAGGCAAGTATATAATTATGTCATAATTATGGTTTTTTAAGGCAATTTTGTGTTACAAATTATAATGACAACATTGTGATTGTAATATAATAACAATGTGGTCATTATAATTTGTAACATAAAACTACCTTAAAAGTTAAACCCTTAATTATTATGGTTTTAACTTTTAATTATTATGGCATAATAATTGAAAATATAATCATTATATTTTAATAATTTAATTTTATAAAATGTTCTTTAATTTTATTAAAAAATTGCTGATATTTTCCCAAGACGCACCTCATGGTGCGTTTTGGGAATCAATGGATGGTGCATTTTGGGAAAACTCACAGAACTCACGTAGACGACCATCTCGAAAATACCGTACAAAATATTGATATTATTTTAAATAGCATTTATTCACTACAGGATTAGCAACATTTTAAGATAATATACATTAAGAGATAATAATTCTGAATGACTACAGACCAATTTTAAGAATTGATAAAATTATCGAAAATGGTAACAAAACTTACTTTTGTTCGTGAAGCAGGCTCGTATTCAAAACAAACGCGCTTTCGATGTTAAAAGTTTACTTCCGATAGACCAAAAGCGAATGGAAATAAAAATTCAAAATTTATGGTACGCGTTATTTGAATTTCACTGGGGGTGCGTTTTGGGAGTGGAGTGCGTTTTAGGAACGCTCCCCTAAATCATCATGAAAAATAATATTAATTCTTATAAAAAAACAGTGTTGTACCGTGCTTATAAAAATGTACATCGAATACGCATTGAATACATACATATATACATGAATATATACATACATATGTATGTATTCAGACTAAAAAAAAATATATATAGAATAAAATTGAATACGTTGACTACATTGAATATATCTTGTCGGTGCATCACTTAAACGATGTACATGGTTGCAGAGCGTGTACACTGGTGACTGCAGGCTGTTGTCTGATGCTGCTTGCTCTGTTCTGGTGGGGTATCGATTATTCACTTCAATATTATAATTTATTTAGTTATTTATTGTTCCACAATTATTTATTTTAATATATTTTATGATATTATTTTTTTTTCTAGCTATCTACTTTGAATTCTTTTCAGAGAAAATTGTGAATAACACCAAAAAAGTCTGCTTGCTTGTTAAAAAAAAGTTAATAATATATAATAAAAATTATAATAATAAATATTATAAATAAATAATATTAGTTAGTATTAAAATTAAATATTTAAATTAGATAAATAAAATTAAATATTAAACTAATATAAAATTAACTTTCTAAAATAAAAAATGACAACTCCCATCGAGAAATTGAGAGCAAGATGTTTGGAGAGAGGGGCAAGTGGGATAAGAATGATTGGCAGGTTCAGTGGACTAATTTTTTTTTTTTGAGAATTTTTTAATAAATTAATCTGAAATTCAGCCTATAAGTTTAAATTTAACTAGTAATTAGTTACTTACATTAATAATTAATACTTATAATAGTAATCTGTAAATTATATATACAAAACGTATATATATATTATATATTTATAATCAGTAAATTATATATTTATTGAATTTCATAATTATAAGTTATTATTATTATTAAAATATTAAATTAATATAATAATCCATCTAAAATTGGATGTGCTTTATCCTCATACAAAATTTTTTAATCTTCCTACAGGGTTTTCAAGACTTTTGATGACAATGGAAACAAGAAGTTAGATAAGGAAGAGTTAGCCAGTGGGTTACAAGAATTTGGAATGAGCATGTCCAAGTCAGAAGTGGATCAACTGTTCAATTATTTAGATAAGGACAACAGTGGTTCTATAAACTTTGATGAGTTTCTCATTGCTTTAAGGGTAGGTCATTCACTTGTCAAATCCACCAAAATAAATAAAAAAAATCCTCTCAATTGCTTGACTTTTATTTAAAAATAGTTTTTATAGACATCTATTTATCCTATTTGAAAAATATCTTTTTACCACCAAATACGTTCTTTGAGGTCACTATCGTAACCTGAAGTTAATTAGCACAAAGTCTATTTTAATCTTTTATGTGCTCCACGGTAAACCCACATCGACTCAACACTGACAAGTTTTTTCAGTCTTATTAACGACATTTCAATGATTCCCTCCTATCCAGCCACCAATGTCTGCATCTCGTGTTGATCTGATAAACAAAGCTTTCAACAAGATGGACAAATCAGGTGATGGACAATTGACAGTTGATGATTTGAAAAAGAACTATGACGTCACTCAACATCCAAAGTTCAAAACGGGTGAGATGACTAAAGATCAGATATTGAAGGAGTTTTTAGACAATTTTCAGGCTGGGTCAAAAATGGATGATATAGTTAGTTACATTACATTACTCTAAATATAACTATTCTTATTTAGATTAAGTAATACTACAAGACAATCTTTTTTTGTTATGAAAAAATCGTTTTTAAAATTAAAAATTTAAACTTCACGCTATTTGCTGTAGGTGACCAGAGATGAGTTCACAAATTATTACGCTGGTGTCAGTGCATCTATCGATGAGGATGTGTACTTTGACTACATGATGAGGCAGGCCTGGAAGTTGTAATGCCGCTACTACTTCAACTACGTAATAATAACTAAAATAATAATCGTAAATTTGTTCGTAATTATTTACTGTTATAATTATATAATCTTTATACAAAAGTTGGCAATGTTTAAAACTAGTTTTGAAATGGACTGTCTTTAATGCTCTGTGTTTTTGTTTTTTGGTTGAAGGATTTACTTTTTTATTGAGGTCAATTCAAATATTTGATAGTTGATATTAATTCTAAGTATTAAAATAATCATTTATGTTTATATACATTTCTTTACATGATTGTTGAAATGTTTATTTATTTTTATTCAGAGTATATTCATGTCCCATCCATTCGTGCTTGCTATTTTTTATGCTATTAATTTGTAATTAAAATCAAATGAAATCATTCAATTGTTTAAAAAGGTTTAAAATTTACATTTCTAACTAATGATGAGTGTTTCTTATAGTTTTGAATCATTTGTTTTTAAAACAAATCATGATTATAAAATTACATTTATTGAATAGTAATGTGATGACATTTTATTTATTATTTGAGCTTTCAATTTAAAATGCATTCACTAGAAATTATAATATGTTTCAAATCACAATTTAAGACGTTGATCACGCCATAATTTTTCCATGCCGCTTGATTTTTGTGCGGTAATTGTTGTTCTAGAATTGCATTCCTTTGTCATTTTTCACTTTTTTTTGTTTGAAATCAAATAAACGTTGAAATTTATGTTCTCAATTAAAGTCTTATAAAAACTTTATATACCTGGTCTGTTGAATCAATATGCTAAATGACGAAACTTTCATCATTTCTAAATGATAATTGTTGAGTCCTCAGTAATCTGAAACGCACCTGTCACGGATGTTATACAAACTGATCGTGTCAAATAATGTTTAACACCAACTACTTGCACATGGATTTTTGGACAGAGGCTCTGCAGTGTAATCAAACTTTTTTTCATTATAAACTCTGTTGAAATTAAAGCGGCGTTGACCTCACACGGATCTTATAACGTCTTATAGGATACATCTAATTTGCAAATAAATAATGGGCGACCTGCAGAGGCTAGAAAACAATATGACGCAAACGCTTCCTGGTCAATGTTCAAGTCAAGTATTAAAGTTTAATTCACTTGGTTTTTGTGTTTATTACTATTAACAATTTATGTTGTTAACGATTTTGATGTTGTTGATAAGATTGTTGATGTTGTTAACAACATCAACAACACCAACAACAACATCAACAACAACAGCATCAACAAAAACAACAACAACAACAGTGCCAACACTGTAGATACCAACGCCACAACCCCCAGCGCAAATGTCACTTGCAAATAGAACATCATCACAAGAAGCAAGAAGGACTACAGCGATGATAATAATAATAACAATAATAACGTTAACAATAATAATAATAATAACGTTTTTAAATATTGTAAAAATAATATTAATAATATGTAGTTAATTAAATAAATTAATCCGCGCTTCTTCTCGGCTAAGCGTTGATATTTACCTTAACAACCATAATATAAACAATCTTGCCGTTCAAATTTTGAAAATCGCGTTTTATATTGTTTAATGTTATTAAATTTATTTTATTCGTTTTCTGTTTTAATTAAATAATTTATATAAATTAATAATTACTTGTTCCTTCTTATCAAATATCTTACATACATTATAAATAATGCACTGAAGATGAGTTATCTATAACTCAAAATTGCTATCTGCAAATTTATTTAATAAAATTTTTTAAAACAATAAAATGTCTAATTTTTCTGACATTAATAAATTAAAAAGAAATATAAAAAAGTTGAACAATGTTGAAAGTAGTGTTGAATTTTTGAAATATATATATATATATATATAATATATATATATATATATATATATATATATATATATATTAAAAAATTTTCCTTGAGAGTTAAATCCAAATTCATGGATTTTTCTGCGCATTCTTCATCATGTAACTGTTGCAAATGGGAATGTAGCTTTTTTCAAGTGAAGCTAATTGAAACATATTTGAAAAACACCATGTCGCAAAACCAACGTAACTCTTTGGGCAATTAACCGAGCAAGAAATAGCAAAAAACTTAGATTTTTCAAGCCTGATAAAAAATTTTGCTGACAAAAAAGCTAGAAGAGTTATCTTTTAATAACTTTAATCAATGTTTCGCTGATTTAACTAGAAGAATTTGTTATCACTTTACACTTAGATTAAAAACCTCTAGCATACCTTTAAAATTTTTGCTTGTACTCGTTCGTTAATATCAAGCTAACTACATTCCATTGGTAATATCAATAACACATAAATAAAATCACGTCGTCAAGTTTTGCCTGACCTGCCAAAAATGCTAAAGCCGGGTCGCTGCTTATTGCATGCCAAAATAAAGTGGGATGTCCAGACCTTTTATTACATTGAAAACATCAACCGATTTAATGTTGAATATCTCAATTTTCCCAAGAGCAATTTCGGTAGTGTCGGATTGAAATCCTAACGACTAATCCTAACAATCTTCAAAAATAAATAAAACACCACGAATCAATTCCGGGTTTAATAAAAATTGATTTTATTCTTCCGTACTAGCTCCACGGGTTTCGAAAACATCACGGATAAAGATTTAAGGTGGTTTTTGATTCAAATTATTTCTTCAGATCGTTCTGTTAAATTATTATTATTAAGATCTCCACTAAGGATGAAGGAAATTTTAGTTATAATTTAATCAATTTTAAATATCCATTTCTAAAGAATCTACCAGAATTCTTACAAATCTAAACCATGCACCATGGTAAAATTTCTAAAACTGGAATGATAACAAATAAATAAAAGATAAAGATCAATAAGAAAAACAAATAACTGACATTAGTAAGCATGGATATATCCATGTTGATAAGTGTGATGGCTGTTATTTGGTCCACTGTCAAATTAAAAAAAATTCAACATTTTTACAAATTAGGCCCCGTCAAATTTGTTGTTTAGATCCATTCCTACTGTTAAATGATTTTTTAGTATTCCAATCAATAATTTTTAATTAAATAACCGAGCGAATGAAAGTTTAAAAAAAGGAAGTAAAATGTATCTGGAAAGTTATAAAATAATATTTTTGTAGCCATAAAATTAAACATTTGATTTGGTTACCATTCGAATTATCAAATGTTTCTTGTCGCCTCGACGTACAACGTCGAAGGATCTTATATTTCGTATTTGGAAACAGAATGGCCTCCTGCACAAAGGACAGAAATAATTTTTTTTTAACCAGTCGCTAATGCAATGAGGGTGATACACGTGACCACACTGCAACTCGCACTCAATATGGCCTTCCTCAAAATTATCCAAGCATATTGTACAACTGTCATTCATAGCTATTTCTTTAAAATATGGTACCAAATATACTCTTTTAGTTTTTAAAGATTGAAAAAAAGAGTCCCGATGGTATAATGTTCCGGTCACCAGATTCCCATACATGTGTGGCAAAATTTTAATAAAACTTTTTTTTGTGAGTTTTTCAAAATAAGCCTCCTCTGTCTCTTTTAATAATTCATATTGTTGCTGTTTGTCTAACAAGCGAATCTTTTTCGACCATTCTGAAAATTCGTCCTGATTAAACCATGTTATTAGGAAATCAGACAATTCCGCGATGTCTGCTGGGAGCAAGTTGTGCTTGATTCTGGAATTCTTCAGGGCGTTGTAGTACGTAGCTAATCTGGCCTCTTTCATTTTCTCCATAAATTTCGTGAGGTACAAATCTGAAATTTCCGTTTTGAAAATATCCATTTTTTAAATATTTATGAATCAGAAAATAATTACACATTTAAGTTCATGAGCAATCTTGTAAAATATATATACACATATGAATGCAAAGAAATGTTGTAAAAGACAGAATGGATTTTACAACTGGCAGGATGCTATGACAAAGAATAACAATCTTCTTAACAATCTTTGCTAACGAAACTTTGTTTTTGCAGGAGTTAAATATTTTATGAAGCAGAAGATTGTATATCTCACATCACGTTTGTTTAAAAATTATACATACACTTCAAGAACTTCTTGATAGCTTAATATCGAGACTTCCATGATACACACGTACACGTGATCGAGTCGAGACATACACAGTAGGGTACACATACGGACACGTGCGCGGGTTAATAAAAAAAATAACTTTGTGTGATCAACGGGACTATGAAAAAATTTCATTTAAAACATATACACGCAAGCATGTGGTCGACACATACACACGCGCACACTACTAGTGGTCAATAGAAATTCACATAGTATGAATATTTATAAGCTTGTATAAAATTATAATTTTTTATTGTTGTTTTGATACATTTTAGAGCTTTTGGAATTTTATTTTGTTTGTTACTAAAGACATTTTTAATTTTTGTTTTTTTTTAAATTAAAAATTTGTTAACTTTCAAATTTTTGAAAAATGTGAAAAAGTGGGAATGAGGGAGAAAACGTGAGAATGAGTTAAAAAAAATAGAGATTGGGAATTTTAGGAAACGTTGTCATGAATGTGAATTCTGGAAGGTGTTAGGAACAAATTTCCATTTCCGCTCACCTCTAGTAGGTTTATTTATCTTTGGTTTGCGATGTCTATGGTTTACATGACATTGTGTTGTGGATTTTCAATCACTAAATGTTTCCGTTGAAAAACTAAAGTTTTTCCTTCAATAAAACAATAATTAATTTTTTCTGACAATGTTTTCAAAATTTGTGAAAGATTTCGTTGCTGTATTACAGTTCGTTTTACAATTTATTATGTATTCAACAAATTTTCATCATCGTCGTCATTCATTCATTCTACACAAATCATTCAACACGTCAACCTCACAGCAAATTGATGCCAACACACTCAACACCCACTTTGCTTCTATGTCAACCCTCCACCAACAAAAGCAACAACAATCAATAGTCGTCATCAATAATTTACCCCATACTCCGTCTTGCACATGCTAACGAAGGCCTGTCTATCCGGTAAAGGTTCAGACAGTCTACCAGCATGGTTTCTACAAATCATCGCTCTATTCATTTCCAGCACCTTAAATTCACTCTACAATCATTGTTTAATGCATTCATTCATCCCATCACAATGGAAATTCAGCACAATTCATCCAATTCCTAAAACAAAACACCCATCATCACAAATAGATTATCGCCCAATATCTATCACCCCCATACTTTCACGTATTCTGGAAAAATTTATCTTTAGGTCATTCATTTATCCATGTTTCATCCATCCATTCATCAAACCACTATCACAAGATCCGTTTGATTTCGCCCTACAGGTTCATCTACATCGGCCATCATCTCTCTTACTTCCACAATAACATATCTCCTTAAAAATAATAATTATGTTCATCGTATTGCTCTCGACTTTTCTAAAGCTTTTGACACTCTCAATCACTTCTCACTTTCAAATAAGTTAGCCTCTCTTCCTCTACCTGACAACATTAACGAAAATTTTTATCTAATAGGAGTCATTCTACTTTCTTTAGCTTTAGGCTACTCTTTCATCTACTCTACCTATTAATTCATAGTTCAAGGTTCTGTCTTTGGACCATTTACCTTTTTTATCGACGCTTCTACTCTCAAAACTTTTCATAGCTCTAATCAAATCATCAAATACACTGACGACGCCTACCTTATCATCCCATCATCTAACTCAAACACATCCAATCAGAACTCGACTCATTAGCTACATGGTAAAAAAGATGCAATCTGTCACTTAATCTCAATGAATCATTCCAACTCATCATTCACAATAGCCGTAAAAAATAACATCACCTCCAGAACACTCGCACAAGTCAATTGAATATATTTGGCGTCACATTCACCTCCACACTTAATATAGCACCTCATACCAATAGCATCTTCACTAAAGGCTTTCAAACATTTCACGCATTCAAAACACTCCGCTCACATGGTCTCAGAGGCATCAAATTATTCGGCATCACTGAATCACTTATAACTTCACGCATCAAATATGCAGCTTCCTCCTGGTCTGGTTTTGCTACACAACAACAACTTCAGTAACTACAATCTCTCATCAAAAAGCTGATTCGTTTCAACTATCTACTTGCATCATATCCTACCGTCACTCACACTGTTCAAAGAAGTAGAAAATAATAACCAATCAAAACTACAACACACAGCCTTCGTCAGCGCAAGCATAACTATCAAGTTGTCATCCAATCTATATATCAGGAAAAGACCTTCATCACAAGACACCTCATACATATACACAACCAAAAAAACTTTATCATTCACTCATCTAGTTTTTATTTATCGATCACCTCATCTAGTCATCTAGTCAATTAATTTGCCTTTCTATGTGTCATTACTTCATTTTGCTGTCAATTTATTTTAGTTTCTTTTATTTACTTTATTATTATTTATTATTAACTTTATTCTATTTTATTTTACTTTTCATGTCTAAACATTTTTCTTTCTCCGTTTTTTTATTTAGTTACTTATTCGTTTAATATTATACTACTGTCTTGCATGCTGTAACAGTTTCTGCGTCTGTCATGTCCTGATTTTTAAAGAATAATAAAAAAAGTTTTCTTAAAGCAAAAAAAAGTGAATAATAACTATTAATAATAAAATAAAAAAATAATAACTATATTAAAGAGAGCAAAAAACTGCTACTTTTTTGGCTGGTCATCAATGCTATGGAAACGTGGCGAAATACTTTGTCATTAAAATCAAAAAAATTTTGCATATATATGTAAAATTTAAAAAAATTATATTACGGCTCCAAAACTGATTATTAGCGCGCTTTAAATTGTAATGTAAAATAAATTCAGCTAATTTCCAATGGCAAATAAATGTAAATGTTGAATTGACCAAAATTACATTTTATCAAATTTATTGGGAAGTGGGGGAGTCAAAAAGGGCTTTGCCCCCAAAGTTGGCGCTTATGTATATAAAATATACATAAGTATATAAAAAATTAATTTATAACATTGAGCAGTCAATGATACGTAATAATTCAAAACTTTAATTATGAATAGCATAGATTAACAAGCATTAAAACATTAATTTTATTCACGTTGTACTCAAATGGTTATCTATAGAATATAAATTTTGAAATTATATTAACGTTAATTAAAATGTATGTACACATGAAAAGTATATAATAATACATCATAATAAGACTTGAAAAACGTATAGAAATAAATAAAAAAACTACAGAAATAAATAAAACTTATGCAGTCAAACATTCCATAATTATCATGGGACATTTACATGATATATATGTAGCGAAAATACAAACTTTTTTAATGTAGTAATATCATATAATTAGAATAAATGAATATAAGTAATATGAATATGATTTACACGTTACCATATGTATAATAGAAAATAAACTAAACTGTTTTATCTATTGTTTAAAAGTGGTTTCGAAAACAGCACGGTGGCTTTTGATTCAAATTATTTCACTTCTGGTCGTTCTGTAAAATTATTTGTTAAATTGTTATTATTTTGATCTCAACTATGGATGAAGGAAATGTAGGTTATGCCTGGGAAGCTGAATATGAAAAAACATGGTGGGTTGCCTTTTTTTTGTTTTTTTATTTTTTAGAATTGCTGTTGAATATTCAATTTTTAATTACTGCAACTCCCACTCAATATTACTTTTTTATGTTTATTTACGACGTGACAGAGTGTTTCAAAAGCTGCTTAAAAATCTTAAAACTAACCAGCTTGGCACTTGAATGCTACGCTTTAAAATACTTTTGCCATAGTAGCTAATTCAGTTTTGTTTGAAAAAACTAGATAATCGTAATCATAAATCTTTTTAATAATTAATTAAAGTTTTAAAAACAATCTTAAGTATTAAAAAACAAGAAATTAATTGTTAGAGTAACAATTAGTTTAAACTTTAAACCAATAACAGATAACTTAATTGAAACTATGAAAAAGTTGAATGTTCAATAAAATTTGTGTGGCAGGGAGGTTCTGCAAGAAGATGAGGCAGGCTCCCTACAGTCAGCAGTGGCTGACATCATACAGAAGGCCAAGAGGAGGCAGATGATGTCCAGGGTGGGAAACGTCAAGATTGGCATGGTTGAGTAAATTTTCTGCTTTTTTGTGAATGTTTTTATTAAACTTCCTTAGAAAGAAAGATTTTGCCAGTGGAATTTTTAGAAATAAAACAATTTATTAAAATTAAATATTTCATATATCATTTTGTTAATCTTCTATTGCATGCTATATTTTGAAATTCATGTTGTGAACATTACCAACAGATGCGACACTTGTTAATCGTCATTGACATGACTATGGCAATGCTGGATCAAGACTTGAAGCCAAATCGTCTCTTCTCCACTCTAAAGGTTTTTTTTATGTTAAGTAACAAGGTTCTATGATCATCATATGTTAACTCATTTACTGTGGTGTTTGTTAAAATTGCTTGACTGTTTACTGAATGTTAAAAATGTGAAAAGTTATAAATTATAAATTTCATGACAATGATTTTAAGTTATTTCTGAGCTTTATTTTATTTTTTGTGACACCTTGACAGCTGTTGGAATCTTTCATTGAGGAGTTTTTTGATCAGAATCCGATCAGCCAGGTTGGGTTGTTGGCAATGAAAAAGAGGAGGTGTGAAAGAATCCACAACCTCACAGGTTTGCTTATTCTCGTATGGCTCAGGCTCTAAGTTTATTATCTCAACATAAATAATATCTCTAATTATTTATTTTTTATAATTTAAAAAAAATTCCATTTCCTCAACTCTATCAAGGTAACAGCAAAAAGTTGTTGTCGTGCTTGAATAGTTTGAGGAAAGTGAATTGTGAAGGAGAGGCCTCTCTGTACAATGCACTGGACCAAGCGTTAAAAGTTCTCAAGTTTGTAGTTACATTTATTTGCACTTGTACATTAGCGGAACAACATCAACAGTTGAATGCTAATGATAATCAAATATAACGATATCACCTAATGACGACATCCAGCATTGTCATCCAATCAAATCCTTTTCTTTGAAGGATGATTTGATTTTTTCTTGAAAAATTATATTATATCCCAATCAAATAATCATTCATTTGAATCACCTAAGTATGCCTTCTTGTTATGATTGATTGATTGATTGATTTATTGATTATATAAACACCCATCTAAACATTGCAGATACCTTCCGAGCCACGTCAGTCGAGAAGTTCTCATCCTCTTTGGTAGTCTGTCAACAGTTGATCCTGTCGACTTGTCCTGCATCATCGAGGTGAGTTTATGCTGGTCTTCCTGCTGTTGCTGCTGCTGATGGAAAGCCTTTTCAATCTTTTTTCTTCTTTTCTATGCTGCTCCCTGCCCAATTTTCGTAAGTTGAAGTCCGAGGTTTTTGCAGAAGTCAGAATTTTTAGAGGAGTCGGAGTCGGATATTTTTCATCTGACTCTGAAAAGTGTTAAAAATTTTGAGAATTTTTAAATTTATATTCTAAAGATAGTGTTTTTCAAGATGTGTGTAGTGATGCGCTATTATCTGCAATAGTGACAAACAGGTGCCACCAATGCGCCATGCAACTATTTTCATTTTGAATACCTCCAGCATTAGCTACTGGGCAAAAAAGCTATATCTGGATTTATAATTTTTTACAATTTTGGTGAAAAAATTTATTTTACATATCAACTGATGTCGTGAATACTTTTGAAATGAAGTTTATTCTATACTCTCATATTCTCCAGTTGAAAAAACTGACGATTTCATACTTAACGCTCCATGACAGCATTCAAATTTCTAATCAGTTTTAACACAGAGATGAGTATTTTTGGATGCTTCTATGATACATATGTATTTGGTTTAACCATTACATTGAATGTATGAAAAACATTACTAGCAGAGAGTTAGTTGTACTAAACTTGCCCACGTTACACAAACAAGAATGCAATTTGTTATGTTGAGATAATCTTTTGTAGCATTTATTGATTTGTTTGATTCACATTGTTAGTACTGATGGTTAGTATTCAGTAGCACAACTTAATTCATCCTGACAGCAATTGAAAGTCCACACCATCAGATGTTCAATCATTGGAATGTCCGCCGGCATGCATGTCTGCCAGAAATTGTGCAGGGAAACACAGGGTCTGTTGTTGTAGCAGCTGTCATCGTTGTCGATATTGTTGTTATTGTTGATGTTGTTGTTGATGATGTTGTTGTTGTTGTCGATGTTGTTGGTGATGATGTTAACTGATATTGTTGATGCTGTTGATGCTATGTTGTTGCAAATGTGTTGCTGAGGTTATATATTTGTTGTTGGTGATGTTGGTTGTTTATCATAGTTTCTTCTTCATACTCATCGTTACCTTCTGTTCTGTGAATCCGCATGAATTTATTTTTCTTCCTCATTTTCCATTTCACTGATAAAATGTAATACCTTGATGAAGAGTTCATTTTTAAGATATATTCAGATGATAAATGAAATCTTTCAATTATTAAATCAATTATCCTCCCCACCAGGTAAATATTCCGTCATATTGGACGAGACGCACTACAAGGCCCTACTCCACGAACACCTTCTACCCCCCGTGTCTGTCGTCAGTAGTACCTTATTGTTTGCTATCTTTAGTAATTTCATTTGGCACCTTTCTTTTTATTTGGTATCTTTTTTTATTTCATTTAGTACCTTTCTTATCATTTAAATGTTATATGCGTTATACATCATCATCTGTATTTCCATCTATTATAGTTTGCGCGCACACACACACACGGACACACACACACACACACACAAAGACACACACACACTACACTTACGTACGTACATACATACATACATACATACATACATACATACATACATACATACATACATACATACATACATACATACATACATACACACACACACATACATACATACGTACATGCATACATACATACGTACATACATACTACATACATACATACATACATATCGATACAGATCGATAAATTCAAAATTTGATGCTGTCTACGATTTAATTCACAACGGGTTAGACATTTTTGTTTTGGTTGAGACCTGGCACGGATCGTCGAATAATATTTCTGTTAGATCTTCAGTTCCTCCTGGATATAACTACGTTGATTTTTTAAGAATAAATGATCCTTACCATGGTGGTTTAATTATATACTTCAGAAATGAATTTAAATTTAAAAAAATTGTCTTACCTATGTTTGGATCGTTCGAAGCACTTGCTCTAAAGTTATTTATTAGAAGAACAGATTTTATTTTATTAGCCATCTATAGACCTGGATCGGCACCAGTTACTAATTTATTTTTTGAAGAACTTTTATGTTTACTAGAAAATATTGCTTCTTTTAGTTCAAATTTAATAATTTTGGGCGACTTTAACATTCATATAGAAAAGCTGAATGATCGTCATACTTTAAATTTGTTAGAATTGTTTGACATGTTTCAGTTGAAAAACTTAATCAATCAATCAACTCACGAACGGGGAGGTATACTTGATCTGATTGTTTGTTCAGAAGATTTTTTGTATCAGATTTAAACATTTTTCCATGTGGGATTTTGTCCGACCATAGCTTGATACAGGCTCGTATACCATTAACTTACGAACATCCTAAAACTGTCATGAAAATGGTTAGATCATGGAGATT